>NC_045445.1:7323379-7497366 GCF_002776525.5 Piliocolobus tephrosceles | reverse complement strand
CTCTCCCCCCCTCACTCTCTCTCCCTCTCCCCCTGTGTGTGTGGGGGTGGGGGCGGGGGTGTCATGAACAATAACTCTAAGATATTTTAGCTTTAATATTTAGTGTTTGCATTCATATATTTTCTATCCTTTTACTTTTACCAAACTTTCACATAGGTCTTCATATTTAAAATGGGTTTGTTTTATAGAGTGCATTAGTGGTTTCTTATTTTTATGTAATTTGACAATCTCTGTCTTAATAGAAGCACTTACATCATTTATATTAATACAATTATTTATATACATGCATTTAAATCTGGCTTTCTAGTTGTTTTCTGTGTTTCATCCTTTTCTAATTCCTAATTTTCCAGTTTTTCTGCCTGATGGTGGATTTAGTATTTTTATCATTCTGTTGTATTTTCTGCACTCTTGGCTTATTAGTTGGTCACTTAATTAGCCGTTGCTCTGGAGTTTCCAGTGTTCATATTTAATTCATCACAGTCTGTCTTCAAAGAATATTATACCATATTTTGTATAGTTTAAAAATCTTATGATGGCATACTTACAATTCACCCCCATCCTTTGTAATATATTTGTTAATTACTTTCATTAATGTTCTAATCTCCACACACATATTTTTTTATACTGTTATCTATTATTGACTTATTAAAAATAATAAAATATCCCCTGTGTGAACCCCCAAAATTTGAGACAGGTCTCAGTTAATTTAGAAAGTTAATTTTTCCAAGGTTGAGGATGCGCACCCGTGATCCAGCCTCAGGGGGCCCTGATGGCATGTGCCCAGGGTGGTCAGAGCACAGTTTGGTTTTATACATTTTAGGGAGACATGAGACAATGATAAAAATATGTAAAAGGAATGTTGATTTGGTCTGGTCCGAAAAGGTGGGACAATTCGAAGTAAAAGTGGGACAACTCAAAGTAGGGAGGAGGCTTCCAGGTCACAGGTAGGTGAGAGACAAACGGTTGCATTCTATTGACTTACTGACTAACCTTTCCAAAGGAGGCACTCAGATACTCATTTATCTCATTGAGCAGAGGGGTGACTATGAGTCACGTGGGAGGCAGGTTTGCCCTAAGCAGTTCCCAGCTTGAATTTTCCCTTTAATTTAGTGATTTTGGGGCCTGAGATATTTCCGTTTCACATCCATATCTTCATCTTTACCATTTTCTGGGTTTTTAGTTTGTTTGTGTAGATTAACATTTCTGCCTGGTATTTCTTTCTGCCTGAGGAAATGTGTTAATGTGTCATGTAACGCATTTCTACTGGGGTGAATAATCTAAATGTTCTTTGAACAAATAATATCATTTTTGTGTTTATTATAGAGATAATGTGAGTCCATCAAAATATTTATCTCTCAAAATAGTTTGTTTGCTTTTTTCTAACTGTAAATTTCTAAGAAATTTACACCTCCTATCTCTGTGCTCAAATTCCTCATTTGCTCATCCATGGTGTCTACTTTTTTCCAATAGTGATGAGGTTTGGATCTGTGCTCCTGCCCAAATCTCATCTTGAATTGTAATTCCTAATGTTGGAGGTGGGGCCTGGTAGGAGTTGTTTGTATCATGGGGGTGAAATTCTTGTGAATAGTCTAGCACTATCCCTTTGGTGCTGTTCTCATGATGGTGAGTTCTCACGAGGTCTTGTTGAAAAAATGTGTAGCATCTCCCCAACCTCTCTCTTGCTCCTGTTCTAGCCATGTGAGGTGCTAGCTCCTCCTTTGCCTCTGCCAAAGTTAAAAGTTTCCTGAGGCCTCCCAGCCATGCTTCCTGTACGGCCTAAAGAAGCATGAGTCAAAGAAAGATACTTAAAAATGTGGAAATGGCTTTTGCATTGGGTAACAGGCAGAAGTTGAAACAGTTTGGAGGGCTCAAAGGAAGACAGGAAGATGAAGGAAAAGTTGAAATGTCCTAAATACTCGTTAAATGGTTGACACTAAATTAGTGATACTGATATGGACACTGAAGGCCAGGCTGAGGAGGTCTCAGATGAAAATGATGAACTTGTTGGGAAGTGGAGTAAAGGTCACCTATATTATGGATTAGCAACGAAACTAGTGGAATTGTGCCCCTGTCCTAGGGATCTGTGGAACTTTTGCACCTGAGAGTGATGATTTAGGGTTTCTGGTGGAAGAAATTTCTAAGCAATATAGCATTCAAGATGGGGCCTGGTTCCTTCTAATAGCCTATGCTCATGGGTGTCAACAAAAAAATGATGTAAAACTGGCACTTATATTTAAAAGGAAAGCAGAATGTAAAGCTTTTGAAAATTTGTAGCCTGGCCAAATGGTAGAAAATAAAAACCCATTTTCTGGGGAGGAATTCAAGCCATCTACAGAAATCTGCTTAAGTTACAAGGAGCTGAATGCTAATAGCCAAGACAATGGGGAGGCCTGAAAGGCATTTCAGACACCTCTGCAGTAACCCCTCCTCCCATCACAGTCTGAGAGGTTAGGAAGGGAAAATGTTTTCATGGGCCACACTGAGGGACCCATTGCCCTGTGCAGTGTCTGGACACTGCTCCCGATATCCTGGGTGCTCCAGTGCCAGCCTCTGCCCAAAGGTCGCCCAATACAGCTTGAGCCACTGGTTCAGAGGGTGCAAACAATGAGCCTTGGTGGCTTCCACTTGGTGTTAAGCCTGTGGGTGCACAGAGCAAGAGTTGAGTCTTGGGAGCCTTGGCCTAGATTTCAGAGGATGTATAAAAAAGCATGGATGTCCAGGCAGAAGCCTGCTACAGGGGTGGAGTCCTCACAGCGAACCTTCACTAGGGCAGTTCAGAGGGGAAATGTGGGGTTGGAGCCCCCACACAGAGTCTACACTGAAGTACTGCCTAGTGGAGCTCTGAGAAGAGGGCCACCATTCTCCAGACCCCATAATGGTAGATCCACTGACAGCTTGTATTAGGGCCTGGGAAAAGCATAGGCACTCAATGCCAGCCCACTGGGGGTTGAACCCTTCAAAGTCACAAAGTTGAGCTGCCCAAGGCTTTGGGAGCACTCCCCTTCTGCCAGTGTGCCCTGGATGTGGGACATGAATTGAAGGAGATCATTTTGGAACTTTAAGATTTAATGACTTCCCTGTTGTGTTTCAGACTTGCACAGGACCTGTAGCCCCTTTCTGTTGGCTGATTTCTCCCGAGTATTTACCCAATGCTTATACCTCCATTGTATCTTAGAAGAAATTAACTTGTTTTTTATTTTACAGTCCCATAGGCAGAAGGAATTAGCCTTGTCCTAGATGAGAATTTGTACTGTGGACTTTTGAGTTAATGCTTCAGTGAGTTAAGACTTTGGGGGAATACTGGGATTGTAGTTTGCAAAGTGAAAAGGACATTAAGATTTGGGAGAGGGAAGGGCAGTATTATAAGGTTTGGATCTGTGTCCCCACCCCAATCTCAGGTTGAACTGTAATGTCCAGTGTTGGAGGTGGGGTCTGGTGGGAGGTGATTGGATTATGGAGGTGGAATTAAATAGCCAAAAAAAACTCACTATTTAAAATGAAATATTGTAGTAAATCTGAGAGAAAATAGACAAGACTTAGAAAACATTTAAAATATTTAAAATGCTATAAAAGCAATTCAGAAATCAGAAAAAAAATTATATGATAGAATGAAACATGGCATATAAAAATGATTTTTCAAAATTATTTCCCTGGCAACTCAATGTTTTTATAAAATATTCATGATGCATTATTTGAAAGCATTACAAAATTGTGGACCCCAACTTGAAACCTGAGTATAAATACAGATAAATATGTGGAAAGATCTACATCTAAATTTATCAAAAACTGTATCCATATTATGATGTTACTGGTATTATGGTATTATTTCATTACTGCTATTCAGGTTTTTCATACTTTGTATGTGTTTTCCCAGTTGTTCTGCAATAAATAAGAATTATGCTCATGGTCCAAAAAAGAAAGATATCAATAAAAATGTAGTTTTCTTTGGCAGAATTCTGATATGAGAATAACTTGGAAAAGTGTAAAATTTGTTTTTGGCAGTTATTTTTCCTCTTTTGAGCTCCCTAAATCTAGATATACTCAGCCTATTCAGTTAGAGATTTTGCCTTTCCATGTTGCTGACTACTAACCCTAATAAATTTTAACTCATTATAAATTATGAGGATAAACTAATATATTCACATTAACAATGTGACAAAATTATAGTATAGCAAGAAAGGTCCAGAATGAATACGTAACAATTAAACCAGGTTTTTTCATTTGCTAGGACTACAACACAGATCAAAACAGCCTCAAAACATCCTCATAGAACTGACATTTTATTGAAAAACAGATAATTTTTAAAAAGTAACTAGTAAAATTCTTGGTATACACTGGAGTGTTAAATTATATGTAGTTATTTATGCTGGATATATGTTATTTATCACATTATTATATGTATTTTTAGTATTCTGTAGATTGCTTTTTATTATCTCAGTGGTCTTATTTGAAGACAATTTTTAATTTTTTCAAAGTCTATTTTATCAACTAAATTTTATTTTTATATTTTGATATCCTATATAATAATTTATAGCTCAAAAATATTTTCTGCCTTTTTTCATGAAATTTGACAGTTTGACGTTTTGGCTGAAGATTGTGTTAATTTTTCTATGTGGTTTGAAATATGGATCAAAGTTCATAGTTTTCATTTTTATATCACATTTCCCAGCATCTTGTTTAAATACTATTATTTCTTCATTAGATTGACTTTACAGATTAGTCTAAATGAATTGGTGACATATATGGATATTTCTGGTCCTTCCATTCTATTCGTCCATCCTTTCTTCAGTACCACACTATATTGGCTAATCTAGTTAGACAGTAAATCTGGAAATTACAAGTGTAAATTCTCCAGCTTTGTGATTCTCTTTCAGATTGTTTTGGATATTCTAGTTTATTTGCCTTTTATATCAGTTTTAGAATCATCATGCTAATGTCTACAAATGTTTTTCTGGGACATTGGTTGGAATTGCAATACCTCTAGAGATCAATAGAACTCTATAAGTCTATAGATTTGAATCATTCAGTCCATAAATAGGATACTTCTCTCCACTTAATTAGTAATTATTTGATTTCCTAGTGTATTTATACTTTTAACATACAGATGTTTTTGGTTTTCTATTGATAATCAAATTTCCACAAATTTAATTGCTTACAACACAAATTTATTATATTAGAGTCTAAAGGCGAGAAATCTAAAATAGGTTTATCTTGGCTAAAATTAAGGCATTGACAGGACTTTGTTCCTTCTGTTTTCTTTAGAGGAGAATCTACTTGATTGTCTATAGAAGATTCTACTTGCTTTCTCCATTCTTTTACTCGTGGCCTTTACCTCCACCTCTAGTCAATACTATAGCCTTTTCCAGTGTTTCTCATATTCTAACTGCCTTTCTCCTGCTTATAAGGGACCTTGTGATAATGTTGGGCTCAACTAGATAATCTAGGATAATCCCAATCTCAAAATATTTAGTTTAATCACATGTACAAATTTTCTTCTACAATAAAATGTGTTGTTCATGAGTTCAGGGGTTACTCTGTAAACATTGTTTTGGGGGGCTGTTTTTCTGCCTACCACAGCAATCTTGTAATTTTCTCTTAGAATTTCACCTAAATATTTTATGTTCATATTATTTTATTTTTCAGTTAGCTTCATGTAATCATTTCTTAATGTACACATATATCAAAACATCATGATGTATACCTTAAATATATACAATTTTTATGTCAGTTAAACCTTAATAAATTGGTAGAAACACGGATGAATAATACAAAACAGTATTTCTCTTAAAAAAAAACCAGTGAATATACTATTCTTTTTGAGTAAATCATAAAAGAGATACGATAACAACTAAATTTTCTTCCTTTCCTTTCATTTTAGGATATCACTTAACGTTATATAAGTAAACATGCATTCACTATAATACAGTTTTATAAATTATATTCTAAAATGAGTTATCACTTTGGAAAATTCTACGTACATACAGTATTTCAAACTGACAGAATTTTTTTATTGTTGAGAATGTTCCCCCCACCGCCACACACACACACATGCACACGCACACAAAGATTCTTTGTTTTCTATTAGTACAATTGTTTCATTATGGAAAAGACACATGAACAGACTTTTTTTTTTTTTTTTTCCTTTCAGATACTAATGGTCTTATACATATTCATCCATTCTGAATCTAAAAAAAACATAAACTAAAATTCTGCCTGTAAGTATACAGTAATTTTTTTATAGTTTTTCCCTTTTGGTGTATATGCTGTAGCCTCTATTTCAATTGGAATCAAAATTGTATTAATAGCTTACTATTTATAACATTTTTTACACATTTCCACAATATAAGTACCTTATTTATAACCTACTTCCCAAACATGCATACTAGTTTCATGCAGCAGATGACATCACACAGTCTGGCGCTTGTCTCTCTTTCTCCCTCTCCCTCTTTCTCTCTCTCTCTCTTTGTGTGTGTGTGTGTGTGTGTGTGTGTGTTTGTGTGTGTGTGTGTTTGTATTTCCTTCTACTTCTCTCCATTAGGTTAAGGATTAAGCATCACCACAAGAAAATGGGGAGAGAAGCCTAGGAGGTATCTCTTGAGTATCAATTCTGTCATAGCCTTCCATTCTTCAAATATAGTCTTAAAAAATGGGGGAAAAAAGATAATTCAAAAGAGTGAAATATTCCTGGGTGGATTGTGCTTAACCCTTCAAAAATTGGTGATGTAAAGTTTTGAAAGGTATTGCAAAAGTCAATCAGAAAACGTTTTAGACTTTGACAGAAAATCGACACTGTGGATCAGCAATGAAGGGACCTGAGAGGCAGGAGAGTCTTTGGGGAGCTCTAAAGTAGAAGCCTTGCAAATGATGACTAGCTGATAAGTGAGAAGAGTTTAGAGAATTTAGGAATCTGGAGTAAAATGTTCCAGCTGATGAAGAATGGCTGTGGCCTCTGTACAATGTATTTGTTATTTGAGCCAAGCATCATTTGGCAAAAATAGATAAATTCTTAAGGAAACTAAGTGCATGTCTTTTCTCAGGAGTCCACAGTTCCTAGGTATAGTCTTCTAGAAGGCACAAAAAGTGCCTTGAAGTAGCCCAGCACTGAAGAGTGGGTGCAGAGGATCCAAAGCAGGCATCACCATGCTCGCAGCTACAGCCCCATCCCCAGGGACACCATATATGCAGTTTATGTTGTACATTACTCTTCTCAAAAAGGTGACATTTATAGTTTAGTTCACATAAATGACACCTCCTTGTGAAAGGCACTGCACACTGAATGGCTGAATGTGGCATCCCAGACCAAATGCTCCCTATTCATGCCAATTTTATTCAGGTCCCTATAGGTGTATCCCCATTTTCCCAAGGTCTTATCAACCGGCAGACAAGGTGATTCTGTACTGTGCCTGGCTCAGCGGGTCCCACACCCACGGAGCCTTGCTCACCGCTAGCGTAGCAATCTGAGATCGATCTGTGAGGCGGCAGCCTGGCTGGGGGAGGCACATCCACCATTTCTGAGGCTTGAGTAGATAAACAAAGCAGCCAAGAAGCTCGAACTGCGTGTAGCCCACAGCTGCTCAGCAAGGCCTACTGCCTCTAAACTCCACCTCTATGGGGTAGGCATAGCTGAACAAAAGGCAGCAGACAACTTCTGCAGACTTAAACGTCCCTATCTGACAGCTCTGAAGAGAGCAGTGGTTCTCCCAGCACGGCGTTTGAGCTCTGAGAAATGACAGACTGCCTCCTCAAGTGGGTCCCTGACCCCCATGTAGCCTAACTGGGAGATACCTCCCAGTAGAGGCTGACAGACACCTCATATAGGCAGCTGCCTCTCTGAGGTGAAGCCTCCAGAGGAAGGATCAGACAGCAATATTTGCTGTTCTGCAGTATTTGCTGTTCTGCAGCCTCCGCTGGTGATACCCAGTCAAACAGGGTCTGGAGTGGAACTCCAGCAAACTCCAACAGCTCTGCAGCTGAGGGACCTGACTGTTATAAAGAAAACTAACAAACAGAAAGAAATAGCATCAACATCAACAAAAAGTTCACCTACACCAAAACCCCATCTGTAGGTCCCCAACATCAAATACCAAAGGTCGATAAAACCACAAACATGGGGAGAAACCAGAGAAGAAAAGCTGAGAATTCTAACAATCAGAGCACCTCTTCTGCTCCAAAGGATCACAGCTCCTTGCCAGCAATGGAACAAAGCTGGATGGAGAATGACTTTGACTAGTTGCCAGAAGTAGGCTTCAGAAGGTCGGTAATAACAAACTTCTCTGAGCTAAAGGACGATGTTCAAACCCATCTCAAGGAAGCTAAAAACCTTGAAAAAAGATTAGATGAATGGCTAACTAGAATAAACAGTGTAGAGAAGACCTTAAATAATCTGATGGAGCTGAAAACCATGGCATGAGAACTTCATGACACATGCACAAGCTTCAGTAGCCAATTTGATCAAGTGGAAGAAAGGGTATCAGTGATTGAAGATCAAATTAATGAAATAAAGCAACAAGACAAGGTTAGAGAAAGAAAAGTAAAAAGAAATGAACAAAGCATCCAAGAAATATGGGACTATGTGAAAAGACCAAATCTACATTTGATTGGTGTACCTGAAAGTGATGGGGAGAATGGAACCAAGTTGGAAAACACTTCAGGATATTATGCAGGAGAACTTCCCCAACCCAGCAAGGGAGTCCAACATTCAAACAGAAGGTTAACAAGGATATCCAGGACCTGAACTCAGCTCTGCAACAAGCAGACCTAATAGACATCTACAAAACTCTCCACCCCAAATCAACATAATATATATTTTTCTCAGCACCACATCACACTTATTCTAAAACTGACTACATAATTGGAAGTAAAGCACTCCTCAGCAAATGTAAAAGAACAGACATCACAACAAACTCTCAGACCACAGTGCAATCAAATTAGAACTCAGGATTGAGAAACTCACTCAAAACCACTCAACTACATGGAAACTGAACAACTTGCTCCTGAATGACTACTGGGTCAATAATGAAATGTAGGCAGAAATAAAGATGTTCTTTGAAACCAGTGAGAACAAAGACACAATGTACCAGAATCTTTGGGACACATTTAAAGCAGTGTGTAGAGGGAAATTTATAGCACTAAATGCCCACAAGAGAAAGCAGGAAAGATCTAAAATTGACACCCCAACATCACAATTAAAATAACTAGAGAAGCAAGAGCAAACAAATTCAAAAGCTAGCAGAAGGCAAGAAATAACTAAGATCAGAGCAGAAATGAAAGAGATAGAGATATAACAACCCCTTCAAATATCAATGAATCCAGGAGCTGGTTTTTTGAAAAGATCAACAAAGTTGATAGACTGCTAACAAGACTAATAAAGAAGAAAAGAGAGAAGAATAAAATAGATGCAATAAAAAATGATAAAGGGGATATAACCACCGATCCCACAGAAATACAAATTACCATTAGAGAATACTATAGACACCTCTATGCAAATAAACTAGAAGCTCTAGAAGAAATGGATAAATTCCTGGACACATACACTCTCCCAAGACTAAACCAGGAAGAAGTTGAATCTCTGAATAGACCAATAACAGGCTCTGAATTTGAGGCAATAATTAATAGGCTACCAACCAAAAAAAGTCCAGGACCAGATGAATTCACAGCAAAATTCTAACAGAGCTACAAACAGGAGCTGGTGCCATTCCTTCTGAAACTATTACAATCAATAGAAAAAGAGGGAATCCTCCCTAACTCATTTTATGAGGCCAACATCATCCTGATATCAAAGGCTGGCAGACAAACACACAAAAAAGTGAGTTTTAGACTAATATTCCTGATGAACATGAATGTGAAAATCCTCAGTAAAATACTGGTAAACCACATCCAGCACCACATCAAAAAGCTTATCCACCACAATCAAGTTGGCGTCATCCTGGGGTGCAAGGATGGTTCAACATATGCAAATCAATAAACATAATCCATCACATAAACAGAACCAATGGCAAAAACCACATGATTATCTCAATAGATGCAGAAAAGGCCTTCAACAAAATTCAACAGCCCTCCATGCTAAAAACTCTAAATAATCTAGGTAATGACAGAACGTATCTCAAAATAATAAGAGCTATTTATGACAATCCCATAGCCAATATCATACTGAATGGGCAAAAACTGGAAGCATTCCCTTTGAAAACCGGCACAAGATAAGTATGCCCTCTCTCACCACTCCTAGTCAACACAATGTTGGAAGTTCTGGTCAGGACATTCAGACAAGAGAAAGAAATGGTATTCAATTAGGAAAAGAGGAAGTCAAATTGTCCCTGTTTGCAGATGACATGATTGTATATTTAGAAAACCCCACCGTTTCAGCCCAAAATCTCCTTAAGGTGATAGCAACTTCAGCAAAATCTCAGGATACAAAATCAATGTGCAAAAATCACAACCATTTCTATACAGCAATAATAGACAAAGAGCCAAATCATGCGTGAACTCCCATTCACAATTGCTATAAAGAGAATAAAATACCTAGGAATCCAACTTACAAGGGATGTGAAGGACCTCTTCAAGGAGAACTAGTAAACCACTGCTCAGTGAAATAAAAGAGGACACAAACAAATGGAAGAATATTCCATGCTCATGGATAGGAATAATCAATATCATGAAAATGGCCATACTGCCCAAAGTAATTTAAAGTAATTTATATATTCAATGTCATCCCTATCAAGCTACCAATGATTTTCTTCACAGAATTGGAAAAAACTAAAGTCCATATGGAACCAAAAAAGAACCCGCATTGCCAGGACAATCCTAAGCCAAAAGAACAAAGCTGGAGGCATCACGCTACCTGACTTCAAACTATACTACAAGGCCACAGTAACCAAAACAGCATGGTACTGGTACCAAAACAGAGATATAAACCAATGGAACAGAACAGAGCCCTCGAAAATAACACCACACATCTACAACCATCTGATCTTTGACAAACCTGACAAAAACAAGAAATGGGGAAAGGATTCCCTATTTAATAATGTTGCTGAGAAAACTGGCTAGCCATATTTAGAAAGCTGAAACTGGATCCCTCCCTTACACCTTATACAAAAATTAATTGAAGATGGATTAAAGACTTAAATGTTAGACCTAAAACCATGACAACCCTAGAAGAAAACCTAGACAATACCATTCAGGACATAGGCATGGGCAAGGACTTCATGACTAAAACACAAAAAGCAATGGCAACCAAAGCCAAAACAGACAAATGGGATCTAATTAAAATAAAGAACTTTTGCATGGCAAAAGAAACTACCATCAGAGTAAACAGGAAGCCTACAGAGTGGGAGAAAAGTTCTGCAATCTACCCATCTGACAAAGGGCTAATATCCAGAATCTACAAAGAACTCAAACAAGTTTACAAGAAAAAAACAACCCTATCAAAAAGTGGGCAAAGGATATGAACAGACACTTCTCAAAAGACGACATCTATGCAGCCAACAGACACATGAAAAAATGCTCACCATCACTGGTTATCAGAGAAATGCAAATCAAAACCACAATGAGATACCATCTCAGGTCAGTGAGAATGGTGATCTTTAAAAAGTCCATCCCATGCCAGTTATAATGGCAGTCATTAAAAAATCAGGAAACAACAGACGCTGGAGAGGATGTGGAGAAATAGGAATGCTTTTACACTGTTGGTGGGAGTGTAAATTAGTTCAACCATTGTGGAAGACAGTGTGGCGAATCCTCAAGGATCTAGAACTAGAAATACCATTTGACCCAGCCATCCCATTACTGGGTATATGCCCAAAGGATTATAAGTCATTCTACTATAAAGATACACGTATGTTTATTGTGGCACTATTCACAACAGCAAAGACTTGGAACCAACCCAAATGTCCATCAGTGATAGACTGGATTAAGAAAATGTGGCACATATACACCATGGAATACTATGCAGTCCTAAAAACGGATGAGTTTATGTCCTTTGCAGGGACATGGATGAAACTGGAAACCATCATTCTCAGCAAACTATCACAAGGACAGAAAACCAAACACTGTATGTTCTCACTCATAGGTGGGAATTGAACAAGGAGATCACTTGGACACAGGGCAGGGAACATCACACACTGAGGCCTGTTGGAAGTTGGGGAGCTGGGGGAAGGATAGCATTAGGACTAAAGAGCTTCTGCACAGCAAAAGAAACTACCATCAGAGTGAACAGGCAACCTACAGAATGGGAGAAAATTTTTGCAATCTACTCATCTGACAAAGGGCTCATTTCCAGAATCTACAAAGAACTCAAACAAATATACAAGAAAAAAACAAACAACCCCATCAAAAAGTGGGGAAAGGATATGAACAGACATTTCTCAAAAGAAGACATTCATACAGCCAACAGACACATGAAAAAATGCTCATCATCACTCGCCATCAGAGAAATGCAAATCAAAACCACAATGAGATACCATCTCACACCAGTTAGAATGGCAATCATTAAAAAATCAGGAAACAACAGGTGTTGGAGAGGATGTGGAGAAATAGGAACACTTTTACACTGTTGGTGGGATTGTAAACTAGTTCAACCATTATGGAAAACAGTATGGCAATTCCTCAAGGATCTAGAACTAGATGTACCATATGACCCAGCCATCCCACTACTGGGTATATACCCAAAGGATTATAAATTATGCTACTACAAAGACACATGCACACGTATGTTTATTGCGGCACTATTCACAATAGCAAAGACTTGGAATCAACCCAAATGTCCATCAGTGACAGACTGGATTAAGAAAATGTGGCACATATACACCATGGAATACTATGCAGCCATAAAAAAGGATGAGTTTGCGTCCTTTGTAGGGACATGGATGCAGCTGGAAACCATCATTCTTAGCAAACTATCACAAGAAGAGAAAACCAAACACCGCATGTTCTCACTCATAGGTGGGAACTGAACAATGAGCTCACTTGGACTAGGGAAGGGGAACATCACACAATGGGGCCTATCATGGGGAGGGGGGAGGGGGGAGGGATTGCATTGGGGAGTTATACCTGATATAAATGATGAATTGATGGGTGCTGACGAGTTGATGGGTGCAGCACACCAACATGGCACATGTATACATATGTAACAAACCTGCACGTTATGCACATGTACCCTAGAACTTTAATTAAAAAAAAAAAAAAGAAATACCTAATGTAAATGAGTTGATGTGTGCAGCAAACCAACATGGCACATGTATACCTGTGTATCCAACCTGCACGTTGTGCACATGTATCCTAGAACTTAAAGTATAATAAAAATGAAAAAACAAAACAAAAAACCCTCATTGATTGTAGTGTCTTGTCTGTGCATTACAAAAAAAGGATTATACTACTTTATGTACAATTTAAAAATCTTATTGTATGCATACAATTCACCCCATCCTTTGTCATATTTTTGGTAATTACATTTATGTTCTAATCCCCACACACATATTTGTTTACACTATTAATTATTGACTGATTAATAAAATAAAATGCCCTCTGTGTGAACCCCAAAAATTTGAGACAGGTCTCAGGTAATTTAAAAAGTTAATTTTGCCAAGATTGAGGGTACAGAGACTCAGGAGGTCCTGGTGACATGCGTCCAAGGTGGTGAGAGCACAGGATGGTTTTATACATTTGGGGAGACATGATACATCGGTCAAAATATGCAAGATGAACATTTGCTCAGTCTGGTCCAGAAAGGAGGAACAACTATAAGCAAAAGTGGGACAACTCAAAATGGGGAGGAGGCTTCCAGATCACAGGTAGGTGAGAGACAAATGATTGCATTCTTTTGAGCTACTGATTCACTTTTCCAAAGGAGGCAGTCAGATACGCATTTATCTCAGTGAGCAGAGGGATGACTATGAATAGAATGGGAGGCAGGTTTGCCCTGAGCAGTGCCCAGCTTGAATATTTCCTTTAGCTTAGTGATTTTGGGGCCCTGAGATATTTCCTTGTCACATCCTTATCTTCATCTTTACCATTTTCTGGATTTTTGTTTGTGTAGATTCATGTTTCTGCTTGGTATTTTCTCTGCCTGAGGAAATGTGTTATCATGTCTTACAATGCATTTTTCCTGGGGTGAATAAATGTTGTTTGTCTGAAAAAATTATGTATTTTTTGTGTTTATTATAGAGATAATTGTGAGCCCATCAAAAGAAAAATTCATCTCTCAAAATAGTTTGCTTTTTTCTAACACAACCATTTCTTACAGTTCCTATTTCTGTTTTAAAACTCTTCATTTGCTGATCAGTGATGTCTACTTTTTCCAATAGTGATATTGTTTGAATCTGTGTTCCTACCCAAATCTCAAGTTGAATTGTAATCCCCAGTATTGGAGGGGGGCCGCAGTGGGAGGTGATTGGATCAGGGGGGTGGAACTTTCATGAATGGTCTAGCACCATCCCGTTGGTGCCGTTCTCATGATAGTGAGTTCTCAGGAGATGTGGTTGTTAAAAAGAATGCAGCACCTCCCCCATCTCTCTTCCTCTTGTACTGGCCATGTGAGGAGCCAGCTTCTCCCTTGCCTATTCGATGACTGAAAGTTTCCTAAGGCCACCTAGCTATGCTTCCTGTACAGCCTACAGAACCATGAGCCATTTAAAGTTACCTAAAAATGTGGAACCAGCTTTTGCATTGGGTAACAGGCAGAGGTTGAAACAGTTTGCGGGGCTCAGAGGAAGACAGGAAGATGAAGGAAGAGTTAAAATTTCCTAAATACGTGTTTAATGGGTTGTCACTAGATTGCTGATAGTGATACGGACACTGAAGACAAGGCTGAGGAGGTCTCAGATGTAAATGAGGAACTTATTAGGAAGTGGAGTAAAGTTCACCTTTGTTACGGATTAGCAAAAAACTGGTGGCATTGTGCCCCTGCCCTAGGGATCTGTGGAACTTTTGAAATTAAGAGAGATGATTTAGGATTTCTAGTAGAAGAAATTTCTAAGCATCATAGCATTCAAGATGGGGCCTGGTGGCTTCTAATATCCTATGCTCATGTGTGTCAACAACAAAAAAATCATGTAAAACTGGCACTTATGTTTAAAAGAAAAGCAGACTATAAAAGCTTTGAAAATTTGTAGCCTGGCCACATGGTAGAAAATAAAAACCCATTTTCTGGTGAGGAATTCAAGCCAGCTGCACAATTCTGCTTAAGTAACAAGCTGCTGGATGTTAATAACCAAGACAATAGGGAGGTCTCAAAGGCATCTCAGAGACCTCTGCAGTAATCCCTCCTCCCATCACAGGCTGAGAAGACTAGGAGGGGAGAATGCTTTCATGGACCACACCCAGGGCCCCACTGCCCTGTGCAGTGTCTAGACACTACTGCTGATATTCTGGGTGCTCCAGTGCCAGCCTCGGCCCAAAGGACCACAATATAGCTTGAGCCACTGGTTCAGAGGGTGCAAACCATGAGCTTTGGTGGCTTCTACTTGGTGTTAAGCCTGTGGGTGCACAGAGAAAGTGTTGAGGCCTTGGAGCCTCAGCCTAGATTTCAGAGGATGTGTGGAACAGCATGGATGCCCAGGCAGAAACCTGCCGCAGGGGTGGAGTCCTCATGGAGAACCTTTACAAGGGCAGTGCAGAGGGCAAATGTGCGATTGGCGCCCCCACACAGAGTCCACACTGGAGCACTGCCTAGTGGAGCTGTGAGAAGAGGGCCACCATCCTCCAGACCCCAGACTTATAGATCCACTGACAGCTTGTAATTGGGCCTGGAAAAGGCATAAGTATTCAATGCTAGCTCATTGGGGACTGAACCATGCAAAGTCACAGGGTTGGAGCTGCCCAAGGCTTTGGGAGCTCAACCCTTGCACCAGTGTGCCCTGGATGTGGGACATGAAATCGAAGGAAATCATTTTGGAGCTTTAAGATTTAATGACTTTCCTGCTGAGTTTCAGACTTGCACAGGACCTGTAGCCCCTTTCTATTGCTGATTTCTCCCAAGTATTTACCCAAAACTTATATCTCCATTGTATTTTAGCAGTAATTAACTTTTTTTTTTTTTTTAATTTTACATGCTGATAGGCAGAAGGGATTAGCCTTGTCTCAGATGAGACTTTGGATTGGGGACTTTTGGGTTAATGCTTCAATGAGTTAAGACTTTGGGGGACTGTTGGGATTGTATTTTGCAATGTAAGAAGGACATGAGATTTTGGAGGGGCCAGGGCAGAATTATAAGGTTTGGATCTGTGTCCCCACCCCGATGTCAGGTTGGATTGTGCCCCAGTGTTGGAGGTAAGGCCTGGTGGGAGGTGACTGGATCATGGGGGTAGAATTAATGACTGGAAAACAATGACTATTTAAAATGGAATATTTTAGCAAATCTGAAAGTAGAAAAGACTTAGAAAACATTTAACATATTTAATATGCTATAAAAGCAAGTAAAAAATCAGAAAAAAATTGTATGATAGAATGAAACATGGCATGTAAAATTATGTTTCAAAATTATTTCCTAGGCTACTGCATGCTTTTACAAAATATTCATGATGCATTATTTGAAATCATTTATAAGAGAATGGCACAAAATTGCTGACCTCAACCTAAAACTTAAGTATAAATACAGATAAATGTGTGGAAAGATCCACATATAAATTTTATCAAGTATTGTATCCACATTATGATGTTATTGGTATTATGGTATTATTTCATTACTGCTATTCAAGTTTTTCATACCTTTTATGTGTTTTTCAAGTTATTCTGCGAAAATAGGAATTACGCTCATGGTCAGAAAAAAAGATATCAACAAAAATGTATTTTTCTTTGGCAGAATTCTGATAAAAAAATAACCTGGAAAAGTGTAAAATTTGGTTTTGGCAGTTATTTTTCCTCTTTTGAGCTCCCTAAATCTATATATACTCAGCCTGTTCAGTTACACTTCTTGCCTTTCCATGTTCCTGACTACTAACCATTATAAATGTTAACTTATTATTAATTATGGGGATAAACAAATATATTCACATTAATGATGTGACATAATTATAGTATAGCAAGGAAGGTCCAGAATGAATACTTAAGCATTAAACGAGATTTTTTTCATGTTCAGGGACTACAATACAGATCAAAACAGCCTCAACACGTGCTAACAGAACTGACATTTTATTGAAAAAACACAGATAATTTCTTAAAAGTAACTAGTAAAATTCTTAGTATACACAGGAGTGCTAAATTATAGGTATTTATGCTGATATATTCTTTATTACACTATTATATATTAAATGTAAATTACCATATTATTAAATAACATATTTTTAGCATTCTGTAGATTGACTTTTTATTATCTCAGTCTCATTTGAAGACCAACTTTAATTTTTTCAAAGTATTTTATCAACTTATTTTTATATTTTGATATCATATTATAATGGTCAAAAATATTTTCTGCCATTTTTTCATAAAATTTTATAATTTGACATTTTGGCCTAAGATTGTGTTAATTTCTGTATATGGTTTGAAATATGGATCAAGGTTCATGTTTTTCATACGTATATCACATTTTCCCAGCATCATATTGTTTAAATACTATTATTTCTTCATCAGATTGACTTTACAATTTAGTCAAAATGAATTGGTGACATGTATGGATATTTCTGGTCCTTCTATTTCTATTCATCCATCCTTTCTTGAGAATCACACTACATTGGCTAATCTAGTTAGAGAGTAAATCTGGAAATTACCAGTGTAAATTCTCCAACTTTGTGATTCTCTTTCAGACTGTTTTGCATATTCTAGTTTATTCACCTTTAATATTAGCTTTAGAATCATCATGCTAATGTCTACAAATATTTTTCTGGGACATTGGTTGGAATTGCATTAACTCTGTAGATCAATAGGACTCTATAAGTCTGTAGATTTGAATCCTTCAATCCATAAATATGATACTCCTCTCCACTTAATAATTATTTTTTAAGTGTATTTACTTGCACTCTTAGCATACAGATATTTTTGGTTTTTTATTGATAACTGTAACAAATTGCCACAAATTTAGTTGGTTACAACAACACAAAGTTTATTATATTAGAGTCTAAAGGTCAGAAATCTAAATTAGGTTTATCTCGGCTAAAATGAAGGCATTGGCAGGGCTTTGTTCCTTCTGTTGGCTCTAGAGGAGAATCTGCTTGATTGTCTTTAGAAGATTCTACTTGCTTCCTCCATTCTTTGGCTCATGGACATTACCTCCACCTCTAGTCATTACTGTAGCATTTTCCAGTGTTTCCCTTCTACTTATAAGGACACTTGTGATTATGTTGAGCTCACCTAGATAATCTAGGATAATCCCAATCTCAAAATATTTAATCATATCTGCAAATTTCCTTCTACCATAAAATGTGATGCTTTTGAGTTCAGGGGTTACTCTGTAAACATCTTTTGGAGGGGGGCTGTTATGCTGCCTACCACAGAGATCTTGTAATTTGTATTTAGAATTTCACCTAAATATGTTATGTTTATATCATATGTTTTAATATGTTTTAATTAGCTTGATTTAATCATTGTATAATGTATACATATACCCAAACATCATGTTGTACACCTTAAATATATACAATTTTTATGTCAGTTAAACCTTAATAAATTGGTAGAAACACGGGTGAATGATACAAAAATATATTTCACTGAAAGAAAAACCATAAATAACAGTGAATATAGTACTCTTTTTGATAAATCATAAAGGAGATATAATAACTAAATTCTCTTTTATTTCATTTTAGGGTATCACTTAAAGTTATATAAGTACACATGCATTTACCATAATACAATATTAGAAATTATATACAAAAAAGTGTTATCACTTTGGAAATTTCTATGTAAATACAGTGTTTCCAGCTGACAGCATTTTTTTTAACTGTTCAGAATGTTCCCCCACCCCCAATGAAAAAGATTCTATGTATTCTATTAGTACAATTGTTTTAATATTGAAAAAGATACTTCAACTGATTGTTGTTTTACTTTCAGACATTAACGATCTTGTACATATTCATCCATTCTGAACCTAAAAAAACAAGCTAAAATCTTGTAACCATATAGTAATTGTTTTTTATAGTTTCTCCATTTTCATTGGAATCAAAATTGTATTAATAACTTACTATTTATAACATTTTAACACATTTCTGCAATATAAGTAGCGTATTTATAACCTACTTCTCAAAAATGCATACTAGTTTTATGCTGCAGGTGGCCTCACACCGTCCCAGCACTTGTCTTACTCTTTTGCGCTCTCTGTCTCTGTCTCTGTCTCTGTGTGTGTGTGTGTGTGTTTCCCTCTATCTCTCTCCATTAGGTTAAGAGTTAAGAAGTGTCAACACAAGAAAATGGGACCAAGCATGGTGGCTCATGCCTGTAATCTCAGCCATTTGGGAAGCTTAGGTTGGTGGATCAGGAGGTCAGCAGTTCGAGACCAGCCTGACCAATATGGTGAAACCCTGTCTCTACGAAAAATACAAAAATTAGCTAGGTGTGTTGGTGCACACCTGTAATCCCAACTACTCGGGAGGCTGAGGCAGGAGAATCCCTTGAACCCGGGAGACAGAGGTTGTAGTGAGCCGAGATGACGCCACTGCACTCCAGGCTGCACGAAAGAGCAAGACGCCATCACACACACACACACAAAGAAAATAGGGAGAGAAAACTAGGAGATATCTCTTGAGTATCAATTCTATCATACCCTTCCATTGTTCATACATATTCTTTACTAACGGGGAAAAAAAAGATAATTAAAAACGATGAAATATTCTCGGGTAGACTATGCTTAACCCTTTCTAAGTTGGTGACTTAAGGCTTTGAAAGGTCTTTTAAAAGTCAATGAGAAAATGTTTTAGTCTTTGACAGAAAATGGACACTGTGGATCAGCAAAGAAGGGACCTAAGAGGCAGAAGAGTCTTTTGGGAGCTCTAAAGGAGAAGCCTTGCAAATGATGACTAGTTGATAAGTGAGAACAGTTTAGAGAATTTATGAATCTGGAGTAAAACCTTCCAGGTGACGAAGAATGGCTGTGGCCTCTACAATGCATTTCTTATTTGAGCCAAGCCTCATTTGGCAAAAATAGATAAATTCTTGAGGAACCTAAGCGCATGCGTTTTCTCAGGAGTACACAGATCCTATGTATAGTCTTCTAGAAGGCACAAAAAGTTCCTTGAAGTAGCCCAGCACTGAGGAGTGGGTGCAGAGGATCCAAAGCAGGCATCACCATACTCGCAGCTACCGCCCCATTCCCAGGGACACCATATATGCAGTGCATGTTGTACATTACCCTTCTCAGAAAGGTGACATTTATAGTTTAGTTCACATAAATGACACCTCCCTGTGAAAGGCACTGTACACTGAATGGCTGAATGTGGCATCCCAGACCCAATGCTCCCTATTCGTGCCATTTTTATTCAAGTCCCTATAGGTGTATGCCTTCACATGCCCACCAAGGTTTATGCCAAGGAACTGTGCAACTTCTAGCCCCCAGCGCTCCCCTTTTCATCCTGCCCCGAGTGAGATTTTAACATGCAGATTTTTGTTTTCGTTTTCAGATGGCGTCTGGCTCTGTGACCCAGACTGACATGCATTGGCACGATCTCGGCTCACTGCAACCTCCGCCTCCCGGGTTCAAGCACTTCTCCTGCCTCAGCCTCCCAAGTAGCCTGGATTAAAGGCACACACCACATCAAATGGCTAATTAACACGCAGATTTTAGGCTGATCAAGAATAGAGCTTTTCACTTCATCTCTTCCCCAAAGGAGAGTAATCCTTGTCTGGATTATCCCATTTGTTTTCATGTTAATTTGCTTGTCTCATTAAAAATCCTCAAAATCAGGCCAGGTGCAGTGGCTCACGCCTGTAATCCCAGCACTTTGGTAGGCCAAGGCTGGCGGATCATCTGAGGTCAGGAGTTTGAGACCAGCCTGGACAATGTGGTGAAACTCCGTCTCTACTACAAATACAAAAAATTAGCCAAGTGTGGTGGTGGGTGACTGTAACTGCAGCTACTCAGGAGGCTGAGGCAGGAGAATCATTTGAACCCAGGAGACAGAGGTTGCAGTGAGCCGTGGTTGTGCCTTTGCACTCCAGCCTGGGCAACAAAAGTGAAAATCCATCTCAAAAAAGAAAAAAAAATCTTCAGAGTCGGCTGGGCACGGTGGCTCATACCTGTGATCCCTTTGGGTGGTCCAGGTGTGCAAATCACTTGAAGCCAGGAGTTTGAGACCACCCTGGCCAACATGGTCAAACACCATCTCTACTAAAAATACAAACTTAGCTAGGTATGGTGGCTCGCGCCTGTAATCATAGCTACTCAGGAGGATCACTTGAACCTGGGAGGCAGAGGTTGCAGTGAGTGGAGATGGCACCAATATACTCCAGCCTGGGTTACAGAGTGAGACCTTGTCTCAAAAAAACAAAAACAAACAAAGCCCCCAAAACCCTTGAAATTACAGTTAAGTAGACAGGGTTAACCACTCACCAAAGATTTCTATTGTCCTAAAACTCCAACTGTGCGGCACAGACCCTAATTCCAACGGGAAAACCACAGAATACAACAACCTGGATCCAAACTACTAGAGAAGACTCAGACAGTACCAGGTTGGAAAGAGCAGAAATTGAATTTCTTCTTCAGGCTATGCAGTGGGAAGAACCCATAGAAATTAATACGAGAGACAGACAAGACAGATAATGGGCTGGAAGACAAGAAATGCTATTCTATTTTTCTTAGCTCCATGGCTCTTTATAGTTCATTTATTTGGGCACGCTCTCTCTCTGTGTATGTGTGTTATTAACAATTAATAACTCTAAGATTTTTTAGCTTTATTATTTAGTGTTTGCATTAATATATTTTCCATCCTTTTACCCAACTTTCACATAGGTCTTCATATTTAAAATGGGTTGGTTTTAGAAAGTATACAGCTGTTTCTTATTTTTATATCATTTGACAATGTCTATCTTAATTGAAGCATTTATATAATTTATATTAATATAATTATTTATATATATGCATTTAAATCTACTGGCTTTCTAGTTGTTTTCTGTACTTCATCCTTTTCTAATTCTTAATTTTTCTGTTTTTCTGCCTGATATTGGATTTAGTATTTTCATCATTCAGTTATATTTTCTGCACTCTTGGCTGATTAGTTGGTCACTTTAAAAGAATAGCAGTTGCTCTGGAGTTTGCAGTGTTCATATTTAATTCATCACAGTGTGTCTTCAAAGAATATTATACTAGTTTACGTATAGTTTAAAACCCTTATGATAGTATACTTACAATTCATCCCATCCTTTGTAATATATTTGTTAATTTTATTAATGCCCACACAAATTTGTTTACACCGTTATTTATTATTTACACCGTTATTTGTTATTGGCTGATTAAAAATAATAAAATGTCCCCTGCATGAACCCTGAAAATTTGAGACAGGTCTCAGTTAATTTAGAAAGTTAATTTTTCCAAGGTTGAGGATGCGCACCAGTGACCCAGCCTCAGGGGGCCCTGATGGCATGTGCCCAAGGTGGTCAGAGCACAGTTTGGTTTTAAACATTTTGGGGAGACATGAGACATCAGTCAAAATATGTAAAATGAACGTTGGTTTGGTCTGGTCCGAAAAGGTGGGACACCTCGAAGCAAAAGTGGGACAATTCAAAGTAGGGAGGAGGATTCCAGGTCACAGGTAGATGAGAGACAAATGGTTACATTCTTTTGAGTTACTGACGAAACTTTCCAAAGGAGGCAATCAGATACACATTTATCTCCGTGAGCAAAGGGATGACTATGAATAAAATGGGAGACAGCTTGAATTTGCCCTTTAACTTAGCGATTTTGGGCTGAGGTATTTTCCTTTCACATCCGTATCTTCATCTTTACCATTTTCTAGGTTTCGAATTTATATGTGGCGATTCACGTTTCTGCCTGGTATTTTTTCTGCCTGAGGAAATGTGTTAACATATCTTGTAATGTATTTATAATGGGGTGAATAATCTAAATTTTCTTTGTCCAAAAAAATTATGTCATTTTTGTGTTTATTATAGAGATAATTGTGAGCCCATCAAACGAAATATTTATCTCTCAAAATAGTTTGTCTTGCTTTTCTCTAATTGTAAATTTCTAAGAAATTTACAGTTCCTATCTCTGTGCTAAATTTCCTCATTTGCTTGTAATCAACTAATGTTTGAAGTGGCACCTTGTGGGAGCAGTTTGGATCATGGGGGTGAAATTTTCGTGAATGGTCTAGCACCATCCCTTTGGTGCTGTTTTCATGATAGTGAGTTCTCACAAGATCTTGTTGTTAAAAACTGTGTAACGGCCGGGTGCAGTGGCTCACACCTATAATTCCAGCACTTTGGGAGGCCAAGGCAGGTGGATAATGAGGTCAGGAGATCGAGACCATCCTGACCAACATGTTGAAAGCCCATCTCTAGTAAAAATACCAAAAAAATTATCTGGGCATGGTGGTGTGCACCTGGAGTCCCAGCTACTCAGGGGCCTGAAGCAGAAGAATCGCTTGAGCCTGGGAGGCGGAGGTTGCAGTGAGCTGAGATCGCACCACTGCACTCCAGCCTGGTGACAGAGTGAGACTCCATCTCAAAAAAAAAAAAAAAAAAAGTGTGTAGCAACTACCCAACCTCTCTCTTGCTCCTGTTCTAGCCATGTGAGGTGTTAGCTCCTCCTTTGAATCTGCCATGGTTGAAAGTTTCCTGAGGCCTCCCAGCCATGCTTCCTGTACAGCCTAAAAAACCATGAGCCAAATATAAAGATAACTAAAAATTTGGAAACAGCTTTCGAATTGGGTAACGAGCAAAAGTTGACACAGTTTGGAAGGCTCAGAGGGAGACAGGAAGATGAAGGAAAAGTTGAAAATTCCTAAAGAATCGTTAAATGGCAGTCATTAAATTGCTGATAGTGATGTGGACCCTAAAGGCCAGGCTGAGGAGGTCTCAGATGGAAATGAGGAAATTGTTGGGAAGTAGATTAAAGGACACCTTTTTTATGGATTAGACAAGAAACTGGTGGCATTGTGCCCCTGCCTTAGGGACCGGTGGAACTTTTGAACTTGAGAGTGTGATGATTTAGGGTTTCTGGTAGAAGAAATTTGTAAGCAGAATAGCATTCAAGACGGGGCCTGTTTCCTTCTAATAGCCTACGCTCAAGTGTGTCAACAAAAAAATGATGTAAAACTGGGACTTAAATTTAAGGAAAGCAGAGTGTAAAGCATTTGAAAATTTGTAGCCTGGCCACATGGTAGAAAAGAAAAACTCATTTTCTTGTGAGGCATTGGAGGCAGTTGCGGAAATCTGCTTAAGTAACGGAGCTGACTGTTAATACCCAGGTCAATAGGGAAGTAACTGAGGCATTTCAGAGACCTCTGTAGTAGCCCTTCCTCTCATCACAGGGCAAAGCCTCGGAGGGGAAAATGCTTTCACGGGTTACACCCAGGGCCCCACTGCCCTGTGTAGCCTCTGAACACTGTTCCCTATATCCTGGGTGCTCAAGTGCCAGCCTTGGCCGAAAGTGTCCCCAATACAGCTTTAGCCACTAGTTCAGAGGGTGCCAACTGTGAGCCTTGGTGGCTTCCACATGGTGTTAAGCCTGTGGTGCACAGGAAAGAGTTGAGACTTGGGAGCCTCAGCCTAGATTTTACAGGATGTATGAAAAAGTATGAATGTCAAGACAGAAGCCTGCTGCAGAGGTGGAGCCCTCATGGAGAACCTTTACCAGGTTAGTGCAGAGGGGAAATGTGGGGTTGGAGCCCCCACGCTGAGTCCACACTGGAGCACTACCTAGTGGAACTGTGAAAAGAGGAACACCATCCTCTAGACCCCAGAAGGGTAGATGCACCGACAGCTTGTAATTGGGCCTGGAAAAAGCATAGGAACTCAATGCCAGCCCACTGGGGGCTGAACCCTGCAAAGTGACAAGATTGAAGCTGCCCAAGGCTTTGGGAGCCCACTCCTTGTGCCAGTGTGCTCTGGATGTGGGACATGGAATTGAAGGACATCATTTTGGAGCTTTAATGACTTCCCTGCTGGGTTTCAGACTTGCACAGGACCTGTAACCCTTTTCTGTTGGCTGATTTATCCCGATTATTTACCCAGTGCTTTACAACTACATTGTGTCTTAGAAGTAATTAACATTTTTTTCCCCACAGGCCTATAGGCAGAAGGGATTAGCCTTATCTCAGATGAGATTTTGGACTTGGACTTTTGAGTTAATCCTTCAATGAGTGAGTTAAAGCTGGACTGTTGGGATTGTATTTTGCAATGTGAGAAGGACATGAGTTTTGGGAGAGGTCAGGGCATTATTATTACATTTGGCTTTGTATCCCCACCCAAATCTCAGGTTGAATTGTAATCCCCAATATTGGAGGTGGAGCCTGGTGGAAGGTGGTTAGTTCATGGGGGTGGAATTCTGGTGAAATTAAATATTGGAAAAAGAAAAACACTATTTAAAATGGAATCATTTAGTGCATCTGAGAGAAAGTAGAAGACTTAGAAAACATTTAAAATATTTAAAATGCTATATAAGAAAGTCAGAAATCAATCAGAAAAAAAGTATGATATAACGAATCATGGTACATAAAATCATTTTTCATAAAATATTCATGATGCATTATTTAAAATCATTTGTAGAAAAATAGCACAAAATTGTTGACCACACCTAAAATGTAAGTATAAATACAGATAAATATGTGGAAAGATACACATCTTAATTTTATCAAACACTGTATCCACATTATGATGTTACTAGTATTATGGTATTATTTCATTACTGCTTTTCATGTTTTTCATACCTTGTATGTGTTTTCCAAGCTGTTCTTCAATAAATAGAAATTACCCTCATGGTCAGAAAAAGAAAGACATCAGTAAAAATGTAATTTTGTTTGACAGAATTCTGATATAGGAATAACTTGGAAAGATGTAAAATTTGTTTCTGGCAGTTATTTTTCCTCTTTTAAGCTCCCTAAATCTATATACTCAGCCTGTTCAGTTAGAGTTCTTGCCTTTCCATGTTCCTGACTACTAACCATAATGTTCATTTATTATAAATTATGAGGATAAGCTAATATATTCACATTAACGATGTGACAAAATTATAGTATAGCAAGGAAGGTCCGGAATGAATATGTAACCATTAAACCAGATGTGTTGAGACAACACAGATCAAAACAGCCTCAACACATGCTAACGGAACTGTCATTTTATTGAAAAACACAGATAATTTTTTAAAAGCAGAGAAATTCTTAGTATACACAAAAGTAGAGAAATTCTTATACACAGGAGTGTTAAATTATATGTACTTATTTATGCTGATATATATTTATTATATTATAAAATTACATGCATTTTTAGTATTCTCTAGTTTACATTTTTGTTATCTCAATGGTCTTCTATGAAGACAAATTTAAACTTTTTAAAAGTCTATTTTAACAATTTATTTTGAATCAATTTTATTTTTATATTTTGATATATATAATAATTTAATGGTCAAAATTATTTTCTCTCATTTATTTTAATGAAATATGATAGTTTCACATTTTGGCCTCAGATTGTGTTAATTTCTGTATATGATTTGAAAAATGTATCAAGATTCATATTCTTCATATATATATATCACATTTCCCAGCATGTTGTTGTTTAAATATTATTTCTTCATTAGATTGACTTTACAACGTCATCAAAATGAATTGGTGACATATATGGATATTTCTGGTCTTTCCATTCTATTTGTCCATCCTTTCTTCAGTACCACACTATATTGGCTAATCTAATCTAGTTAGACAGTAAATCTGGAAATTACAAGTGGAAATCCTCCAGGTTTATGATTCTCTTTCAGACTGTTTTGCATACTCTAGTTCATTTGCCTTTTATATTTCAGAATATATCATCATGGTAATATCTACAAATATTCTTCTAGGACATTGGTTGGACTTGCATTAACTCTGTAGATCAATAGAACTCTATAAATCTATAGATTTGAAACCTTCAATTCATAACTATGATACTCCTCTCCACTTAGTAATTATTTGATTTCCTAGTGTATTTACATTTTAGCATACGGATGTTTTTGGTTTTTTATTGATCCTGTAACAAATTACCACAGATTTTCTTGTTTACAACAATACAAATTTATTTTATTAGAGTCTAAAGGTCAGAAATCTAAATTAGGTTAATCTCGACTAAAATGAAGGCATTGGCAGGGCTTTGTTCCTTCTTTTGGCTCTAGAGGAGAACCTACTTGATTGTCTTTAGAAGATTCTACTTGCTTCCTCCATTCTTTGGCTCATGGCCTTTACCTCCTCCCCTAGTCAATATTATAGCATTTTCCAGTGTTTCTCTTATAAGCCCCCTTGTAATTATGTTGGGCTCACCTAGATAATCTAGGATAATCCCAATCTAAAAATATTTAATCATATTTGCAAAATTCTTTCTACTATAAAATGTGATGTTTTTGCGTTCAGGTGTTATTCTGTAAACATCTTTTGGAAGGGGTTTTTATTCTTCCTACCAGAGATCTTGTAATTTTTCCATAGAGTTTTGCTTAAATATTTTATGTTTTTATTATGTTTTAATTAGCTTGATTTAATCACTGCATAATGTATAAATATATCAAAACATTATGTTGTACACCATAAATATATACAATTTTTATGTCACTCAAACCTTAATAAATTGGTAGACAAAAGACTGAATAATACAACAAAGTATTTCCCTGAAACAAAAAAACATAAATACCATTTTTTGATGAAAAATGATTTTTTGAGAAATCATAGAAGAGATATAACAACTAAATTCTCTTACTTTTCTTTCATTTTAAGATACCACTTAAAGTTATATAAGTGCACATGCTTTCACTAAAATACAGTTGTAGAAATTATATACTATAAAGAGTTACCAGTTTGGCAAATTCTACGTACATACAATATTTACAACTGACAGATTTTTTTACTGTCGAGAATGCTACCCCCTCCCCCCAAAAAAAGATTGTATGTATTCTATTAGAACAATTGTTTTCATTATGGAAAAGATACTTCAATTCATTTTTTTTTACTTTCAGACATTAATGGTCTTATACATATTCATCCATTCTGAATCTAAAAACACAAACTAGAATCCTGCCTGTAAACATATAGTAATTGTTTTTTATAGTTTCTCCCTTTCGGTGTATATGCCACAGCCTCTAATTCAGTCGGAATCAAAATTGTATTAATAACTTACTAACTTCTTAAAAACACATTTCCACAATATAAGTAGCTTATTTATGACCTACTTCCTAAACATGCATATTAGTTTCATGCTGCAGATGACCTCACACTGTCTGGGGCTTGTCTTTCTCTTGCGTGCTCTCTCTCTCTCAATCACACACACAGTCTGACACTTGTCTTTCTGTTGTGCGCATGCTCTCTCTCTCTGTGAGTGTATGTGTATTTCCCTCTATTTCTTTCCATTAGGTTAAGAGTTAAGAGATGTCACCAAAAGAAATGGGGAGAGAAGCCTAGGAGATATTTCTTGAGTATCAATTCTATTATACCGTTCCATTCTTCAAATATATTCTTAAAAATAGGTAAAATAGATAATGAAAAGGAGTGAAATATTCTTGGGTGGACTATGCTTAACCCTTCATAATTTTGTGAAGTAAAGTTTTGAAAGTTAATTTAAGTGTCAATCAGAAAACGTTTTAGACTTTGATAGAAAATGGACCCTGTGGATCAGCAATGAAGGGACCTGAGAGGCAGGAGAGTCTTAAAGGAGAAGCCTTGCAAGGGATGACTAGCTGATAGGTGAGAAGAATTTAGGAATCTGGAGTGAAACCTTCCAGCTGACGAAGAATGGCTGTGGCCTATACACAATGTATTTGTTATTTGAGCCAAGCATCATTTGGCAAAAATAGATAAATTCTTAAAGAACTTAAGTGCATGTGTTTTCTTAGGAGTTTACAGTTCCTATGTACAGTCTTCTAGAAGGCATAAAAAGTTCCTTGAAGTAGCCCGGCACTGAAGAGTGGGTGCAGAGGATCCAAAACAGGCATCACCATGCTCGCAGCTACAGCCCCATCCCCAGGGACACCACATATGCAGTGCATGTTGTACATTACTCTTCCCAGAAAGGTGACATTTATAGTTTAGTTCACATAAATGACACCTCCCTGTGAAAGGCAATGTACAGTAAATGGCTGAATGTGGCATCCCAGACCCAATGCTCCCTATTCATGCCGTTTTTATTCAGGTCCCTATAGGTGTATGCCTTCACATGGCCACCAAGATTTATGCCAAGGGACAGTGCAACTTCTAGCCCCTAGTGATCCTCTTTTAATCCTGCCGCTAGTGAGATTTTAACATGCAGATTTTTGTTTTGGTTTGGTTTTTTTTTTTTCTTCTGAGACTGGGTCTGACTCTGTCACCCAGATTGGCATGCACTGACACGTTCTAGGTTCACTGCAACCTTCGCCTCCTGGGTCCAAGGGATTCTCCTGCCTCAGCCTCCTGAATATCTGGGATTAAAGGCACTCATGACCACAAATGGCTAATTAACATGCTGATTTTTAGGCTGAGCAAGAATAGAGCTTTTCACTTCATCTCTTCCTCACAGGAGAGTTATTCCTCGTCTGGATTATCCCTTTGGTTTTCACATTATTTTGCTTATCTCATTAAAAATCCTCAAAATCAGGCTAGGCGCAGTGGTTCACGCCTGTTTTCCCAGCATTTTGGGAGGCCAAGGCTGGTGGGTCATCTGAGGTGAGGAGTTCGAGACCAGCCTGGCCAACATGGTGAAACCCTCATTTCTACCAAAACTACAAAAAATTAGCCAGGTGTGGTGATGGGTGCCTGTAATGCCAGCTAGTCTGGAGGCTGAGGCAGGAGAATCACTGGAACCCGGGGAGTCAGAGGTTGCAGTGAGCCGAAGTTGTGCCCTTGCACTCCAGCCTGGGCAAAAAGAGTAAAACTCCATGTCAAAAACATCTTCAACGTCGGCCGGACATGGTGACTCATGACTGTAATCTCAGCACTTTGGGTGGCCCAAGTGGGCAGATCACTTGAGGCCAGGAGTTTGAGACCACCCTGGCCAACAGGGTAAAACCCTGTCTCTGCTAAAAATTCAAAATTAGCCTGATATGGTGGCTTGAGCCTGTAATCCCAGCTACACAGGAGGCTGAAGCAGGAGAATTGCTTGAAACTGCGAGGTAGAGGTTGCAGTGAGCAGAGATCATGCCACTGTACTCAAGCCTGGGTTACAGAGTGAGACCCTGTCTCGAGAAAACAAAAACAAACAAACAAAAAAAACATTAAAATTACTAGTTAAATATAAAGGACCAGCCACTCACCAAACTTTCTGTTGTCCTGAAATTCAAGCTGTGCTGCACAGACCAAATTCCAATGGAAAAAACATAGAATACAACAACCTGGATGGAAATAAGTGGAGATGAGTCAGAGGGTACCAGGTTGGAGAGATCAGATTTCTTCTTCAGGACTCTGCAGTGGGAAAAACCCATAGAAATTAATACGAGAGACAGACCAGACAGATAATGGCCTGCAAGACAGGAAATGCTATTCTATTCTCTTAGCACCATGGTTCTTTATAGTTCATTTATTTGGGCTCTGTGCGTGCGTGTGTGTGTGTTATTAAAAAGTAAATATAGCTCTAAGATATTTAGCTCTAAGGTTTACTGTTTGCATTAGTATATTTTCCATCCTTTTACCCAACTTTCGCATAGGTCTTCATATTTAAAATGGCTTTGTTTTACAAAGTATACAGTGGTTTCTTATTTTTATATAATTTGACAATCTGTTTAAATTGAATCATTTACATCATTATATTGATACAATTATTTATATACATGCATTTAAATCTACTGGCTTTCTAGTTCTTTTCTGTGTTTCATCCTTTTCTTATTCCTAATTTTCCTGTTTTCTCCACTGTTGGCTTATTAGGTCACTTTAAAAAAATAGCGGTTGCTCTAGGGTTTACAAAGTTCATATTTAATTCATCACAATCTAGCTTCAAATCATATTATACTGGTTTATGTATAGTTTAAATATCTTATGATAGAATACTTACAGTTCACCCCATCCTTTGTCTAATTTTTGTGAATTTTATTAATGTTCTAATCCCCACACACATTTGTTTACACTGTTAGTTATTGACTAATATAATACTAAAACGTCCTCTGTGTGAACCCCCCAATTTGAGACAGGTCTCAATTTAGAAAGTTAATTTTGCCATGGTTGAAGATACGCACCCATGACACAGACTCCTGAAGTCCTGGTGACATGTGCCCAATGTGGTCAGAGCACAGGTTGGTTTTATGCATTCTGGGAGACATGAGATATCAATCAACATATGTAAGATGAACATTTGTTCAGTCTGGTCCAGAAAGGAGGGACCACTGGAAGCAAAACTGGGACAACTCAAAGTGGGGAGGAGGCTTCCAAGTCACAGGTAGGTGAGACACAAACAGTTGCATTCTTTTGAGTTACTGATTAACCTTTCCAAAGGAAGCAATTAGATACACATTTATCTCAGTGAACCGAGAGATGACTATGAATAGAATGGGAGGCTGGTTTGCCCTAAGCAGTTCCCAGCTTGAATTTTCCCTTTAATTTAGTGACTTGCAGGCCCAAGATATTTCCCTTTCACATCCATATCTTCTTTGCCATTTTCTGGGTTTTTAATTTGTTTGTGTAGATGATTGATGTTTCTGCAGAGTATTTTTTCTGCCTAAGGAAATGTGTTAATATATCTTGTAATGCATTTCTACTGAGGTGAATCATCTAAATTTTCTTTGTCTAAAAAAATTATGTCATCTTTGTGTTTGTTATAGAGATAATTGTGAGCCCATGCAAAGACATATTTATCTCTCAGAATAGTTTGCTTGCTTTTTTCTAATTGTAAATTTCTAAGAAATTTACACTTCCTATCTCTGTGCTAAAATTCCTCATTTGCTCATCCACGATGTCTACTTTTTCCGATAGTGATGTGGTTTGGATCTGTGCTCCCGCCCAAATCTCACGTTGAATTGTCATCCCTGATGTTGGAGGTGGGGCCTGGTGGGAGTTGTTTGGATCATGGGGGTGAAATTCTCATGAATGGTCCAGCATAATCCCTTTGCTGCTGTTCTCATGATAGTGAGTTCTCACGAGATCTGGTTGTTAAAAAGTATCTAGCACCCCCCCCAACCTCTCTCTTGCTCCTGTTCTAGCCATGTGAGGTGCTAGCTCCTCCTTTGCCTCTGCCATAGGAGAAAGTTTCCTGAGGTCTCCCAGCCATGCTTCCTGTACAGCCTAAAGAAGCATGAGCCAAATAAAGATACCTAAAAATGTGGAAATGGCTTTTGCATTGGGTAACAGGCAGAAGTTGAAACAATTTGGAGGGATCAGAGGAAGACAGGAAGATGAAGGAAAAGTTGAAATTTCCTAAATACTGGTTAAATGGTTGACACTAAATTGCTGATAGTGATACGGACACTGAAGGCCAGGCTGAGGAGGTCTCAGATGGAAATGAGGAACTTGTTGGGAAGTGGAGTAACTGTCACCTTTGTTATGGATTAGCAAAGAAACTGGTGGCTTTATGCCCCTGCCCTAGGGATCTGTGGAACTTTTGAATTTGAGAGTGATGATTTAGGGTTTCTGGTAGAAGAAATTTTATATTTAAAAGGAAAGCAGAGTGTAAAGCTTTTGAAAATTTGCAGCCTGGTCACATGGTAGAAGAGAAAAATCTCATTTTCTTGTGAGGAATTCCAGCCAGCTGCAGAAATCTGCATAAGTAATGGGGCTGAATGTTAATACCTAGGACAATGGGGAAGTCACAGAGGCATTTCAGAGACCTCTGCGGTAGCCCTTCCTCTCATCACGGGGTGAGAAGCCTAGGAGGGGAAAATGCTTTCCTGGGCCACACCCAGGGCCCCACTGCCCTGTGTAGCCTCTTAATACTGCTTCCCATATCCTGGCTGTTCCAGCACCAGCCTCAGCCCACAGTGTCCCAAATACAGCTTCAGCCACTGGTTCAGAGGGTGCCAAACATGAGCCTTGGTGGCTTCCACTTGATGTTAAACCTATGGATGCACAGAGAAAGAGCTGAGGCTTGGGAGCCTCAGCCTAGATTTCAGAGGGTACGAAAAAAGCATGGATATCCAGGCAGAAGCCTGCTGCAGGTGTAGAGCCCTCATGTAGAATCTTCACTAGGGCAGTGCAGAGGGGAAAGATGGGGTTGGAGACCTCTACCCTTAATCCACACTGTAGCAATGCCTAGTGGAGCTGTGAGAAGAGGGAAACCATCCTCCAGACCCTGGAAGGGTATATCCACCGACAGCTTGTAATTGGGCCTGAAAAAGCAGAGGAACTCAATGCCAAGTCCATTGAGGGCTGAACCCTGCAAAGTGACAGGATTGGAGCTGCCCAAGGCTTTGGGAGCCCACTCCTTGTGCCAGTGTGCACTAGATGTGGGACATGGAATCGAAGGAGATCATTTTGGAGCTTTAAGATTTAATGACTTCCCTGTTGTGTTTCAGACTTGCACAGGACCTATAGCCCCTTTCTGTTGGTTGATTTCTTCTGAAATTTACCCACTGCTTATACCTACATTGTATCTTAGAAGTAATTAACCTTTTTATTTTACAGACCCATAGGCAGAAGGCATTAGCCATGTCTCAGATGACAGTTTGGACTGTTGACTTTTGAGTTAATCCTTCAGTGAGTGAGTTTAGACTTTGGGGTACTATTGAGATTGTATTTTGCAATGTGAGAAGGACATGAGATTTGGGAGAGACCAGGACAGTAAGGTTTGGCTCTGTGTCCCCACCCAAATCTCAGGTTGAATTGCAATCCCCAATGTTGGAGGTGGGGCCTGGTGGGAGGTGGTTGGACCATGGGGTTGAAATTGTGGTGGAATTAAATAGTGGAATAAAAACACTGTTTAAAATGGAATTGTTTAGTAAATATAAGAGAAAGTAGAAAACATTTAAAATATTTAAAATACTATAAAAGAAAGTCAGAAATCAATGAGAAAAAAATTGTGTGATATAACGAAACATGGTACATAAAATCATTTCTCATAACTACTTACCTGGCTACTCAGTGTTTGCATAAAATATTCATGATGCATTATTTGAAATCATTTACAGGAAAATAGCCCAAAATTATTGACCACACCTAAAATGTAAGTATAAATATAGATAAATATGTGGAAAGATATACATCTTAATTTTATCACTCTATCCACATTATGATGTTACTGGTATTATGATATTATTTCATTACTGCTTTTCATGTTTTTCATACCTTGTACATGTTTTCCAAGTTGTTCTTCAATAAATAGGAATTACCCTCATGGTCAGAAAAAGAAAGTTTCTTTGATAGAATTCTGATATAACTTGGAAAGATGTCAAATTTGTTTTTGGCAGCTATTTTTCCTCTTTTCTGCTCCCTAAATCTATATATACTCAGCCACTCAGCCTGTTCAGTTAGAGTTCTTGCCTTTCCATGTTCCTGACTACTAGCCATAATAAATGTTAATTTGTTATAAATTATGAGGATAAACTAATATATTCACATTAACGATGTGACAAAATTATAGTATAGCAAGGAAGGTCCAGAACGAATATGTAAGCATTAAACCAGGTTTTTTAATGTGCCGCGTCTACAACACAGATCAAAACAGCCTCAACACATGCTGATAGAACTGACATTTTATTGAAAAATAAAGATATTTTTTAAAAAGTAATTAGTAAAATTCTTAGTATACACAGGAGTGTTAAATTATATGTAGTTATTTAAGCTGATATTTATTATATTACATATATTTTTAGTATTCTGTAGTTTGAATTTTTGTTATCTCAGTGGTCTTATTTGGAGACAAATTTTAACTTTTTTAAAGTCTATTTTATCAATTTATTTTTAATCAATTTTTTCTATTTTGATATCATATATAATAATTTAATGGTCAAAAATATTTTATCTCATTTTTTAAAATTTGATAGTTTGACATTTTGGCCTAAGATTGTGTTAATTTCTGTATGTGGTTTGAAATGTGTATCAAGGTTCATATTTTTCATATGTATATCATATTTCCCAGCATCTTGTTTAAATATTATTATTTCTTCATTAGACTGACTTTACAGCTTAGTCAAAATGAATTGGTGACATATATGGATATTTCTGGTCTTTACATTCAATCTGTCCATCCTTTCTTCAGTACCACACTATATTGGCTAATCTAGTTACACAGTAAATCTGAAAATTACAGGTGTAAATTCTCCAGCTTTTCAGATTGTTTTGGATATTCTAGTTTAAGTTTATTCACCTTTTATATCGGTTTTAGAATCATCATGGTAATGTCTACAAATTCTAGGACATTGGTTGGAATTGTATTAACTCTATAGATCAATAGAACTCTGTAAATTTATAGATTTGAATCCTTCAATCCATAAGTATGATACTCCTCTCCACTTAATTAGTAATTTTTTTTTAAGTGTATTTACATTTTAGCATCCAGATGTTTATGGTTTTCTATTGACACTGTAACAAATTACCACAAATGTAGTTGTTTACAACACAAATATATTAGAGTCTAAAGTTCAGAAATCTAAATTAGGTTTACCTTGAATAAAATGAAGGCATTGGCAGGGCTTTGTTCCTTCTGTTGGCTCTAGAGGAGAATCCACTTGATTGTCTTTAGAAGATTCTACTCGCTTTCTCTGTTCTTTTGCTCATGGCCTTTACCTCCACCTCTGGTCAATGCAATAGCATTTTCCAATGTTTAATGGCCTTCCTTCTACTTATAAGGAACCTTGTGATAATGTTGGGCTTACCTAGATAATCTAGGATAATCCCAATCTCAAAATATTTAATTTAATCATATCTGCAAATTTCTTTCTACCATAAAATGTGATGTTTACGAGTTCAGAGGTTACTCTAAACATCTTTTGGAGGGGAACTGTTATTCTGCCTACCACAGAGATCTTGTAATTTGTATTTAGAGTTTCACCTAAATATGTTATGTTTATATTATTTTATGTTTTAATTAGCTTGATTTAATCATTGTATAATGTATACATATATCCAAACATCATGTTGTACACCTTAAATATATATAATTTTTATGTCAGTTAAACCTTAATAAATTGGTAGACACACGGATGAATGATACAAAAAAGTATTTCACTGAAAAAGCATAAGTAACAGTGATTAATTATAGTACTCTCTTTGAGAAATCATAAAACAGATATAATAAATTATCTTTTCTTTCATTTCAGGATATCACTTAAAGTTATATGTACACATGCATTCTCTATAATACAGTTTTAGAAATTATATACTAAAAAGAGTTATCACTTTACCAATTTCTATGTATATACAGTATTTCCAACTGACAGAATGTTTTTACTGTTCGGAATGCCCCCGCCCCCCATTCCCAATGAAAAAGATTCTTTTTTTTACTCCCAGACATTAATGGTCTTATACATATTCATCCATTCTGAACCTAAAAAAACAAACTAGAATCCTGCCTGTAACCATACAGTAATTGTTTTTTATAGTTTCTCCCTTTCGGTGTATACACCATAGCCTCTATTTCCATTGGAATCAAAATTGTATTAATAACTTACTATTTATAACATTCTTAAACACATTTCCCCAATATAACTAGCTTATTTATAACCTACTTCTCAAAAATGCATACTACTTTCATGCTGCAGATGGCCTCACACTGTTTGGCATGTGTCTTTTGTGTGTGCTCTCTTGCTCGCTGTGTGTGTATTTCCCTCTATCTCTCTCCATATAGGTTAAGAGTTATGAGGTGTCAACACAAGAATATGGGGCCGGGTGCGGTGGCTCAAACCTATAATCCCAGCAATTTGGGAGGCTAACTCGGATGGATCACGAGGTCAGCAGTTCGACACCAGCCTGACCAACATGGTGAAACCCTGTCTCTACTAAAAATACAAAAACTAGCCAGGTGTGTTGGCATGTCACTGACTGTAATCCCAGCTACTCGGGAGGCTGAGGCAGGAGAATCACTTGAACCTGGGAGACAGGTTGCAATGAGCTGAGATGATGCCACCGCACTCCAGCCTGGGAGAAAGAGCGATACTCCATCATCAAGAAAGAAAGGAGAGAAGCCTAGGAGGTATCTCTTGAGTATCAATTCTATCATACCCTTTCATCGTTCATTCATACATGTTCTTCAAAAACGGGAAAAAAAGATAATTAAAAAGGGTGAAATATTCTTGGGTGGACTATGTTTAAAACTTCATAAATTGGTGACTTAACACTTAGAAAGGAATTTTAAAAGTCACTGAGAAAATGTTTAATGGACACTGTGGATCCACAATAAAGGGACCTGAAAGGCAGGAGAGTCTTTTGGGAGCTCTAAAGGAGAATCCTTGCAAATAAGGAGAAGCCTTGCAAATGATGACTAGTTGATAAGTGAGAACAGTTTAGAGAATTTATGAATCTGGAGTAAAACCTTCCAGCTGACGAAGAATGGCTCTGGCCTCTATACAATATATTTCTTATTGGAGCCAGCCATTTGGCAAAAATAGATAGATAAATTCTTCAGGAACCTAAGTGCATGTCTTTTCTCAGGAGTCCACAGTTCCTAGGTATAGTCTTCTAGAAGGCACAAAAAGTTCCTTGAAGTAGCCCGGCACTGAAGAGTGGGTGCAGAGGATCCAAAGCAGGCATCACCATGCTCGCAGCTACAGCCCCATCCCCAGGGACACCACATATGCAGTTTATGCTGTACATTACTCTTCCCAGAAAGGTGACATTTATAGTTTAGTTCACATAAATGACACCTCCCTGTGAAAGGCAATGTACAGTAAATGGCTGAATGTGGCATCCCAGACCCAGTGCTCCCTATTCATGCCATTTGTATTCAAGTCCCTATAGGTGTATGCCTTCACATGGCCACCAAGATGTATGCCAAGGGACAGTGCAACTTGTAGCCCCCAGCGCTCCCCTTTTCATCCTGCCCTGAATGAGATTTTTTTTTTTTTTTTTTTTTTTGAGATGGAATCTGGCTCTGTCACCCAGGCTGGAGTGCAGTGGCCGGATCTCAGCTCACTGCAAGCTCTGCCTCCCTGGTTTAGGCCATTCTCCTGCCTCAGCCTCCCGAGTAGCTGGGACTACAGGTGCCCGCCACCTCGCCCGGCTAGTTTTTTTTTTTTTTATTTTTCAGTAGAGACGGGGTTTCACCGTGTTAGCCAGGATGGTCTCGATCTCCTGACCTCGTGATCCGCCCGCCTCGGCCTCCCAAAGTGCTGGGATTACAGGCGTGAGCCACCGCGCCCAGCCACCCTGAATGTGATTTTAACATGCAGATTTTTGTTTTGGTTTTGGTTTTCAGATGAAGTCTGGCTCTGTCGCCCAGACTGGCATGCACTGATGCGATCTTGGCTCACTGCAACCTCCCCATTCTGGGTTCAAGCACTTCTCCTGCACTTCAGCCTCCTGAGTAGCTGGGATTAAAGGCGCACACCACCACCAATGGCTAAGTAACACACAAGTTTTTAGGCTTAGCCAGAATATAACATTTCACTTCATCTCTTCCCCAGAGATGAGTAATCCTTGTCTGGATTATCCCATTAGTTTTCACGTTAATTTGCTTGTCTCATTAAAAATCCTCAAAATCAAGCCAGGCGCAGTGGCTCACACATGTAATCTCATCACTCTGGTAGGCCAAGGCTGGCGGATCATCTGAGGTCAGGAGTTTGAGACCAGCCTGGACAATGTGGTGAAACTCCGTCTCTACTACAAATACAAAAAATTAGCCAAGTGTGGTGGTGGGTGACTGTAACTGCAGCTACTCAGGAGGCTGAGGCAGGAGAATCACTTGAACCTGGGAGGTGGAGGTTGCAGTGAGCCAAGATCATGCCACTGCACTTCAGCCTGGTGACAGAGCAAGAGTCTGTCACACACACATATATATATATGTACACAAAGAATCATGATGCAAAGAAAATTAAAAGACCTGGATTCTTCTAGCTCTGGCCCTTGATAGCATGAAGAAGTCAGACCACATGATCATCAAGACCAACTGTTTCTATGTACCATTCTCATTCATCTACTAAACATAACCCCTGAAAGACAGAGACGCACATAGCTCAGTCTTAGTGCTGAGTCACGGTCAAGGAACCATAGTTCTCTGAACAGAATGATTCTAAATATGTCAAGCCTTTTATTGAATTTTTTGAAATCCGTGAAAAGCAACCAAAGTTAGAGTCTACATAAATATTTTATATATATCAATCACTCAATTTCCCTTTTCTCTTAAGTATTTGGGCCCTTGATCTATCTCCCCAAAGTTCTCAAGGGAAAAAAACATACACAGACACAACACAATACTCCCTCCTTCAGACACCAGTACAAGTATTAATTCTCTTCCTCTCCACCACCCACCCCTCAGCAGCTTCAAAGGAGTCTTTCCAGCAACCTGGCACATAGCAGGAGATTCTAAGACCCACTGCTTCATGAAACCACATACACAGACACATACACACCCAAGTAAGCAATATTAAAAAGAACAAAAATACAAATACAACAAAATATAAATACAAAAACCATAAACAGAATTCATAAGCCATCAAAAGAACTCTAGCAATACACAATGCAAAGTTCCAACAACATACGCAGAAGTTAATATGCAAGTAAAAATACAACAGAAATCACACAGTGAAATCCAAATAACAACAAAAAGAAAATACAAAATTCCAAGCAATGTACATAAAGAAATAGCAATCAGAACACCAATGACCAAGAGCATGCCAAATTTGAAAACAAATTCAAACACATAATCCCAAAGGAGCCAAAGTCAAAGCAAAACCGTACATATGAAACAAACTGATAAGAATCCCAAAAGCAAAACAAAACAGAGATCCAACCTCAAACAACAAAAACAACATAACAAAATCCCCACGCTGCATGCCCTATGCACACAAATGTATGGGCACATATACCAAAGCACACACAGATACATATATTACTCCCTCATCACCATATAAACACAAACATCCTAGAACAAATGTTAAAAAGTCACAATCACCAACAAATATATCAGGGGTATCTGATACTCAAAGCCCAAGGAAATCCTATGAGTGCAAGAAGGCTGGAAATAGATACGACGAAGGGTAGCCACATGTAGGTGAATGGTAATACTATTAGGAAAGCAAGTAGAGTAGTTTTCTTCTATTTCATTATAATCTACATTTCCCATGAAATTTTTGAGTTGGGGCGGGGGCATGTGGTTGTTTTGAGATGGGAAACAAATTCAAATTACACAATCTCTATTTGCCAACACTTGATAGAGTTTACCTGAAAGGAGGCATCAAGTTCTCTCACATTTTTCAGCACAGAAGTGTAAAAGACTTTACTGCTCCAGTCCTGTCTCTGTCTCTTTCATTCTGTCTCTGATTATCTTTCTCTTTCTTTCATAACAGCTATAGTTTAAGAAAAGGCATCCTGGAAACATGGAAAGAGAAAAGTCAATACAATATTTCCTAACTTTTTAAGAGGTCAGAGAAGGGAGTGACTATGTGGCCTGGCGCAGGTGATTCTGACTACCAAGGGAAAATTGGAGTACTACTCCACAATGGAGGTAAGGAAGAGTATGTCTGAAATACATAAGATATCTCTTAGTATTAGTATGCCTTGTGATTAAGGTCAATAGATAACTACAACAACCCAATCCTGGCAGGACTACTAATGGCCCAGACCCTTCAGAAATGAAAGTTTGGGTCACTCCACCAGGTAAAAAATAATGGCTGAGATGCTTGCTGAAGGCAAAGGGCATATAAAATAGGTAGTGAAGAAAAGTAGTTGTAAATACCAGCTACCACCAGACGACAGTTACAGAAATGAGAACGGTAGTTCTCATGATTATTTTCTACTTATATTTTTATTAATATATTTCTGTATGTGTTTTCTTGTCTCTCTTATCCCCTTTCCATGTAACATAAGATGTACTGATATTATATCATAGTTGTTAACCATCGTTAACTTTAAATCATCGTAGTGATGTTATGTTATATCAAGGAGAAGAGGAAACAACACTCCAGGACTTTATCTCCTCTTCTGGTGAAGTGGTTCGTGAATTCTGGGTTGTATAAATGGTAGTTGTATCATATTAAATGAAATTATGACCTCGGTATTTTTCTCATTTGATGATTAAATATAATTTCAGGAGACGTGTATAAGTGTCAGAATGACAAGGGGTGAACTTGTGATGATTAATTCTATGTTGCAACCTGACTGGGTCATGGGGTGCGCAGACATTTGGTCAATCATTATTCTTATTCTGGGTGTTTCTGTGAAGGTCTTTTAGGGTGAGATTAGCATTTAAATCAGTAGAATGAGGAAATCAGACCGCCCTCCCTAATGTGGGTGGGCCTACACCGATCAGATGAAGGTTTAAAATGGAACAAAAAGGCTGACTCTCCCCTGAGTTAGAGAGAATTCCTCCTGCCTGACTGCCTTCAAACTGGGGCATCTCCTTTTTTTCTGGCATTGTCCTCAAATTAAAACATTAGCTCTTTTGGGTCTCAAGCCTGCTGGCCTTTGGACTGGAACTACAAAATGGTTCGTTCTACTGCTTCTTTGGCCTCTGGACTTGGACTGCAACTATACCATCAGTTCTCCTGGGTCCCCAGCTTGCTGACCCATCCCCCTGCAGATCTTGGAACTCACCAGCCTCCATAATTGCCTGAAGTAATTCCTTACAGTATCCTTATAATAATAATAAATATCTTAAGGGATTTATTTTAAAAACAGACTATATACATATATATTTGCTCATTCTTCTGGGTGTTTCTTTGAAGGTCTTATAAGACCTGATCCAGAATCTGAGGGTGCCTGGGGTGCCTGTGAAAAGTATCTCCTGTAGATTTTTTAAGCATTTATTCCTTTTTCTCCACAAAAGGACTACAACACTGAGAACAAGATCTGAGGTAGGAACATGATCCTTTTTCTGGATCCTTTTCCTTTTTCTGTGAATGTCATATATATATGTATGTGTGTGTGTGTGTATGTATATATATAAAGGGATATATAAATCCATTTGTATACATAAAGTTTCCACAAGTATATGTACACACGTTTATACGTATATATTCTCATCACTTCATCCATTCACATAATAGTTAAGACCAGCTAAAAACAAATAGTTCAAATAAAAGCAAATTTGGGGTATCATATCAAACTCTACTGATATGAGAATATCATCATGGATACACGGGAATACTTCGTAAGACGGTTCATGGAGTTTGGAGTTCAGCAAGGAAGGGCAGGAGCGTATTTGTACTCCCTACAAAGAAAGTTTAAATATTGTGAGGAAAGAAGATCAGTGTAAACTTTTCAGGGGTTTACAAGGCAAGAAGTGTATTTGGGTTGTATAGAGTGTAAAGACTAGGAGGTACAAGAGAAAAAGTATGTATGTTCCTACCTCAAATCTTGTTTCCAGTGTAGTCAGTCATTTTGTGGAGAAAAAGCAATAAATAATTGAAAAACCTACGTGAGAGACTTTTCCCAGGCACCCTCAGATTCTGGATCAGATCTCTCAAGAGGTACTTCGGAGAGTACCTAGAAATGGCTCATCACCAAAGGTTGGGTACCAAGGCTCAAGGGAGGGCAGTATCGCCACTGAAAGTCCACTCATCATTACCAATGCCACCACAAATGATATCCATGTTGCACATTACTCTACTCAGAAGGGTGCCTTACAAATATTAATACATTAAGTAACACCTTCCTGAATAAGGCACTACACATAAAGGCACTAGACACAGCATGGCTGATGGTGGTGGCCCTGACCATCTTAATAGTCATACGGGGAAACTGCAGATGATGGTATTCCCAGAGAAGCTCATTCTCTAGGTTTTACCCCACAGAATTCTCTTCAAAGGGTTTCATGAGTTGACCCATCACTGAGTGGGTAGTTCTGACACTTAGGAAATGGCACCTGTGTGCATGTGGCCATATTCCTTTCTCCAGGGGCAGCACTGAGGTTGTACCTGTTGTGCATTATTTCACTCCAAAAGATGCAAAACATATTTCTAGACACATGAATGGCACTTATTGAAGTGAAGCACTACACACAGCACAGCTGAAAATGTCCATCACTCCCCCACTCTGCCGTTTCAGTCAGAATCCCAACACTCTCAGTCCATTAGGATAAGCAGAATATGCTCAATAGATTAAAAAAAAAAAAAACCCTTCCCTCTCCCTTTTGTCTCCTATGTCTTTCGCTGAATGCTTATTACTTTACCTGCTCCACATTTAATGAGACAGATTTCAGGACAGGGAAAATTTTCCCTCTTCCTCTCAGACTTAGCATACTTGACTGAATTGTTCTGCTCATTTTCAATTTAATATAGTTGGCACATGAACAACTACTTTGTATGCCTCAAAAGCCAGTCATTACGTAGAAAGTACCATTCAAGTTACTCATCGTACCTAGCGATTGCAGGCCAGAAAGAGCTCAGTTGAAACAGTGCTGGAGAGTTCTCTTCTTTCCAATTTGAATCTTCCTTATATCATTTGGGCCTTGGCTTGGCATCCTCTGTTCAGAGATGAAGGCCTGCAGCAGCAGAAGCAGTAGTCACCACAGTCATGTACTTGCACATCAGTGTTTAGACCAAGAAATATCTGCAACACATGTGAACACCTGCAAATAAACATGTGAACAATGAAACAACCCAAAAAGGTATGCACACAAACTAGGGCAATGCAGACACAAAGACAAACACTGCATGATGTGACTCATATGCAGAGTCTAAGAAAGTTGATCTCATAGGAGTAGAGAGTAGAATGATGGTTACCAGAGTCTGGGGAAGGGAGCTTAGACAAAAATTGGTTTATGGGTACAGGGTCACAGGAGGGATAAGTTCTGATGCGTTATTGTGCAGAAAAGTGATTATAGTTAACAATATTGTAAGGTATATTTGAAAATCACTAGAAGAGAGGGTTTTGAATGTTCTCCCCACAAAGAAATGGATGTTTGAGGTAATGAACATGCTAAATTCCTGATTTGATTATTACACAATGCATATATGTATCAAAATATCTCACTATATCCCATCAATATTTACAATTATTATGTGTCAACTAAAAAAACAATAAAGGAGTAACTTTTTGTATTCTTTTTTTTTTTTTTTTTTTTTTTTTTAGACAGAGCTTTGCTCCTGTTGCCCAGGCTGGAGAGCAATGGCACAATCTCAGTTCACTGCAACATCCGCCTCCCAGGTTCAAGCGATTCTCCTGCCTCGGCCTCCCAAGTAGCTGGGATTACAGGCATGGGCCACCAGACCCAGCTAATTTTCTGTATTTTCAGTAGAGGCGGGGTTTCACCATGTTGGCCAGGCTGGTCTTGAACTCCCGACCTCAGGTGATCCGCCAGCCTCGGCCTCCCAAATTGCTGGGATTACAGGCATGAGCCACCATGCCCAGCCAAGAGTAACAATTTTTAAGAATGTAAAAATACTACTGAAAATTCTAATTAACACACATTGAAAAACACCATTCAAAATAGGAATAGAAAGAACACACAAAATACACAAAACACATCTAAATATACAAAATTATACAGGAAACAAAAACCCAAATAAAGCAAACATGCAAAACAATAACAACAAAAGAAAAGAAGAACACACACAATACAAAACCTCCCAAAACATAAAGACAAATCCACTAAAATATAACTTTAATTCCAAACAAAGCAGAGAACAAAGTTCAAAGGAAATCTAGCACGTATCAGGGATAGATGACACTGCACTGAGAAATGCTGCGAGTGCAGGAAGTAGAGGAGTGGACACTGAGAAGTAAACAGATGTGGTGTCATAATAAACAATGATAGAAAACAAAGTAGAACAGTTTCCCACCTCTTCACTACAGCCTGTATTTTTTCATGGCTTTGGGTGAAGTGAGGTATTTGGCCACTTCGAAAACAAAATCCATACACATCAATTGCCAACTAGACACCAAGACGTGATTTGAAAGAGCTTTCCTGGGAGAAAATGCAGCAGCAGATTATCAAATTCTATCCCATCCTCTGATACGGACATGTAACATTTACACCTTGCTTCCCAGGTCATGCTTCCTGTGGGCTCCGGGAATTGGTTCTCCTTCCCCCTCCAATTTCTCCTCCCCCTCCCTCCCCTTCTCCTCTTTCCCCTTCTCCTCTTTTCCTCACCCTCTGCTACCCTCTCCCTTCTCCCCTTTCTCTTCTTCCCCTCCCCTCTTTTTCTCCTTCTCTCCTTCTGCCCCTCCATACAGATATTTTTATATCAAGGTTCATAGCTACTTTATTTCTAGTAGCCATAGCCAAAATAGATACAAACTGGAGACACATGGCCATTAACAGGTGAATGCATTGAAAAAACCTGGAATATCCATACAGAATACTACTCATCCATAAAAATAAATTAACTATTGATGCAAATAACAATGTGGACAAATTTCAAAATAATGATGCCGGGGGAAATAAGCTAAACAGTATATACAGTATGATTTCATTTTAATAAAAATGTTGTCCAGGCACCATGGCTCATGCCTGTAATCCCAGCACTTTTTGGGAGGCTGACACAGGAGGATCACTTGAGGTCAGGAGTTTGAGACCAGCCTGGCCAACGTGGTGAAATCTTGTCTCTACTAAGGATATAAAAATTAACTCAGCATGGTGGCGCGCACTTGTAGTCCCAGATACTTGGGAGGCTGAGGTAGGAGAATTGCTTGAACCTGGGTTGCAGAGTTTACAGTGAGCCAAAATCACACCACTACACTCCAGCCTGAGTGACAGAGACTCCATCTCAAAAAATAAGAATCTGGAAAATAAAATCTAATCCATAGTGCATAAAAGCAGATTAGTGACTGCATGGCTCTGTGGTTATGTGCAGAGGAGCGAAAATGAGGATCATTTCAGGGAGGATGTATAATGTTCTCTATTTTGATTTAGGTGATGATTTCATGGGTATATAAACAGAATATGTCAAGGCGCGAACTTTGTCAGTCATATCTCAACAATGCTTTTTAAGAACTAAAGCTATCACAATACAAAAATCTCAGAATAACCAACACATACTCATACACACAATTCAAAGAAAGCCATATAAGCTTAAAAAAAAAAAAACAAAAACAACAACAACAAATAATGCAAATTATCCCTAACAAAAGAAATTTTAGCCTTATGTACCAAAACTTCTATAAATGATTTTTAGAAAAGCGAATCAGAACAGGGCACAAATAAATAAAAACTAAGTAAACCAATAATATATTTTTAAACCCCTATTAACAATAATCTCAAATTAGAAAAGCGCTATAAACAGGATTCAAATAAATAACTACAACAAATTCCAAACAGAATTAATACATGAACTTATCAATTAGAAAGCATGCTGCAAATACCAAACCATGTAAGCACACACACAGATACTGAGGCAAAACATTTAAAATCCAAGCAAACTCCCACAACTTCCAAAAATCACATCCCCAATAAAGTGCACGTATATATGAAAGACAAAACGTGCACTTTTGTCTTTCAGAAAGTTTTCTGAGCCTCACACAAATATTAAAGGTGAAAAAGTAACTACAGCAACAAAACAAAAATCATACAAATTTAAATATCCCAAAACACAAGGAAAATGAAGAAACCCACACAAAATAAACAATAAACACAAACTGAAACTAAAAATACATGGAAAATAACAAAATACTCTTAAAAAGTCAACATCATTCAAAAATAAAACACAATCACAGAAATGCATGCATACACACCCACATCTATCCACCCACCCACCCACTCACATATACACACACAAATAGTCAAGCTGAAAAGCAAACAGAAATACACTAGGGAATAAAATGAAAATATAGCGAAACAGCAGGAAAGAAACAAACATGTCTAAATACACAAAGGAAACTATAACTAAAACTCCCAAGCACCTCTCAGTACAAATCAAACCAAACACATAAATTAAAACGAAATCAAAACCAAAGAAGAAAACTCAGGTTTGAACCAAAAACTAGTAATTAAATCATGACAGCCCCACCGCCACCCAAACAGGAATAAAACATTTGCTGAAACACAAACTACAATTCTAACTTAAAAAAACAAAAAAACTTCAAGTATGCAAGGAAACAACAAGCAGAGGTGCCATGAACACTGAAAGGCAAACAATAAAAAATCGCAGTATCCCCAAAATACGTGCGATAATTATGTGTCAGTGAAATATAATACAAGCAAACAAAATAAACCTAAAAATGCAAAAACCAACTTTAAAAAATAAATGCACAGAGACTAATGAAAGGACAATTATAAACAAAATAATATCACAAAGGAAATAAAAACAAAACCAAAACCAGATACCAATGTCTGGATAAACAACATTACTACGGAAAAACAATTTGAAAGATCCCACCAAACTCAACCACAATATGCACATGAACCAATCAACTAACTAAATTAACTCATTTGTAAAAACCAACACACACTTACTCACACCTTCTCAAAAATAAGCACAAATTTGAGAACAATTTGCAATGGTGCCGCTGTCACTGCCCCAGACACACATCTAGTGTGGTGAGACTTTGTACCCAGGAAAACTCTTAGAGCTCATGAAATAGGGAAGAAACCATGAGCAGTAGACACTGGTTGTACACAGGCGATAATGTAGTAGTATTAGTAATAGAAGAGAAGAATACCCTTCCTCTTGGTTACAATCTAAATTTTTGCCGAGATTTGGAATAGGAGTGAGACACGTTACTGACTCAAGATGACAACAAAATTCCGTAAACTTCAACTTGCCCACTCAAGGTGCTTTATGATAATTAATCCGGAAGGGGTCACCAGGATGATTACCCTCCAACCCCACTCCACCTCCATTTTTCCAGCACTGTAGTGTATACAACCTGCTTCCTAGTCACTGCTCCAGTCCTGAGGATGTTCTCCAGGGATCCAGTGCTGGCCATCTTTTGTCTGTGATTGTCAAGACACAATCTTTCTGATAGACCTTAGATTAAGAAGGAACAACAGAAGGAAAGTGGAAGGGAAAAGACAAATATACATGTTATCATTCTCAACAATCTGAGATGAATACCTTTACTTCTTTTTGTTCCTTCACATAATTTTAAAAGTAAAATGTTAAATAGAATTCAAAGAAAACTAACAAAACAAATATCTAGGCAACTTCTTAACCCTTTATAGATATTTTGAATTTAGAAAGGACTGATATACACAGTTTCAATAAATATTTAAATATATATATATATATTTAACCTACCGATAATTTTGGAAATAATGTATTTTTCCAAGTAAGGAAGAACATACAAACTCTTTTTTTTGTTTCTTTGTTTTTCGAGACGGAGTCTGGCTATCACCCAGGCTGGAGTGCAGTGGCCGCCCGATCTCAGCTCACCTCAAGCTCCGCCTCCCAGGTTCACGCCATTCTCCTGCCTCAGCCTCCCCAGTAGCTGAGACTACAGGCGCCCGCCACGTCGCCCGGCTAGTTTTTTGTATTTTTTAGTAGAGATGGGGTTTCACCGTGTTAGCCAGGATGGTCTCGATCTCCTGACCTCGTGATCCACCCGTCTCGGCCTCCCAAAGTGCTGGGATTACAGGCTTGAGCCACCGCGCCCGGCCCATACAAACTCTTAAGGAAAGGCTTGTCTTCAGTCCTGAGAGAGCAAGAGCTTTTTGGTGCAGAGGGATGCTTCCGAGGCAGGAGGGAATTTGAAGAGCCCACTGGGAAATGAAAAGGCTTGGAAGCTAAAAGAAACGTTGTGAGGAAAAAATAGGTTGGAGGTTTTTCGAGGCAAAATGAATACTTGGGTTCTGTAGCAGTAGAAGCCCTGAATATACAAAGAGGAAAAGCCACATCCTCACTACAAATTGTCTTACCTGTGTGGGCATGCCTCCTTTGGACAAGGGTATATAAATCTTTGGAAAACATACATGGGCGATTTTTCCTGGGAACCCTCAGTCCCTAGGATTTGCCTTTCAAGACCTGCCTATGGGAGTTGATTGAGTTAGCCCAGCAAGCGGAGGGTGGCGCTTGGACACAAGGGAGGGCAGCTCCGTGCATGCGACTGTATACACTCACACCCATGGCCACCAAATATGCCTTACGTGATGTGTATTACTCTACTCAAAAAGGCGACAATCATGTTTTAGTTTATGTGATTGACGCCCTCTGGAGTAGAGCACTACACTCAGCTGAAGGTGGTGGCTCTGCCCAAATATACACGTGAAGTTTAGATCCAATGAAGAATTTCTAGTATGTTTGCCACTCCACTGCCATTCTCTAACCATCCTTTCGTGAGTATACTCTTACTTGCTGCATATTTAATGTGCTGATTTTGAGGCCTTTTTCTCTTCTGTCGGTAACAAATAATCTCACCAACATTTTCCTATTTATTTTCAAGTTATTAGGAATGGCATATTAAAAATGATTTGTTTTCCACCATTGTTAAAGGTCTCCCTACCCTCTGTGCCCCAAACTTCCCAGTCCCTTGGTTCAGAGTTATTTAACTTAACACCAAAACAACAGAGAGAACAAGGTAAACATGCAGAGAACTCAAGGGAAAGAGGTAGCTCATTTAGGTGGTGCCAGGATTCATAGGGCAAAAACCTCATTTTCTCCACCATTCCTGGAGATTATACAGATCATTTACCTTGCCTGGAATCATTTCCAAGAAAGCAATTGGCTTAGAACCTAGATATATCTTCTTCTTCCTTCTCAGCCCTGGACTTTCTCAACATTTCCTAGAGTTCCTGTCTAGAGGGTCTCTTTCAAAATTTTCATTTGGAGACACAGGCCTCCCAGGAATCTATTTTTTCCTTTAAATACTGAGGCTGAAGAAAAGTGGAAGCAGGTAGGAGTAAGAGATCAACAGACCCCAAACTAGTTATATTTTAAGAGCTAGGGAGCCAAGTTAAACAAAAGACTGTAAAGAGAGAGGGAGGTGTACTGAATAAATTAAAGGAGTAGCTAAATTACTTGCCATGGAGCAAGAGGAAGGGAGAATATGGTGTGGGACATTTAATCTGGACATGTCCAAGTCTCCCAGCATTCAGGAACCTCCACCAGTGTCAATAGTCCAAAATGGCCCAAGTCTACATCTATACACAATAAATCAAACCTTAAACAAAAATATTTCTAAAATCAATTCTACCTCATAAATAAGTGAAATAATGCTCAATATCACTAATCATTAGGGAAATGCAACCAAAACCACAATGTGATACCACTTCACATTCATTAGAATCATTATTATCAACAAGCAAACAAACAGAAAATAACAAGTGTTGACAAGTGAAGAAATTATAACCCCGTGCATTGCTGGTAGGAAAGTAAAATGGCGCAGTTACTACAGAAAACACTATGGTTGTTCTTCAAAAAATTAAAGATAGAATTACCATATTTCAGCAATTCCAGTACTGGGTGTATATCCAAAAGAACTGAAATCCGTATTTCGAAGGGACACAGTGCCCCCATGTTCAAAGCAGCATTATTTATAATAGACAGAAGGTAGAAGCAATACAAGTGTTCATCAACACATAGTGATATGCAAATGTGATATATGCATACAAGGAAATGTTATTTGTCCTACAAAAGGAAATAATTTTATTTTAAACTGGGTCTCCTTATGTTGTTCAGGCTAGAATCTAACTCTTGGACTCAAGCAATCTACCCGCCTCAGCCTCCTGAGTAGCTGGGACTACAGGCATGTGCCTCCATGTCCAGCTTAGAAATAAAATTCTGACACATGCTATAACATGGATCAACCTTGAAGACATTATGCTGAGTAAAATAAACCAGTCACAAAAGGATACTTAAATTAAGTATCTATACTTAAGTATCTATACTTAAATTAAGTATCTGTACTTAAATTGTTTTGTCAGAGCCCCTTTGTTTTGTGAGCAGGGCCATTATCAAAGCCTACATAAGGAACTGTGAGCTGACTCCAATGTTTAATACATTCTAGTGCTGGATTTAGAAGAAAAGAAACTAAGGGAGGGCAGTGAGTTGATGTAAAGAAGGGACACTAGAGAGTGGCTGCCTGGGTTCAAATACAAGCTCTGCTTCTTGAGAGCTGTGTGATCATAAGGCATTTATTAAAATTATTTTTCTTCTCTTTTCTCATTAGTAAAATGAGAGTGGATATAACATCTCCTACTTCATAAGGTTCTTGTAAAGATTCACTGAATTCCTGTGCATTAAGAGCTTAGAATTCATCACATAAACAGAATAAAAACAAAAACTACATGAATGCTTCTACACTGTTGGTGGGAGTGTAAATTAGTTCAACCATTGGGGAAGACAGTGTGGCGATTCCCCAAAGACGTAAAGGCAGAAATACCATTCGACCAAGCAATCCCATTACTCGGTATATACCCAAAAGAATATCAACTGTTCTATTATAAAGATACATGCACGAGTGTGTTCACTGCAGCACTAGTCACAATGGCAAAGACATGGAATTCACCTAAATGCCCATAAATGATAGACTGGATAAAGAAAATGTGGTACATATGCATCATGAAATACTATTCAGCCATAAAAAAAGAATGAGATCATGTCCTTTACAGTGAAATAGATGGAGCTGGAGACTATTATCTTCAGCAAACTAGCACAGGACCAGACAACCAAGTATGGTATATTCTCATGCATAAGTGGGAGCTAAATGATGAGAACACATGGACACATAGAGGGGAACACCACACACTGGAGCCTATCAAAGGGTGGAAGGTGGGAGGAAAGGTAGGATCCGGAAAAATAACTAATGGATACTAGACTTAATACCTGGGTGATAAAATAATCTGTACAACAACCCTGCATGACACAAGTTTACCTATATAACGAAACTGCACATCCTGCACATGTACAACTGAACTTTAATGAAAGCTAAAAAAGAAAAAGACCAGAAATAATTACTATAAAAAAAAGAAAGAAAGAAAGAAAAGGAGCTTTAATACCTGAGAGAAAAAAATAATTTGGTCTTCAGTAGGGTAAGGATCTGAGAAGGGAGGGAACTGCTGGATGCCCAAGGGGAAAATCTTGAAGAGGAATGTCGATAGGTGATACGTTAAGAGATTTGCAGGTTATGGTTGGGAATAGGTTCTAACAAAACAAGAAATACTTTATAGATGACAGGAACACCATGAAGACACTGAAAGGCTTGTTACCATTTTGGCCAAGCAATTTTGGCAAAAGGGATCTGAATCTCAGAAGAAACTCAATAGAAAGTTTTTCCTCAGACTTTCAGTTTCTAGGTCTCACATCCGATAATTAATTTAGAGATTTACCTGAGCTAGTCCAGAACAGGGAGGGCGTCAGTAGAAATGTCTGCACTCTAGGGAGAGTATTATACTGCTTGCAACTTAACATCCCCCATGTATCCGCCGTGCCATGTCATATGATGGAAATACCATGCGTTACTCTACTCACAGAGGTGTCAATCATATCTAATTACACATGATTGCCTCCCTCTTGAGAAGAGTACCACATGAAGAATAGAACATTTAAGGATGGCAGCCCAGCCTGATCATTGAGACTCATGCACTTTTCTTTTTATATTTTAAAATAAGTAATTGATAAACAAAATTTGTATGTATTCAAAGTGCACAATATGATGATTATATATATATACACACACACATTGTGTACTGATTACCATCGTAAAATGAATTACATCATTCACCACCCTTAGTTACCATTTGTGTGTGTGTTGTGGGGGTGTGGTGAGGACACTTAAAATCTGCTCTCTTATCAAATTTCCAGTAAACAATACAGCATTATTAAATATAGTCACCATGCTATACATTAGATAGAGCTTATTTATTACGTAACTCAAAGTTTGTACTCTTTGACCAACATGCATCTTTCAAAAACACGTCACTGTTTTCAGTCTGAATGGTGACTGGTGTGCATACAAAGGGCCTCTGTAGCATGCACTACCCTGTCTTTCTTCATCCATCCTTTCCTGTGTTGTCCAATCATGGTTTGGAGTTATGACATGGCAATTTTCAGAACTATGAACCATTAAGCTTTTCTGCTAGATTCTCGTGTGCATGGAAGAAACATCCTTGCAGGTCTTATCCTGTTTACTTTTCCATTATTATAAAGAGTTAGAAAGCAGTTTACATTCCTCAGGTCTAGTAGTTAACAGGAAAATATACTCTATGTCAACTATGCTTGTCACCTGAAGATGAGTCACTCTACCTGAGTTACATCGCTCAACTCCTGAACCAAAGAATAAGCAGGGAAAACACACAACATTCTAGGATAGGATGGTAATCACTGGTCGGTGTGATGGAGAGTAATGTCTGTTTCTCCTTAAACCTAGGGCAAAAGTAAAAATATTTTACTTACCAGGAATGAACTGCAAAACAGAAAACGTTCTTGGCATCTATGGATGCCATTAACCTTCTTCCAGTTTGTGAGATTTCTGAGTCCTTCCCTTGAGCATGGTCTTTTCAAGCATTTTTGTTTGCATTTTTCTCCATTTGGAAACATGCAACTATGTGACTTCATTTTCCTGGATGAACTAAATCTGGGAGACCAAAATATAGTAACACAAATATGGTAAATGGATGTCAGAGAACTGGGATGGAAGAAAGAGGTGATTGTAAGTAGCCTAAAATGTGAAGTTGCTACCAGTCAAAAATTATGGTATCTTAATGGAAGAAACAAGTTCCCAGCCTTTCTCATGTACCCTACCCCTAAAATGTTGTGTTGTGTTGCTGTGGCTAAGCAACAGGTGCAGATGTTAGGGACACTGTTTCTACACTCAGCTCACTTTCGTAGGGTGGAGGCTTTACTGTGGTTTTGGCAAGTTGAGAATATGGGATCTCTGATCATCCTCACCCCAGAATGATTATAAGACAGAGTTTCAACCCTGGAATGAGCAGGCTGAGAAGACCAAAATGTACAACTACCAATCTTTACTCTATACATAAAGCAGGAGTGTTGTGAAAGAAGCAGGTCACTGCACCTACCCAAAGCTTCAGAGCAGTGAGTCAGAAATTCTTTTTCCCAGTGTGAGGAGTTTGAATAAAAGATGGTATTATCGCTCTCCTAAAAATATATGACTTTATTTATAGCAGAGACAGGGAAAGCTCAGGCTTCACGGTGCTCCAGATAACAACACAGATTTGGGAGGTAAGTAAATAAGATGGATTTGGCAGCTGTATGAGAGCAACAAGCTAAACCATAGACCAGCTTATTTACCAGAGAGTATCCGATAAACTGACAGCTAATAAGAGCCTTCCTGTATCAGAACAAACATGAAAGACTTACCTTTAAAACAATGTGTTCAAAGTTGCTCAAATTATTTTGATCAAACTCTGATACGTTTTTCCTTTAGCATTCAAAAAAAGAAAGAAAAAATCAGCATTCGGTGAGAAAAGCTAACATCTCTGTGTGATACACAGAGACCGCTAGCTGGACAGAGAGATCAGGGAAAGAAACAAAAAGAATGCTACTAAAACCACTGTCACCTTCGAGTTACTATGTGCATACATAGGCTGTGCTCTCTAAAGAACAGTATAAGAAAATTCACAGCAGATAAGTAAATAAACTCCCGCCAATTCAATAAACAAATTAAAAACAGACAACAACAACAACAAAAGCCGGGCGTGGTGGCTCACGTCTGTAATCCCAGCTCTTTGGGAGGCTGAGGTGGGTAGATAATGAGGTCAGGAGATGGAGACCATCCTGGCTAACACAGTGACACCCCCGTCTCTACTAAAAATACAAAACTTAGCCAGGCGTGGCGGCGGGCGCCTGTAGTACCAGCTACTCAGGAGGCTGAGGCAGGAGAATCGCTTGAACCCAGGAGGCAGAGGTTGCAGTGAGCCGCGATCATGCCACTGCATTCCAACCTAGGCAACAGAGCAAGACTCCATCTCAAAAACAAAACAAAGAAACAAAAATATAATTCCTCGGAGGAAATGGTTATTATCCAGAATACAATATTTGATCTTAACTGTCCTGTTTTACAGAAAATCATAATATGTGCAAAAAAAAGTAATCTTTACAGATAACAAAAATATATGACAGAAAATGCCCATGTGAGGGCACAGACGTCATACTAATAGATAAAGCCTTTATCGCAACAATTAAAGACTTCAAAGAAATAAAAAAAAAATAGACATAAAGGAAGTTATGATGGCAATGTCTAAAGTTTATAATAATGAAAATGTAGAAAACACTTTTTTCTTTTTTGGATATGGTGTCTCCTCTGTCACCTAAGCTGGAGTGCAATGGTGCGATCTCGACTCACTACAACCTCCACCTCCCGGGTTCCAGTGATTCTCCTGTCTCAGCCTCCCAAGTAGCTAGGACGACAGGCAACTACCATCATGCCCAGCTAATTTTTGTATTTTTGTAGAGATGGGGGTTTCACTATGTTGGCCAGGCCGGTCTTGACTCCTGACCTCAGGTGATCTGCCTTCCTCGGCCTCCCAAAGTGCTTGGGAAAACACTTACTAAAAGAAAAATATGGATTTTAAAAGTACAACCGCTTAAATAAAAAAATTCAATAGAGAATCTCAACAGTATATTTCAAGTATCAGAATAAATAATATAACAAATTGCACATTAATAGTACTAATGCCTTATGAAGAATGCAGAGGAAAATGAACGAGGAAAAATGAACAGAGCATCAAGGAAGTAAAAGAACAGAAAGGACAAAAGATCTTCATTATGGAATTACCAGAATAAGAAGAGAGAGAAAAGGAAAAAGAAATCTGCCCAAATCGATATTCTTAGGAAGGAACACTTCCTCAATTTGATGAAAAATGTTACACATTAAAGAAATAAAACAAATTTCAAGTACAACAAATACAAAGAAACTCAGATTAACAGACATTATATGCAATCTGTTGATACCTATGAAAAATAGCTATTATTGACAGCTGCAGGAGAAAAGCAACTCATTGCATGCAGGAATTTTTATAAGATGAATAGCTGACTTTTCACAAGAAAGTATACAGGCCAGAAAGCAGTGGGAGGTTATATTCAACATGCTAAAACAAAAACAGTCAAACAAGAATAATATATTTAAGGTTAACAGCTGTTTACTATGGTACTAAAAGCACAACTCGTAACATAAAAAATCAATAAATTGCATTTTATTAAAACTGAAAATGCTTGCTTTGTATAAAACAGTTAAGAGAATGAAAAACCAGATTGTGGATTGAGATATGTATACAAATCACATTTTTAAAGGAGTTGTATTCAGAACATATAAGAACTCTTAAATATCATTAATAATAACTCAGTGCAATAGAATTTGTAAACATTCCTCAATGGATACTTCATTAAGAAGATGTATGAATGGCAAATAAATATATTAAGAGACACTCAATACTTGTGGTCAATATGAATGTGCAAATTAAAACTACAATGACAAAAATCTATACAAATATTACAATGGCTAATAAAAACACAAAAATTGCCAAAAAAAAAATACTGACAAGAATATGAGTAACTGGAGATGTTACACATTTTTCATGGCAGCAACAAATTTTAAAGCAGTTCTGGAATAAGTTATTTTTCTACTGCTTTTAAATGTAAAATTACATTTACCATAAAACCTACAAGTTGCACTGCTGACTAGTTGTGCGAGTAAAATAAAACTTGTATTTATACACATGTCTGTATGCCACTGTGCATGGTACAATTATTTGTAATGTCCAACAAGTTGAAAAAAAAAAAAAAGATTGTCCATCACCTGACTTGTACCCAACTCAGTAATAAAAACACTGAAGCAATTGAGTCTTGTTGCCTTTTCTTGCTTTCTCTCTACCCGTTTCTCTCTCTCTCTCTATCTTTTTTTTTTTTTTTCACTCACTCTCACTCATCACAGTGTTAGGAAATGACACTGTGTGAAAAATAAAGGGAAAACGAAAGATATGTAAGTTAAAATAGATAGTAATAGCAAAACAAAATGAAATAAATCAGAGAGTACAAGTTTCTGTGTGCTCTGCACAACCTCTTATAAATTGGTGGCTTATAAAGGATTCAAATGCTTTTCAAAGAATGAGTACCTCTTCAGCCAATGAAGAAAAAAATGTGCTTTTATATTTGAGACAGAAAATACATTGTCAGCAGGTTGGGATCTGAATAGTAGAAGGGGATTTGGAAAGGCCTAAAAAGAAGGCTTGAAAAAGAGGAGGGGGAATGATAAATAATAACTTGTAAACTGCTATAAGTATCAAGAAAGAAAAAGGTTCTGTAAAAATTAATACTCTGTAGCAGAGAATAAAAACATAGCCACACTGAAAACCTGGTTTTCATTTTTGTCAGGCAACTTCACAAAAATAGATAGAAATCCCAGGATAAAATATCCCAGGAAAAAATAAAAACAAGAAAAGGTGTTTTTCCAGGACCTTTAGTTCCTAGGATTTGCCTCTGCAAATGTACATAAGATGATTCCATGTGATAGTCCAGCAAGGTGGGGGAGGTGTGTGAACAGCATGGATGTACTCTATGGAAAACGGCTCTTCTGCATGCAACTAATCTTCCCTCAAGTGCACCCACAGTTATATTACATAGGCTGCATATGTCATGTGTTACACTACTCGTAGAGGTTTCAATCATATGTGATTACCATATGTGATTGCTACTCTCTCGAGTAAGGCACCACAGACAGCATGTCTAAGGATGGAAGTCCTGCTTAAACACCCATTCATGTACCTTTTTAAAAGCTACTCAATGTTTTCAGGCTGTGAGTGGCTACCAGTATTGGTTCAAAGTACCTCTACGGTGAACACTCCACTGTTGTTTTTTTCCTCATCCATTCTTCCCTGAAATGTTATCCACTCGTGTGTTGAAGTTTTCACACGGTAGTTTTCAGAACTGAGGCGCAATAAGCCTCTTTGTTGTTTGTTTGTTTGTTTGAGACGAAGTCTCACTCTGTTGCCCAGGCTGGAGCGTGGTGGTGCAATCTTGGCCCACAGCAACTTCCACTTCCCAGGTTCAAGCAATTCTCCTGCCTCAGCCTCCCGAGTGGCTGGGATTACAGGCGCCTACCGCCACACCCAGCTAATTTTTGTATTTTTAGTAGAGACTAGGTTTCACTATGTTGGCTAGGCTGGTCTCGAACTCCTGACCTCAAGTGATCCACCCGCCTTGGCCTCCCAAAGTGCTGGAATCGTTAAGCCTTTCTCTTATGTTCTCTTGCATATATAAGAGGTACCCCTGAGTGTCTTGCCCTGTTTCTTTTTCCATTATTATATATAAAGCATTAACAAACCATTTGTCTTCTTTAGATCCAATAATTAAGCAGTAAATACGCTCCATCTCACCACTCTTGCCTTGTCACCCAAAGATCTGAGTCCTTTTATCCGAGTTATGTTCCTCAATTTCTGAATCACAGAATGAGCAAATAAAAAAGACCAGATTGGCCGGGCGCGGTGGCTCACGCCTGTAGTCCCAGCACTTTGGGAGGCCGAGGCGGGTGGATCACGCGGTCAGGAGATCAAGACCATCCTGCCTAACATGGTGAAACTCCATCTCTACATACAAAAATTTAGTGTGGTGGTGGGTGCCTGTAGTCCCAGCTGCTGGGGAGGCTGAGGCAGGAGAATGGTGTGAATCTGGGAGGCGGAGCTTGCAGTGAGCCAAGATCGTGCCACTGCATTCCAGCCTGGGTGACAGAGCAACACTCCGTCTCAAAAAAAAAAAAAAAAAAAGACTAGCTCAACTAAGTAAATAACAAGGTAATAATCAGTATAATCAGTAGGTTCAGTAGGTAGTGGAATGGAAAGAGTAAAAATTCATTTTTCTTTCCAGACTCTGGAGTTGAAAAAGCTCATTTTACATACCAGGAGTGATCAACGAGACAGAAAATGGTCTTGGTATCTTGGGATGTTCTTATATTTCTTTTTGTTCCTGTTTTGTTCCTGAGTTTTCTGAGCATTCTCCTGGAACAAGATAGTTTAAAGTTGTTTTTATGTTTGTTTGTTTGTTTGTTTGTTTTGTTTTGTTTTTTATACTTTTCCATTGAGTAACATAGCATGAGCAGGGCCTCAGAAAGGTGAAACACCAGAGTCACAGTAAAATATGCCTAATGGAAATAGCATCAGGACAGGAGAGAGAAAACCAGAAAAAATTAGTGTTGAAAGATATAATGCTAAAAACTTCAACTTTCATAAAAACATAAATTTATACATCAAAAAAGTGAGATAAACATGAAGATATCCAGACTTAAAGACATTGTATTCAATCTGTTAATGGAGAGAGAGAGAAAAGAGAATGTGTACAAGAAAGAACACCTTTACAGCTGCAAGAGAAAGGGAGCGTATGTCATACAAGTGATTTCTCCAAGATTTAACACTGACTTTTTTTGAGAAACCATGGAAGCTAGAATCAGTTGTAGAACATATTCAAAATGCTGAAAGAAAAACATAGTTAACCATGAATCTCACATCTAAGGCTAAAAGTTGTTAGATGCAGCATTAAAAGCATAACACATAAATTGAAAAACTGGTAAGTTGTACTTTATCAAAATTGAAAACATTGGCTCTGCACAAAATACTGTTGAAAATGAAAAAAAAAAACAAAACCGATTGAGAGATAATATATGTAAATCATAATTCTGGCCAAGAAATTGTATGCAGTATACCTATATATCTCTATCTGTATGTATATAGTAAACCTCAAAAATAAGTGAATAACTCAATAAAGGTGAGAAAAATCCCAAAGGCACTTCATCAAAGAAGATACATGAACGACAAGTAAGTACATGTACAGGTGCTCAACATTTTCAGTCAATAAGGTGATGCAAATTAAAACCACAACTGACAAGGGAACTATACACGTATTAAAATTGCTAATAAAAAATAAAACAAAAGCTTCTCAATACAAAATGCTGACGAGAAGTTGGGTAATGGATCACTAATACATTGCTTAAAGCAGCACAAAATGGTAAAACCATTCTGGAAATTATTTTTTAATTAATTATAAATTTAAACTTACACTTGCCACATGACCTTCAAATCCTACTAGTAGCAATTTACACAAGGAAAATGAAACTTGTGTTCATATATACATCTGTATGCAAATATAAAAAGCATTATTTATAGCCATGAATAATTGAAATAAAACCTAGATGTCAACCTGTGACTTCTACCCTACTTGATTAAAAAAAAAAAAAAAGATTATTCTTGTTCTTGATCTTACCCTAATTCTGACTCTCATTCTCTCCTTTCCCCATTTTCTGCTTCCATCCACCCTCATCACTGAATGAGAAAGAAATACCATAAAGGAAGTAAATGAAAAACTAGAGATACAAAAATGTTTTTAAATGCAAAAAAAAAAAAAAAATCAAACAGTAAAAATTTCTCAATATTATTCACAACTCCTGATATATTAGTTACTAATAATAGTTTAAAATATATTTACAAAAGAATGAATATGTACTTTATTAGCACATGAAGAAACAGGACATTTTATATCTGAGATAGAAAATACTTTGTTTTTTCAGAAGGTGAAGTGTTTAAGAAGCAGGAGGGAATTTTGGAAGGCTTAAGACTTGAAAATGAGAAAGGAAGCTAACAGTTAACAGATTTGGATGTTGGAGTAGGAAATAGTTTCTGCAAAATGAGTAACACTCTTAAGGCAGAAAGAAACTGCATAATGGCAAGATAAACCTTAATTCAATCAGGCAACATTATAGAAATGGAAATCAATCTCAGAAGAACTCAATGGGAGACTTTTTGCGAGGACCTTAAATTCCTAGATCACACCTCTGATCAGGCACCTGAGAGAGTTTTCTGAGGTCGTCCAGCATGGAAGTGGAGGGTTTGCAAGAGGAAAATAGCTGCACTGTAAGGAAAGCATCCCTCTGCATGCAACTAAATGCCTCTAACACACACACAGTGTCGTCGTGTATGTTGCATGTGTCATGCATTACTCTACCCACAGACGTACCCATCATTTTTAACTATACAGGATTGCCACTTCCTGAAGTAAGGTACCACACACAGCATGTCTGAGGATGGCAGTTTGGCTTTAATACCCACCCATTCACCTTTCAAACAACCACTCAATATTTGCAAGCTGTGAGTGGCCATTGGAATTTGGACAAAGGACTTCTATAGCATCCAATCCACTATCTTTCCTTATATTTCCCGCTTTGAGTGCCGTCCACTCCCATGCTGCAGCTTTCACCTGACAGTTTTCAGAACTGAGAAATATTAAACATTTCTGCTAGGTTCTGTTACCCACAGAAGAAATATCCTTGCATGTCTTATCCTGTCCCTTTTCACATTGCTACTTGCAAAGCATTTACTACCAGTTTGCATTCTTTATCTCCATTAATTAAGTAGTAAATAATCCTCCATCTCATCAGTCTCATATAAGGTTTGGCTGTGTGTCCCCACCTAAATTTCATCTTCTAGCTCCCATGATTCCCAGGTGTTGTGGGAGGGACCCAGTGGAAGATGATAGAATCATGGGCGCAGGTCTTTCCTGTGCTGTTCTCATAATAGTGACTAAGTCTCATGAGATCTGATGGTTTTAAATATGGGAGTTTTCCTGCACAAGCTCTCTATCTTTCCTTGTAACAATCCACATAAGATGTGACATGCTTCTCCTTGCCTTCTAACATGATTGTGAGGCTTCCCCAGCCACATGGAACTGTGAGCTCTCCATTAAACCTCTTTCCTTTGTAAATTGCCCAGTGTTGGATATGTCTTTATCGGCAGTGTGAAAACGGACTAATACAGTAAATTGGTACCAGTAGAGTGGGACACTGCTGGAAAGATACCTGAAAATGTGGAAGCGAGTTTCGAACTGGGTAACAGGCATGGGTTGAAACACTTTGGCGAGCTAAGAAGAAGACAGGAAAATGTAGGAAAGTTTGGAACTCCCTAGAGACTTGTTGAATGGCTTTGCCCAAAATGTTGACAATGATATGGACAATGAAATCCAGGTTGAGGTAGTCCCAGATGGAGATGAGGAACTTGTTGGAAACTGGAGCAAAGGTGACTCTTGTTATGTTTTAGCGAAGAGACTGACAGCGTCTTGTGCCTGCCCTAAAGATCTGTGGAACTTTGAACTTGAGAGAGATGATTTAGGGTATCTGGCAGAAGAAATTTCTAAGCAGCAAAGCATTCAAGAGGTAACTTGCATACAGTTAAAGGCATTCCATTTTATAAGGGAGGCAGAGCATAAAATTTGGAAAATTTGCAGCCAGACAATGCAATAGAAAAGAAAAACCCACTTTCTGAGGAAAATCCAAGCCAGCTGCAGATATTTGCCTAAGTAATGAGGAGCCAAATGTTAATCCCCAAGACAATGGGGAAAGTATCTCCATGACATGTCAGAGGTCTTTGTGGCAGCCCCTCCCATCACAGGCCTGGAGGCCTAGGGGGAAAAAGTGATTTTGTGGGCCAGGCCCAGGGTTCCTATGCTATGTGCAGTCCAGGGACTTGGTGCCCTGCATCCCATCCACTCCAACCATGGCAAAAAGGGGTCAAGGCATAGATCAGGCCATGGCTTTGGAGGGTGCAAGCCCCAAGTCTTGGCAGCTTCCATAAGCTGTTGAGCCTGTGGGTTCACAGAAGTCAAGAATTGAGGTTTGGGAAAGTCCACCTAGATTTCAGAGGATGAATAGAAATGCCTGGATCTCCAGGCAGAAGTTTGCTGCAGAGGCAGGGCTCTCACGGAGAACCACTGCTATGGCAGTGCAGAAGAGAAATGTGGGATCGCAGCCCTGACACATAGTCCCTACTGAGAACTGCCTAGTAGAGCTATGAGAGGAAGGCCACCATCTTCCAGACCCCAGAATGGTAGATTCACTGACAGCTTGCACTGTGTCCCTGGAAAAGTGACAGACACTCAACACTGGCCCATGAAGACAACCAAGAAGGAGGCTGTACCCTGCAAAGCCACAGGGGTGGAGCTGCCCAAGGCTATGGGAACCCACCTCTTGCATCAGCATGACCTAGATGTGAGAAATGGAGTCAAAGGAGATCATTTGGGAGCTTTAAGATTTGACTGCCCCTCTGGATTTTGGACTTGCATGGGGCCTGTAACCCCTTTGTTTTGGCCAATTTCTTCCATTGGAGTTGGTTGTGTTTTCCCAATGCCTGTACCCCCAATATATCTAGGAAGTAACTAACCTGCTTTTGATTTTACAGGCTCATAGGTTGAAGGGACTTGCCTTGTCTCAGACAAGACCTTGGATTGTGGACTTTTTGGTTAATGCTGAAATGAGTTAAGACTTTGGGGGACTGCTGGGAAGGAATGACTGTGTTTTGAAATATGAGAACATGAGATTTGGGAGGGGCTGGGGTGGAATGACATGGTTTGACTCTGTGTCCCCAACCAGATCTCATCTTGAAGCTCCCATGATTCCCATGTGTTGTGGGAGGGACCCAGTGGAAGACTGAATCATGGGGGCGTATCTTCCCTGTGCTGTTCTTGTGATTGTGACTAAGTTTCACAAGATTTGATGGTTTTAAAAATGGGAGTTTTCAGCCAGGCATGGTGGCTCACGCCTGTAATTCCAGCACTTTGGGAGGCCAAAGTGGGCAGATCATGAGGTCAGGAGATCGAGACCATCCTGGCTAACACAGTGAAACACTGTCTCTACTAAAAATACAAAAAAATTAGCCAGGCGTGGTGGCGGTTGCCTGGAGTCCCAGCTACTCAGGAGGCTGAGGAAGGAGAATGGCCTGAACCCAAGAGGTGGAGCTTGCAGTGAGCCGAGATCATGCCACTGCACTTCAGCCTGGGTAACAGAGCAAGACTCTGTCTCAAAAAAAAAAAAAAAAAAAGGAGTTTTCTGTGCAAGCTCTCTCTCTTGGCCTGCTGCCATCCATGTAAGATGTGACTTGCTCCTACTTGCCTTCTAACATGATTGTGAGGTTCCCCCAGCCACATGGAACTGTGAGTTCTCCATTAAACTCCTTTCCTTTGTAAATTGCTTAGTCTTGGGTATGTCTTTATCAGCAGTGTGAAAACTGACTAATACCCCATACTTGTCACCTGAAGATATGAGTCCCTCTAAGTCTTGAGTTATGCACCTCAACTCCTGAGACACAGAATAAACAAGAAAAACACACATGATCCTGGAATTAAATAGGAGAATAATCAGTGAATGATGAGGTAAAGAGAGCAGAAATTTCCTTTCTTCCTCAGCCAGTAAAACATAAAAAGCCCGTTTTACTTATCAGGAGTCATCTACAAGATTAAAACTCTACCTGTTGCCTAAGGATGCCCTCAAATTCTTTCCTAGGTTTTCAGGGTCTTTTCTTGGAACAAGTTTGTTTTGAGCATGCTGTTGTATTTTTCCATTCTGAGATATACTACATAGCGTATGCATCTCCCTGGAAAAACTGAACCTAGTACATCAAGCTATAGGTATATAAATACAGTGAATGAATGCCAGAGGATGAGGACTGAGGAGTTTAGGTGACTGTGGCCTACAAAAGGAATTTCCTCTGTAGCACCCAATAATTGCTATGGTATATTCATGGAAGTTATAGGCCTTTGGCATTTCTCAACCATCCCACACACCCAGCTTAATGGCTTGGAAAGAAAACACCATGTCTATGTAGTAAGAAGTCACGGGCACTGTTCCAATGCTCAGACCACTATTCTAGAGTGTACTGCAGATGCAGCATATGAAAACATGGTCTACAACCACTGATAAGCAACATGCTCATAAAGCAGAAATGTCACTGTGAGGGAAGCAAGTCACTGCCCTTAATGCCAGCTCCAGTTCAGTGGTTGTAACATTTTGCCTAGTGTGAGATGCTGGCCTAATATAGAATATTAAAGCTCTCCCTAAAGTAGGGGGTCCCCAACCCCCAGGCTGTGGACCAGTACCGGTCCATGACCTGTTAGGAACCAGGCCACACAGCAGGAGGTGAGTCATGGGCAAGCAAGCCAGCATTACTGCCTGAGCTCCACCTACTGTTAGTTCAGTGGTAGCATTAGATTCTCATAGAAGCAAGGACCCTATTGTGAACTGCCCATGTGAAAGATCTAGATTGCACGCTGCTTATGAGAATCTAATGCCTGATGATCTGAGATGAAACAGTTTCATCCCAAAACCATCCCCTCCAACCTGGTCTGTGGAAAAACTGTCTTCCACGAAACCAGTCCCTGGTGCCGGGAAGGTTGGGGACCACTGCCCTAAAGAATCTGACTTTATTTGTAACAGAGCATGGGAAAGGTCAATCCTAATGCATTCTCCAAAGCAATGTAGATTTTGGTGATTAGTAAATAAGATGATGCTCCCTGAGAGCAAGAAACCAGAGTGAACCAGGGAAAGAGCTAAATAATGAAAGCCCTCTTGTTATCCGCAAAAACCTTAAAAACATTTCTCAAAAACTACCTATGGAAAAGCATCTAAATTATTTGAATAAAACTCTGGAACAATTTTTGTCCATAGCATTTAAGAAATATATGATAATTATCTAAAATTAGGGCGCCTAAGGGCTGTGTGTAATACACCCAGAGGCAGACAGCTTCACAAAGAGAGCAGGAACAAAAAACATTCAAAAAGAACCCCAGTAAAACTGCTGTCTTTGGCTGGGAATGGTGGCTCTCACCTATAACCCCAGTACATTGAGAGGCTGAGGTGGGAGGATTGCTTGAGGCTAGGAGTTCAAGACAAGCCTGGGCAACACAGTGAAGCCCCATCTCTACAACATAAATACACACAAAAAAGCAAACGGAAAACCCCTGCTGTCTTCTTAGAATGACTAAGTGCATACTGAAGGCTGTGCCCTATGAAGAACAACATAAGAGGCTTCATACTGCAGACAAATCTTTACCAGTATAGTATTTTAAATTTAATATGCAATTAAACAAAAGACAAAAACAAAATCTCTGGGAGGGGAGAACATTATCTGGAATTGCTTCAGTAAATCATCTAAAATGTCTAGCTTTCAATAAAATTTCTAAGACATGAAAAGAAAAGGAAAATGTATCCAATACACAGGAGAAAAGCAGACACTAGAATCCAAAGCATTCCTGTGAGAAGGTCCAAATATCACTGTCATGGATAAATATGCTAAAGCAAGTATAAATACTTACAAAGAAATAAACCATTATTTGAGAAGTAATAGAAGTTATTGTGACAATGTCTCATCAGACACACATATCAAAAAAGAGGTAGAAAATGTTTTAAATAGAATATTCTGGAGTTTAAAAGCATAACATCTGAAATGAAAAATTCAACAAAGAGGTTCAACAGTAGATTTGAACTAGCAGAAGACAGACTAGAAAACAGATTGATAATGATTATTGTTTACAAAGAATATACAGTAAAGTGAATGAGAGTAAAAAGCAGAGTGTTAGATAAAAGTGGAACAGGAGAAGACACAATAAAATATGTATTGAGAGTAACAGAAGGAGAGAGAAAAGGAAAAAGAGCAGTGAAAAATCTTCAAAATAATGGTTAGAAATGTCCCAAATGTAGTAAAAAGCAATAACCTATGCATCAAAGACATGCAACAAATTCAAAGTAGAATAAATGTAAGGAGGTCCAAATGGACAGATATTATATTTAATCTGTAGGTGATGATAAAAGGGAATTTTGAAAGCTATAACAGAAAAACAGTTCCTTGCATAAAATAAATCCTCACTAAGATTAACAATGAACATTTCATCAGAAACCATGGAGGCCAGAAGACAGTGAGATGACGTATTCAAAGTGCCAAAAAAAAAATATGTCAACCAAGATTCTTGTATCTAAGACTAAAAGCTCTTAGCTGGGACATTAAAAGCACAATTCAGAAAGGAAAAAGAATTACCAATTACAATATATCAAAATAAATATAATAACCTTTGTTCTGTGTAGCACAATACTAATAAGAGTGAAAAACAAAGACAACCTGTGAGAATATATGCAATTGATATTTCTGTAAAATGATTGAAAGTATGAATGTAATAAAAACTCTTAAACTCAATAATAGTAAATCAAACAACTCAATAAAAATGGAAAAAGTATCCACATCTCCACAGACAGTTTGCCAGAGAAGATATGTTAATGGCAAGTAAGTATATGAGGCAATTTCCAACATTTTCAGACAATGAGGTGATGCAAACTAAAACCATGACTATGTGTACTAAAACATCTAATAAAAAGTAAGCCACAAAACTGCTGATACCAAGTGCTGGTAGGGATTTGGTTAACTGGAACTCTGGTACATTGTTCAAGGCAGCATAAAATATTAAAGCCATTCTGAAAAACAGTTCTTATAATTGTCTTTTTTTTCCTTTCTTTTGTATTTAGTTGTCTTTAAAACTAGTAGATAAAATGGTATGTACTTATCATGTACAACATGATGTTTAAAAGAATATATACACAGTGCAATAGTTAAATCTAATTAACAAATGTGTTACCTCACATAGTTATCTTTTTTTGTAGTGAGAACACTAAATATTCACCATCTTTGGATTTTTCAAGAATACAATATATCATTATTAATTATAGTCACCATGCTGTGAAATAGATCTCTTGAACTTATTACTACTGTCTGTCTCTAATTATATATTATTTGACCAACATTTCCTTATCCTTTCATTCACCCTGAACACCTTGGCCTCTGGTAATCCCCATTTTACTCTCTATTTCTATGAGATCAACATTTTTAGATTCCACATATGAGTGAGATCATGAAATACTGATGAAAGAAATTGAAAAAGACACAAATAAATGGAAAGACGTCCCATGTTCATGAATTTTTAAAAATACATTGTTTTTGCATGAGGTGGCTCATGCCTGTACTCCCAGCACTTTGGGAGGCTGAGGTGGGTGAATTACTTGCACTCACAAATATGAGACCAGCCTGGGCAACAAAGTGAGATGGTATCACATCACTACAAAAAACATTAATACAAAAATTAGCTGCATGTAGTGGCGTGCACCTGTAGTCCCAGTGACTCATGAGGCTGAAGTGGGAACATGACTTGAGACTGGGAGGCAGAGGTTGCTGTAAGCCGAGATTGCCCCACTGCACTACAGCTTGGGCAACAGAACCAGACTCTCTCTCGATAAATAGATATTGAAAATTTCCATGCTTCCCAAAGCAATTTACAGGTTCCATGCAATCCTTATCGAAATACCAATGACATTCTTAATATAAATACAAAAAAAGGTGGATCACACTTGTAATTCTAGCACTTTGGGAGGCAGAGGCTGGAGGATTGCTTGAGCCCAGAAGTTTGAGACCAGCATGGGCAACATCAGGAGACTTCTGCTTTACCAAAAAAATAAAAAATAATAAAAAATTTAGAAAATTACCCAGGCATGGTGGCTCATGTCTGTAGTCCCAGCTATTCGTGAGACTGAGGTGGGAGGATCACTTGAGCCCAGGAGGTCAAGGCTTCAGTGAACCATGATTGCACCACTGCATTCCATCCTGGATGACAGACTGAGATCCTGCCTCACTCTAAAACAAAAGGAAATAGAAAAAAATGATCTTAAAATTCATATGGAAATACAAATAACTTCAGATAGCCAGAGTAAACTTTAGCAAAAAGAATGAAGCTGGAGGCACAGCACTACCTCATTACAAAATATACTACAAAGCAATAGGAATTAAAATAGCATGGTACTGGAATAAAAACAGAAATACAGACTGGTAAAACAGAATAGAGACACCAGAAATAAATCCACATATCTATACCCAGTTGATTTCTAACAAAGGTGCCGAGAAGACACAATTGGTTAAAGACAGACTCTTCAACAGTCGTAGGAAAACTGAATACCTACATGCAGAGGAATAAAATGGGTATTCATGCCATATACAAAAATCTCATGCCATATACAAAAATCAACTCAAAATGGATTAAAGGCTTAAAGGTAAGACCCCAAACTATGAAACTACTAGAAGAAAGCATAGAGGGAAAGCTCCATTACATTATTTTGGGCAAAAATATTTTTAGATATCACCTCAAAAGCATAGGCAGCAAAAGCAGAAATAGACAAATGAGATTACATCAAAATAAAATGTTTCTGCACAGCAAAGGAAACAATCAACAGGGTAAAAACACAACTGAAGAATGAGAGAACTATTTTCTTAAAGAATGAATACCTTCTAAGTCAGGGAATAAACGAAAGGCCTTCAATAAATGAGAGTAAAACATTTGGAATTCATTATGGTAAGAGATTTAGGAGGGTATTCGAGAAGGTCTAATGAAGAAGCCTTGAAAATGGTGAGAGAAGCTAATATGTGAGAACTTTTTATCACATTTGGAGTTTGGGGTAAGGTAAGTGTGGGAGATTGGTCAGTGGTGGGAGAAGGTATAGGGAAAGGAGCAGACCTTCTGAAAGATCAGAAGGCTGCATAGCTTCGGGGGTGAATAAGCTGAAGGCAGCTGTTCTCTTACCCTGAGGCAGAAGGTAGGGCCTAGGCACAAGGAAGTGTATGGGAATTTGGCATAAACAGGCTGGTTTACTTATGGTGTCTGGAAACCAACCTTTGATCTTCCACGTGTGAGACTGCTCCCTGAAAGTGGGAACAATGTTAATTACCCACAGATTGTGTTGGCTCCAGGCTTTCATTATTTTGTTTGTACTGAATAAAAGCAAGCAGCTCCAGCTGTTCGAGACTGCTCACTCTTCAGCCATTAGTTCCAGGCAGTACCCTAGCTGCTCTTACACTGCATACCTGTGTCCGAGTACTCCTTTTATCCATTGCTCGGCCAGTGTCTGCAGGATGGACCTGGCAGCTGGTGCCCCCTGTGAGGAACGCTGCAATGGATTGTGACGGAACCCTCAAAAACAAAGGTGAAGAGACTGCTCAGTAAGTCATTGGTGCCCCCTTGGGATTTCCAAGTTCGAGGGAATTTTCAAGCTGGGGTTTCATCATGGGACAAAAGTTATCAGCTCAACAGTATATAAAAGTATTGAAACAGCTGCTTAAAGCTAGCAGAGCCTTGGTTTCACTCAGTTAAGGGACCTAATGTAAACTGTTGCTTCCCATACCCATGGTTCCTGGAAGAAGACACACTAGATGCACAGCTCTGGGAACAAGTCAGGGGAAATCTTAAACAACATCATGCACAAGGGCAACAGGTCCCAGTAACATCTTTAATGTTAAGGGCCTTAGTCAGGGCTGCTTTGGCCCCTCTTTACACAGAAGAGCCTAAAAAGGGAAGGGAGGAGGAACCATCACCTACCTTACTGCCTCCTCCTCCTCCCTCAGCCCCGCTATTACCAGGTAAAGGTGCCAGACAGAGAATTCCCTGAGCTCCCCCTATACCCCAATAAATTGGAAAAAAGACAAGGGATACACTACAGTTATGGGACCCTGTCTTAGGCAAGCAGCATTAGAAGGGGAGCTCTTGGCCTGCCCGGTGATACAAGATCAACAAGGCAATCAGGTACATGAACCCATTCGTTTCAACACTTATAAAGAAACAACAAAAAAGCATTAGAGAAAACAGAGCCGCTAGCCCATTTACGAGAGGATTAATTGAGGCCATAGCAAACGACTTCCATATGGCCCCTTTCTAATAATGGCCACTATTGTTATTCCTCCCCTACCCCTGAAATGGCTCTCTCAAGATCCTATTTGGGTTGAAAGGTGGCCTTTAAAGGGAGAGAAATCACAAACAGTCTATGAATTAGTTGAAGAACAATTAAACGCCGGCCATATAGAACCATCCAACGGCCTTGGAATCGCCCATTTTCATCATTCCCAAAAGGTCTGGTAGATGGAAACTTTTGCATGACTTACATGCTATCAATGCTAATTTGCAACCTATGGGGCCCCTTCAACAGGTGCTCCCTTCCCCCTTGGTGATTCCTCAAGGTTGGCCCATAGTCATTATTGACTTAAAAGACTGCTTTTATGCTATTCTCCTTGCAAAACAGGACTTGTTCTGTGTAGCACAATACTAATAAGAGTGAAAAACAAAGACAACCCGTGAAAATATATGCAATTGACATTTCTGTAAAATGATTGAAAGTATGAATATACTTTCAATATTCAAGAGAAAAATTTGCGTTTACAATACCAGCTATCATTAATGAAAGGCCAGCTCAGAGGCATGTCCCCTCCATCAATAGGTTAACACCTAGAGGACTAGAACCTAATCAGTTATGGCAAACAGATGTTATGCACATCCCTGAATTTGGAAAACTAAAATATGTACATATATCCATTGATACCAATTCCCACCTAATTAGCACTCATGCTCTTCCCAGAGAGTTTGCCCAGTATGTCATTAAACGTCTTAACTTTTGCATTTATGGGGTGGCCCACAAAAATTAAAACTTACAATGGTCCGGCTTACACCAGCTCCCAATTTCACCAATTTTGTCACACATGGAATGTCCAACATTCCATAGGAATCCTGTACAAACCCCAAGGACAAGCCACAGAACATGCCCATTCCACCCTTAAAAATATGCTAAGAAAACAAAAAAGGGGGGATATGAGTAAGGATGCTGCAACACTACTAGCACAAGTCTTATTTACTCTTAATTTTTTTAATTTAGATGATAAATTTCAATCAACCATAGAAAAGCATTTTGCAAAAGCCCCTCAAGACACAAAACCGGTGGTTTTATGGAAAGATGCTAATAGTAATGTATGGTGTGGTCCAAATTATTTGCTAACCTGGGGAAGAGAATATGCTTGTGTTCACACCCCACTCAAGTCCTCTTTGGATTCCAGTGTGACAGACACATCAAACCATACCATGGCGTGGCTAAGACCCAACCAGGTATCAAAAATAAAGGAAATGACACTGCAGGACCTGCAGCCCCAGATGATGTGGCTTTCTCCAATGACACAGGCCCTGGACATTACCTGGGGGATGCTGAAGAAGACAACTCAGGAGGCCGAGTGAATCCTTCTCCGGACACAGACACCATTCACTCCAGATAATGTATTCCTTGCTATGCTCGCTGTTGTACATTGCAACTCTCATAGGGTATTAACCTTTCTTATTCTCTCACTTTGCCTGCAACCCATACCTGCTACACTCTGTTGGGCCCATCTTCTAGATTCGCCTTTCTTCCAACCTGTTACCTTGGCAGACACCCCCTTCCCATCCTCTAATAATGTAACTGCTTGGCTGGGGGGGTTGACATACCCCCAGTGGGGTTCCTTAGTAACGCACACATTGAACTGAGGTGCCAAGTAACACTACATATCTCTCCTTGATTAGAAAAGAATAATACTGACTATACTCATGTGTGACTTATGTTATTTACTGATTCTAGGATGCAAAGCTGGAACACGAGCTGTAACCGCTGTGCCTGTCAAACCTGTCGCTGCACACATCTGTACTATTCAATCAACAAAACCTGATGCTAAAAGCAGAAAAGGGGGAGATGTGGGAGATTGGTTAGAGTGGTAGGAGAAGGAATAGGGAAAGGAGGAGGCCTTCTGAAAGGTCGGAAGGCTCTGGATAGCTTCGGGGATGAATAAGCTGAAGGCAGCTATTCTGGTAACCTGAGGCAGAGGGCAAGGGGTAGGTACAAGGAAGTGTAGGGGAATTTGGCATAAACAGGCTTGTTTACTTACATTGTCTGGAAACCGACCTTTGATCATCAGCACAGGAGACTGCTTCCTGAAAGGGGAAATAATCATGTTAATTACCCACAGATTGTGTTGGCTCCGGGCTTTCATTATTTTGTCTGTACTGAATAATAGCAAGCAGGTCCAGCTGTTCGAGACTGCTCACTCTTCAGCCAGTAGTGCTAGGCATTCCCCTAACTGCTCTTACACTGCATGCCTGTGTCTGAGTACTCCTTTCATCCGTCACTTGGCCACGGTCTGCAGGACCGACCCGGCAGGTAAGGGTTAAAAAAAAAAAAAAAAAAAAAATGACCATACTAAAAGGCTTTTTTTCCCATTTTAGTCTTGCAAGTTTGTAAAGAAGGATATGAAGCCCATAAGAACTCAGTGAAACACTTTTTCTCAACATTTATTTCCTATGTCTTATCTTCAGAAGTTTATCTAGAAACTCCCGAGCTAGTTTAGTACTGAGGAGGGTGCCAGATGGACTATCTATGCTCTACGAAAAGCATGCCTCTGCATGCAACTAAATACCTGCAATATCATTGCATATGTAGTACATATCATGTGTTACTCCACTCGTAGAGGTTTCAATCACACTTAATTATATGTGATTGCCACTCTCCGGAGTAGGATACCACACACACACAGCATTCCTGAAAATGGGAGCACAGCCTAAATATTCAATCACATACTTTTCAAACAACCCCTCAGATGTTTTCAGTCTGTAACTGGCCATTGGCATTTATTTAAATGATCCCTGAAGAACCTACACCATTTTTTATTCACTTATTCCCCCTTGAGTGTCGTCCACTCATGGTTTGGAGTTTTCACATGGCAGTTTTCAGGACTAAGAACCTTCCTGCTAGGCTCTCCTGCTAATGGGAAAAATATCATTGGATGCCTTATTCTATTTCTTTTCCCATTGTTTTCTATAAAACATTAACAAGTAAATTGCATTCCCCAGATTTAGTAGCTACCCAGACATTACACTCTTATCTCACCAATCTGTGCCTATCATCCAAAGATCTGAGTTCTTCTACCTGAGTGCATTACTACAACTCCTCACTATATAGTAAGCAAGGACATCACACAGGATCCTGGAAGCAAAGAAGAGAGAATAATCAGTGGGTGATAAGATGGAGAGAGTAGAATTTCTTTTATCCTCATCAAACTTTGAACTGAGAAAAAAATCCCATTTTACTTACCAGGAGTGATCTACAAAACAGAAATTGTGCTAGGCACCTAGACACTCCTAGAGATTTTTCAGTTTCTGGGTTTTCTTAGTCTTTTCTTGGAGCAAGGTTCTTTTTAGCATGTGTTTGCATTTTTCCAATCTGAGACACATGCTACTAGGTGACTATGTTTCCCTGCAAAACTAAAATTAGCACACCAAAAAATATGGACATAATTTTGGTGATTGGATTTCAGAGCTGAGAACTGAGAATTTAAGGTGACTGTGGCTTACAAAATTACCTGTCCCCCATCTCCTAATCAAGAGCAACAATATACTTGTGGGTTTAAGAAACCTCCAGAATTTCTCATCCACTCCACAAACCCAGTTTAGTGTTTCAGAGGCTAAATACTAGGCATGTGAGGTTAGAGGTCAGAGGCCTGCTACTATAGCCATTCCTCATCGCAGGGTTTAGGCTCTATACCAGGTGCAGCTGGCTGAGAGTATTAAGTACGTAATATTCCTCATCTCAGCTCAATCATCAGGGGGAGCTTCCACATTGGGAGAGGCAAACCAGAAAACCAGAATCCACTGCTATCACTCATCACCCTGGTTGTAAAGCAGTGGTGTCAGTGTACAAGAAGCAGGACACTGCCTTATTCTCAGCTTGGGGCAATTGCTCAGGGATTTGTCCATTGAGAGAGACTAGCCCTAAGAGAAAAAAGCATTAAAGGTTTCCTTCTCAAAAAAGAAAATGACTTCAGTTCTAACAGAAGATGGGAAAGGTCTCACAAATAATGTATATTGTGGTGCCAAGTAATTAGGATGGAACTGGAATCAGGAAACAGACAGCTAATAAGAGCCTTTCTGGTAGGAGAACAGCCTTTAGAGACCTGCCCCCAAAACTATCTGCAAAGTATTTGGATCAGACTCTAAAGCAATTTTACCCATGGTATTCTCAAAAGCTACAAAATAATCCATTGGCAGACACTGAAGTTTATTACCTGTGTGTGATACTGCAGAGGCAGGCAGCTTAACAGAAACTTCAGCAAAAGAACAAAGAACTCTACTAAAACCACAACAGTTTACAGTGACTATGTACATATACAAAGCTATGCCTTGCAAAGAACAACATGAGGTTTTCCACAATAAAAAGAATATAGATTTTACTAAAACAGCACAACCAAGTAAATCAACAAATAAAAAAATCAGACAACAACAATCCCCAGAAGTAAGATCTGCATCCAAAATTTCTCTAATATGTTAATAAAATATCCAGTTCTCAACTGGACATTCTGACGCATACAGAGAAAATAAAAATATAACACACAGGACAAAAGTAGATTACAGAAAATGATTGCAACAGAGCCTAATGTTATACTTAATAAACAACAACCGTAAAGCATCCACTGTAAGTATTTTCAAAACACTAAACAAACAGCGCTGGGAAGTGTAAAGGTAGCTATGTTGACAATGCCTCATCAAAAGAGTCTATCAATAAAGAGGCAGAAATATTTAAAGAAAAGGAATTTATGGAGTATAAAAGTAAAATAATTGAAGTGAAAAATTCACTAGAAGGGCTCAAGAGTAAAAACCAACTACGAGAAAAAAGAATCAGGGAAGTTTAAGACAGCTTGAAAGTGATAATTCTATAAAAATAAAAGGATAAAATGAGTGAAGAAAATGAACAGTGCCTCAGAGAAAGGCAGAACACTAGCATGGACACCAAAATACGCATAATAGGGTAGCTGAAGTGAAAGATAGTGCAAAACACTACAGGTAGCAAAAACAAAAGGAATCCAAGCTGAGAGACATATTTACTTTTTGGTGACCAAAAAAAGAGAATATTGAAATATACTAGAAAAAAGAAACAATGCATACAAGAGATCCTCTACAAGATATTTTGCTGACTTTTCATCAGAAACCATAGAGGCCAGAAAACACTGGAATGATATAGCGCTAAAAGGAAAACAGTCAACCAAGAATCATATACCTAAATTTAGACACTCTAAGATATGGCATTAAAATATAATTCATAAAATAACAAATGGTGAATCATCCTTTATGAAAAAAAAGTTTGCTCTGTACAACACATGGTTAAGGGAATGAAAAAGTAAACCACAGACTAAGAAAAAATATTTGAAAATCACATATCTGGGCTAGGCGCGGTGGCTCACACCTGTAATCCCAGCACATTGGGAGGCCAAGGCGGGCAGATCATGAGGTCAGCAGATTGAGACCATCCTGGCCAACATGGTGAAACCCCATTCTCTACTAAAAATACAAAAAATTAGCTGGGCATGGTGGCACGTGCCTGTAATCCCAGCTACTCGGGAGGCTGAGGCAGGAGACTCACTTGAACCAGGGAGTCAGAGGTTGCAGTGAGCCGAGATTGTGCCACTGCACTCCAGCCTGGTGACAGAGTGAGACTCCATCTCAAAAAAAAAAAAAAAAAAAAAAAAAAATCAAATATCTGACAAATAAATTGAATTCAGTATGGATAAAACTCTTCAAACTCAATAAATATGAGGAAAATACCTTAACAGATAATTCAACAAAGCAGATATATGAATGGCAAATAAGTATATGAAGAGATGCTTAAAATTTCAGTCAACAAAGAGATGCAAGCTGAAACTATATTGACAAAACATCCGTATTAGAATAGCCTATAAAAATAAAAACACTCAAAAACCATGCTCATGCCAAGTGCAGATAAGTATTTGGGCAAGTGGATCACTGATACATTGTTCATGACAGTACAACATAGTAATTAATGCCATTCTTGGAGAGTTTTTTTCTATTTCTCTTAAATTTAACTTAGAGTTAACATAAATCCCACTTTGAGCTATTAACACAAAATAAAACTTGTGTTTGCACATATATCTGTATGCAAACATATACCCTAGCATTATTCATAATCACTAACAATTGGAAACAATCCAAATGTCCTTCACTTATGACTAATATTCTGCTCAGTAATAAAAATAAGCAGGCTATTGATTCTCCTCCTGACTCCTCCCTCTGTTTTTCTGTCTTTCTCTATGTCCTTGTAACTCTATGTATGTCTCTCTGTCTCTGTTTGACTCTATCTCTCTCTCACCTCACTGCATTAGGGACACCAAAAGGAAAATAAAACTACATCCCTTTTTTTTAAAAAAAAAAAAAAAGGGACAAAATCATATCAAAGAGTATAAATTTCTCAGTATGATACGCAAGCTGTAATAAATTGGTAATTTTCATTATATTCAAGCATGCTTTCAAAAGAATGAGCATTTTCCAGGTCCCTGAAAAAGAAGGACTTCCAATACCACAGAAAGAAAAGACACTGGGCTTCAAGCAGATTAGGACCTGGGAAGCAGGAAGGAATTTGGGAAGAACCATGGAGAAGCTTTGAAGATAATGAGGGCAACTGAAAAGTGAGAATGGGTTAACAGATCTGGATGTAGGGGCAGGAAATAGGTTCTGCAAAATTAATCATACTCTTTACGAAGAGAAGAATCACATAACCACACTGAAAGACTGTTCGTATTTTAGTCAGGCAATTTTGGGAAAATGTGTACAAATTCCAGGGGGGGGGAAATGAAAACAAATAAACAAAAAAACAAAAACAAAAAACCTCAACGGGAGAATTTTTTCTTAGTTTCTTGTATTCCTCAGACTTGTCTCAGAGAATTCACTTAACTGGATTATCAAAAGTAGGCCAGCAAGAGGGACAGAGAGGTGTTATGGGGTGGCATATATGTACTCTAGGGAAACCATCTCTCTCCATGCAACTAAATACCTCCAAATTCAACCACAGTGTCATCACATATGTTGTACGTGGTATGTGTTACTCCACCTGTGGAGGTGTCAATCATATTTAATTATGCATGATTATCACTGTCTGGAGCAAGGTACCATACACAGCATTTCACCATCAGTATTGAAAATATTTGCTCTGTAAATAAAGACAAACTTGAGGGAATTCAAACAAGAAATTAGAGACTGGGAGAAAATATATACAAATCACATTTCTGCCAAAGGATTTGTAATCGGAATACATAATAAACCAAAAATTCCACAATAAGAAATCAAAAAATCCAACAAAATAAAAAAAAATCTCAATAGACACTTCATCATAGGAGATTGTGGATGGCCAAGAAGTACATGAAAAATTGATCAACATCATTAGTCAATTAAAAAAATGCAAGTTTGAACAACAATATAATAAATCAATAAGCCATAGAGAATGGTTATGAATATTTGTCAATACCAAGTTTTGGTGATGTTTTAGGCAACTGTAATTATGATGCATTGTTCATAGAAACACAAAATGGTCAAGCCATTCTGGACATTCGTCTTTTTGGGTTTTTTTTAAAAATCAATTTAAACAAACTTTTCACAGACCTAGCAATCCTACTCTAGCTATTTATAAATGTGAAATGAAACTTGTCTTCTCACATATGTCTGTATGCAAACTTTACAGTAGTTTTATGCATAATCACCAATGACTGGAAACAACTCATTTCATTCACATTTGACTGTAATACTATTTAGCAGTTACAAGAGAATATTAGTTCTTATAAAAATATGGATGAATTTTGAATGCATTTTAAGTGAAAGGAACCAGACCAAAGGCCAACATATCATGAGACTGCAATTATGCAGTGTGGAAAAAGACAGATTATAAAGGTGGAAAACAGAGCAGTGGTTGCCAGATGTTAGGCTGGGCTCGGGATTTACTACCCCAAAGGCAGAAGGAGGTAATTTTGGGGGCAATGTAACGTTTTTCTATCATGATCATAGTAATATATACAGAACTACAAGTATTTTTTAAAACCCATAGAACACTCCACCACCATTGAAGAGTCTTATTTTTTTTTAATGCTTATTTCTCACAATCAATGTCCCAACAACACAATTTTCTCTCTGACACTCTCTGGATTCAGGGAGAGCATCAGGGCATGGGACATTTTATGCTTTAAAGATCAATCAACAGCAACTAAATAAAAAAACACATTTTAAAAATTTCACCAAAAGCCATACATAAAACATCCAAAAAAACTTTGTGTCCCCAATAACACGTAGTAAAAAACAAATCAGAAGACAATAAATGAAAGAAAACAACACAAAATCTGATCACAGTTAACAAACTGCGAGAAGACATTTGCAGTGTGGCCACGATAAGAAATAAAAGAGAAATTTATCCTGATTTGATAAGTAAATGTTCACAAAGGATTGAAGTATGGCGATACATATGCCTTATTGATGCAGACAAAATATCACAAAGAGCCATTTCCAACTCTACTCTGATTAGAATTAAAGGAAAGATGCACCAACTTATTTCCTTTTTTCCAACATGAAGAGGTAAGATTTGTGTCTTGCTTCTTAGACACATTTCCAGTCCAGCTGACATATGGTGCTTAGCATCCCCAACTCTCTCCTCTGTACAAAACTACAAGATATAGAACTCTTTGTGGAGAAACAAATAAAATTATATCAAACAGTAAAATTATTTGGGTACTATGAATAAGCCCTAATAAACTGATGACTTGTAGAGGATTCAAAGATATTTTCAAAAGAACTACCATCTTTTGGGCCAATGAAGAAAGCCCATTCAATATCAGAAAGCCAAAAAATCTGAGCTTCAGCAGAATAGATTACTTAAAAGTGGGAGGGCATTTGGGGAGGGCTAAAGGAGAAGCATTTAAAATCCTGAGGGGAACCGTTACGGAAGAACAGGTTAAAGGATTTGAGGGATAACACAGGCAAAAGTTTCTACAAAAAGAAAAAAAAAAAAAAAAAAAAACTACCACAGAGGCAATGAGTCCCACTATCATCACACTGAAAGTCTTTTTCTCATTTCCATCAAGCAACCTGGGAAAAGGAATATGACTCAGAGAAGAACCACGGGAGTTCCTAGGACTTGCCTCTGAAAGGCACTTCAGAGGCTTCCCTTGAGGGAGGCCAGTACTAGGGGTTTGAAGAGGTGCTATACCTGCACTTTAGAAAAAGCTTCCCTCTGTGTGCAATAAAACACCCTCAATGCACCCACAGTGCCATTGTCTGTCGTACGTGTCATGCGTTACTCTACTCACAGAAGTGTCAATCAAATTTAATTATACATGATTGTCACTATCCAGAGTAGGGTACCACACACAACATGTTGAAGGATGGAAGCCCTCCCTAAGCACCCATTGGTGTACTTTTGAAACAACTTCTCAATGTTTTCAGGCTGTGAGTAGCTGCTGGCAGTTGTACAAATAACCTGTGCAATACCCACTCCACTTGTCTTTCTTCATTCATCCCTCTTGAGTGCTATCTTCTCATGTGTCATGGGTTTTACATGGCAGTTTTCAGAACTTAGAACCATTATGCCATTTTGTCTAGGTTCTCTTGCTCATGAAAGAAACATCCTTGCATGCTTTTCTTGCAATGAATCAGCAGTATGCAGTCCTCAGATCCAACAGTTAGGCAGAAAATGCTTAACTCTAGTCTTAAAAGATCTGAGACCCTTTACATAAGTTACTTACCTCTACTCTGGAATCACAAAGTAAGTGGTGAAAACACACAAGATCCTGAAAGCAAAAAGGAGGAAAATAATCTGTGATTGCTGTGGTGGAGATAATAGAAATTGATTTTCTTCCTTAGACTCGGGAGTAAAAAGAAGCCCATTTTACTTACTGGAAGCGATCTACAAGATAGATATGAGCTTGTGGTCTAGAGATGCCCCTATATAACTCGCAGCTCATAAATTTTCTTAGTCTATTCCTGGAGCAAGGTGGTTTTGAGCATGTTTTTGCATTTTTTATCTAACACACATGCTATTTGGTGTCTGCATTTCCCTAGGTCTACTGAACCTGGTACAACAAAATACAGAACAACAAATATTTCTAGAGTCTGGGGTCTGAAAGAAGTTTTGACTCCAACAAATCTTGTACGCTTATTAAAAATTGAATTTTTATTGTTATACAAATTTCATATTCATCTAAACTCACAGAAGTGTGCACTAAAAAGAAGCTGTATTATGTATATGCATATATATGATGCATGTTAATTACATACATATGTAATTGCATATATATTATGTATATGCATATGTACTTACATGTTAATGACATGTATATACGTAATTGGCATTAAGGGGTTAGAAGGAAATTCAAGTAAAAAGATTCACAGCCTTAAACGGGAGTTTGTTTTAGAACTTAGTAGCTACAGGCTGAATGTATTTTTAAATTTGGACGTGGGAAAGTCTGAGAAACATCATCTCTAGTTTATAAAGTTTTTATTGAAACAACAATGAATACTAAAGGAAATCATCTCAATGCCTGAACATCTTGAAATCTTCCTTCTTTAATAAGAAAAACACGAAGCCTATATTTATAGTTGCAGGAGGCCCAGCATTTTTCTAAAAACTACTAGTATTCCTAAGAAGACGTCAACTCTCCTCAGCATTATTAACCCCCATATTCCTCATCTTAACTGAATGCCTTAAGTCCCACTGGCCACTTTTTGCCTCTATTTTCTCTGTGAAGCTTACCCAATATTAAGAAACATGACCTTCTCCTCCATTTCTCCAGGGAGATAAAATAGGTTATAGTAGAGGAAGGCCCAATCTCCTGTGCACACTGATGAGTTTTGTTATCAGAAAGCTTGACTGTAATCTTCCTGTCCAATTCACCTTTCTCTCCTCTTTTACCACCATGTTATCTTGTGCTGGACCATTCTCTATTCCATCCAGTAAACATGCAGAAGCACATACATCAGTCATCATAGCCATGTGCTGGATTTAAGCTGGTAGAGGATAGGAATTTAGATTCATTCTTTCAGACATACCTGTGTACAGCCACTATCAGTTTAACAGGCAGCTGCAACTTTTTAAGACAAGAAACTCATGTTTCAGTCTCTGATCCGTTTTCTTCATGGTCAAGGACAATCAGTACTGGCAAAATAATACATTAAAATGTCTTCAATTTCTTACTGGCATTTTTTTAAAACCTTCCAGGGAGAGAAAAATCCCTCCACCTCAAACATCATGCTAACAGTCACTGTCTTCTTATTCTCTTCACCTCATATTCCACTGCCTTGGGACTATATTACATAGCTTGACAGAGTCTTTGGATGTTGTCCTTTCCTTTTCACCTCTAAAACCAAAGTGCCTTAACAGTCCCCTGAATTTGTGACATAAAATCCCTTGGAACAGGATGCAACTGTAGTGGGCTGCAGATGGGTACGGACATCAAGAAAAGATAGACAGGAAAAACTGAGATTCCCTTTCATTGCTAGGGAAGAAGAAATGTCTTAGAAGCATTGAGAGATGCGAGATTGGTTCGACTCCTTAACAAATACAAAACTTGGCTCCATAGTGCTTTCCCAGAGCAGTCTTCTCTGACCACCTCATTTGAAATTGCACACCTCTTCCTCTCTGCCGTAATGCCCAAACCTCAATTCACTTTACTGTTTCTCTATAGTGCTTAAAGCTATAACACATAGTTAACATTCTATTCATTTATTACTTTTTATATATTTGTACCAATAGCATATCAGCTTTTTGAAGAAAGTTTTGCCTCTCCTGTTACACTACTGTATTTGCAGCACTGATATATACAATATGATGTGCTTAATGATTTTCTCTTGAACAAATCAGTGGATATTCCATTTACTCTCAGCTGTTAGTTTCATGTATAGTCTGGAGTTTTCAGATGACCAGTCTAAAATCATGTTGAAATCCCAAAAAAGAGTCCACCGGGGAACTCTGATGCTCCTGTGAAGCAAATGGGATTCAACTTGCTGCGTATAGAAAGTGTTAACTTGACAGAGTCTCAATATTGTCTAAATCGGGGAGTTTCACTTCGTCGAATTTAAGAAAGGCTGTATCTCCAGTGCAAGTCTGCCACTCTTTGGCCACACCTCCTTAGACTCAAGTGTTACAGATCACTAAAGGTATTATTTGGGACAAATTTTCCTTAAGGACTTCATTCATTACAAAAGTTGTACTTGTTGAGCATTACTATACTCAGAAAAGTACATTTTGTAACGCAGTATATGTGAATGGTACTTTCCTAAGTTAGGACACTGCACACAGCATAACTAAGGTTGCTTCTCTGCCCAATCCAACCTAAAACAATGTGAGACTTCTTGTTCCTATCCAATCCCCCCAATCCATGGCATGATATTCATCATTTTTTCGTAAGACATGGCATTACCCACTCTATTACCCTCCCACTTTCACTTGTCCCTGAGTAAAAGTCCCCTTGCTTGCTCTTTGAATTCTTGTACAATTTTCATGCCCAAGAAAGAATAAACCTCTTTCTGTTTTTTCTTCCTTATGTAATAAATATATTCTTCCTCTCTAACTTGTTGTTTTACAATATTATTAGGAAGTAAGCATTGAAAATATTTGCTTTACCACAAAGTAAACCAAACCCAACCAAAAGAAAACAAAACAGCAACAACAAAATATTTCCAACATACTCCCATACTCAGTATCCAAAAGTTCATTCATTTCAGATCTACATAAAAGTAGTCAAAACACATTAAGACATTTAAGAAGAAAAGATTAGTCAAAGCATGCAAATATTGAGTGGGCATAAACCCCATTTCCTGAATCTATTGAAAGGAAACTAACTTTTAAATTTATAACTGTTCAATTCCGAGAGAGAGAGAGAGAGAGATGAGCTTAAATCCAAGAGTTGTCTTATTTTTCTCCTCTCAGCCCTTGATCAGAAGTCAAGCTGTTGACAATATGTTTTTCCATTCTGTGCCACTGGCCATCAACAGTGTAACTTTCCTATGACCAGCTGAACCTGACAGAAGATGAAAGAGAGTGTGTGAAGGAGATAGAGGTTACAAATCAGTCATAGTCAAGCAGAATAGGAACAGGATTATGCAACACTCTGCAGAGAGAGAGAAAAAAAAAAAGGGTTTGGAAACACACGTCTGGCTATGTTATTTGCCATGGAGAGAGAAAGAAAGGCTCAAGGTAGAAACGTTTAAACCAGACTTCCCTAAGTCGTTTTTTTTCTTCAATAGGCTAAAAAACGAGTAAAGTTCTCATCTCATAAAACTTAGAACTTTCACAAATTCAGTAAGTATGCCTGAGCCATCTGTGACTGAAGTATCTAATCTGTAAGAAGTTTGTTATGGGCAAAATCTTCATACTTTTTTTTTTTTTTTTTTTTTTTTTTTTTTTTTAGCTCTGACAGTCTTCTGACTGGTACTCATTTCTACTTCAGCTGTATCCTGCAGCCAATTGTATGGAAGTGTAATGGGGCAGAGAGAAATCTCCTACCTAGAGAACAAAGAAAAAGACAGTTGTATGTCTTCATGTTTGCCTTTAGGAAGGAAAGTAAGAACTCAGAGGGTTACTTGAAGTGGGCAGTTAAGAACTAAACCCAACTGTATCATAGACTTGGTTGCTTGGGGTCTTTTAAAGACATGGGATGAAAGACTAAAGTAATATATTCACAGGTTTCTAATTCCCTGGACTAACTGTTCCCCTTGTCTTTGTGGAGTCAAAGGGTGTCTACCTGTACCTCTCAAACCCACTGTTGACCCTAGCTAGCTCTCATCTTTGACTTTTCTGAAATGGTGTTCACAAGAACCAGACTATGTCTGTTATACCCCTCACTTGTGGTTTAATGTCTTTATGATATGGTAAATGTAGAACTAAATAGCATTTCCCTAAACACACATCCCCATTGCCCTTTCACTCATGGGAAATCCATTCCCCACATGTTCACTTACTCTTCCTTTCAAGTGCTCCCTCTGCTGCCCCCAAATGAATCACAGAGGCCATTCACTATAGAGAAACAGTAAAGTGAATTGAGGTTTGGGCATTACGGCAGAGAGGAAGAGGTGTGCAATTTCAAATGAGGTGGTCAGAGAAGACTACTCTGGGAAATATTACAATATTACAATAAAACTCTAAAATAGTTTTAAATAATTAAAATTGGATCCTTTGCTCAATGGGTCCTTTAAAATGGGTTATGTCCTCCAGAACCTACTTCCAATCAAACTGAGATGATTTCTATGATCTCTTGGTCCATGATCAAATCCAAAAGCAATGTTCAGCAGTAAATTGTCCTCATTGCCTGGGGCATAATTCTATTTAGAAACTGTACTGTAGCCATGCTTGGAACGAGTATATCATGTGTGTCAGCTTTCTCCACATATCTTCCATGAGACAAAGTCTCCTGAAAACCATCTAAGGCCACATTGGCCTCAAATCAGAATCTCTACATATTCCAGAATAATTACACTCACTCACTCATTCTCTCTCTCTCTCTGTCTCTCTCCACCTTTTCAGAAATAAATATAGAATTAAATTTGAGAACGATCTTTAATGATGTCACTGCTATTGGCTATGCATATCTGGAGTAGTGAGGCCTTTTGTCCAGGGCAAACAATAGAGCTTCTGAAGAAGGGAGAAGACACCCTATGCAGTAGACACAGATTGTTCATGATAAGTAATGTTTGGAGAGAAAATAGAAACTTCCTTTGTTTTGATCACAACTGAAATTTTCACCAAGGATTGAAGTAGGGATGTAATCTGTGATGGTTTGAGATGAAGGAATACCAGAAAGCCTAATTTTCCATAACCAATAATTTGGTTAAAGGGGGCTTTCCTGGTGGCCTAGTTCCCACAAAATAATACAAAACTTGCTTCCCATGCACTGCTTCAGTTCCTCAGAAATTCTTCAAGAGTTGGCTATCTTCTCTCTGTCCTTCAGTGTACAGAGTTAAGAATAAAAACCCAAAGGTAAATAAGAGGGGCGAAAAAGGCAATATAATATTTTATCATTACCCAAAGTCCTGAACTGTGGTTCTTCTTGCCCATGCATCACTGACATAACTAAAAAGTAAGTGATAAGTAACACGTGCTAATAATACATGAATAAATAGGAACTGAAACTGTGTAAGAGTATCATCTAGCTCAACCACGCTTAACTCCTAATAATTTGGTGACTGAAAATATGATTCAAGGTGAGTCTTAAAAAGAGGAAATTTTGGTGTTAAACAGGAAAATCAACAGGAAGACAGGGAGAGGCATGTTAACCACACCTCATACTGTAGTCTCAACTGCCCAGACCACTTTTTAAAAAGTTATATAAATCCCTGAAGAACATATGTGTACAAATTTTCCTACGGGCCTTCATTCTCTATACCTACTCCCTTAGAAGGCACTTATTAGGGTCCCCTGATGTGTCTCAGCACTAAAAGTTTGGCACCTTGACTCAAGGAAGGACAGCTGTGAGGACATTGCCATACTTCTTCCTCCAGGGCCACTACTGATGTTGTACCTGTTGCACATTACCTCACTCCAAGAGGTGCATATTATGTTTTTAGCCACATAGATGGCACTTGCTGGGATAAGGTACTGCATACCACATGGCCAAAGTGTCAGTTCTACCCAAACCCCAACACTTTTCACCATGCTGTTTCAATCAATATCCCAACACTGTCAACGTATGAGGGATCCACAGGATATACTCAAACCACATGGAAAACAATCATCCCACTTCCCTCTTTCACCATCTCCTGACTGTGGACCTTCTACATGCTGTGTAAGTAAAGGGACAGATTTTAGGACTTAAAGAGAATGAACTTTCCTCGACTTCCTTCTTCCTTTGGTACTTAGAGTATCTACCTAAATTATTCTGTTAAGTTTAAACTTAATATAGCTGACACATGAAAAACTAGTTTGCATTTCCCAGAAGTCAGTTATTAAGTAGAACAAACCTCTCAACTCACCCATCACATCTACGTATTGCAGGCCAGAAAAAGCTCTACTGGAAGACCGCAGAACAGAATTCTCTGCTTATTCCCAACTTGAATATTCCTCAAACTATTACATGGGCCTGACTTGGGCATCCTCTGGCCATGTACTTCATTTAAGAGAGCAAGAAAGTTTCTCTCTTCTCTTCATTCCTATGTCCAGACTCCATCAGTCAAGCAGGTTGCTTTGACAACTTCAACATAGCATTTAGTATTAAAACATTGTCAAGTAAACATTGTCTAGCCAATAAAATTATTCAAAATATCTCAAATCCTTCCGTTGAATTCCTTAATATTAATTAAAGGAATCTAAGTTGCATTATACCGTCACATTTAAATATACTACCTTCTCTTTCTATATACATCTCTCACATGCCAAAGTTCTTCCTTCAGCTACCACATCAATCACTCCAATGAAATCCAAATACCCAATAATAAAACAAATGTCTCTATCTGGCAACCACCAACCCAAGTGCTATTTCTTCTTCCCTTCCCCTGTCTCCTCTTTTGATTAACTTCAAAGGAATCATGACCACAGCATGGTATATATAAGAGGGTGCTGAACCTAAGGGCTCAGAGAAGCCCCCAAAACACAACTATTCTCCATTTCCATAGTATGCAGGATCCAATCAGAGGAGAGAAACAACACGGTCATTTGAATAGGAAATATCTGATAAAATGAATTATTAACTGAACATGGAGATTCAAGGAATAAGGATTGTCTAGCACAGCGTAATGATAAATTTTTTAAAACCACAGTAATACCAGATATATAACAGCAGACATAACATCATGTAAAATTATACATAGTAGCGATTAACCCTCAGGCAACATATGACTCATCTCAGTGTTGGTGTCCATTTTCCATATCTCCAGAGTTGGAGATATCACTATGAACTTGTGTTTAGCTTAACATGGAAAGAGACAATCACATATAGAAACTATCTTGCATATATAACCAAACTGATTTTAAACTTCCTAAGAAAAAGTAAAAGATCTATTGTAAACAACATATAGATACCTGTATGTACATGGGTTAGCATACACATATATTTTTACTTAAAAAGATAATATAATGATTTTATGAATACGCTATTAAATTTGACATCTTGCATAAAATATACAAATTATTTGAAATACAAAAACTACCAAAGATCAGGAAAAAAGATAATCTGAATAGCTCCTTTTTATTAAATATATAGAGTCTTTGGGAAAAAGGTAACCCTCCAACAAAACAAACGTTTTGCCTATGATGCTCTTTTTGATGTATAAACTTGGCTAGGTTACAGGTTCCAGATATTCATATGCTAATCCAGGCACTGGTTTGAAAATATTTTGTAGATGTGACTAAAGTTTATAAGAGTTGACTTTAGGTAAGGGAGATTATCCTAGGTAATCTGGATGGACTAGATTCATCAACAGAATGTTTTAAGAGTAGAGCCAATGACTGCATGAAGAAGAAGAAATTCTACCTGTGGATATTAGCTTCAGCTTGGGGTCAAGGGTTACAGCATGCCCTTCCTGATGACTTGGCCTATGAATTTCAGACTTGTCTAGTTATCTGCAGCAATTGCATAAGTCAATTCTTTGCAACACACACACACACACACACACACACACACGTGCGCACCCTACTTATATTCCCTGAAACAATTCTATTAATATAATATATATGTCCTACAGGACCTATATAGCTCCACTAGCATATTCTATCACACATTAAAGAAATAATATCAAATCTGCTCAATCTCTTACAGAAAATAAAGAGAAATAACATTTTCAACTCATTTTTGAAGCTGCTATTATCTTGGTTCTGAAACCAGACAAATGACTGAAAAGAAAAGTGAACCATAAATTGATATTTTCCAGAAACATCAGCACACATATTTTAAAAAACAATTTATAGCAAACCAATCAAGCGATATATAAAAGGATAATGCATTACAGCCTGATGAGGTTTGTTCCAGGAATGTAGGGCAGGTATAACATCCAAATACTGATGCAGTGTAACTCATAAAAAAAATGAGAAAAGCCAGATAATCATCTTGAATGATACTGAAAAGTATTTGAAAAAATCAGCCCTTATGAAGAAATTCCTCAGTAAACTATGAATAAGAGGTAACTTCTTCCTGATAAAGGAGAACAACAAAACAATACAAATATCATATTTTGTGGTAGAAAAAAATGTTCTCTTCCTTAGTATTTGAGAGAAAATAAGGATATCTGCACTCATTGATTACACTTATTTTTTAATGTACTTATTATATTTTTTTGAAATGGAGTCTCACTATGTCGCCCAGGCTGGAGTCCAGTGTCATGATTTTGGCTCACTGCAACCTCCACCTCCTGGGTTCAAGCAGTTCTCCTGACTCAGCTTCCTGAGTAGCTGCGATTACAGGTGCATGCCACCACGCCCAGCTAATTTTTTGTATTTTCAGTAGAGATGGGTTTTCACCATGTTGGCCAGACTGGTTGATTACATTTAATATGATACTGTAGGTCTTAGCTAGAGTAATAATTCAAAATAAATAAATTTATTAATAAAGGTACATTAATGATTAAGGAGGAAGTAAAGCCGTATTTGGAGATGGCATGAATAGTCCATGTGGAAAACCTAGGGCATGTACCAAAAAGTTACTAGAACTAGCAAGTGACTTTATCATGTTCGCAGAATAGAAAGTATAGAAAAATCACTTGCATTCCTCTGTGCTGGCAATGAACAGTTGAAAATGTGAAAAATAAGGCCACTTACAATAGCACCCCAAAATGGGCATTATTTAGGCTACCTTAGCTACTATATTTTAGTTCAAATAGGGATATACCTTTGTTATACCTTTTCCTAGGAGATTAATCTTGAAGTTTTCCTGTCTTTACATTTGACAAAAATATAAACTTGTTGTTAATCTCATGCCTTACAAACATTGGCTTACACATACTTTTTACTTTCTAAGCCTTTCACTAACCTTTAGTCAGAAGAAGTACTTTTGACCTTCAGTACAATTAAATGAAAATGATTGACATTTATTAATGTGTATAGACTTAGTGGGGTTCAAACCTAAGCATGGTGTTTACCTGACTTTCAACTCACACACTGAAGAAAAATGAAAATTCAAATGCTTCTTTAATGACTTTTATGTAAAATTATAGGAAATTCTATCATCTCAAAGAAGGTTTATGAAATCATTTGTTTACCAGAGCAATACTTATATGATTGTTTTACCTTTCTGAGTAAGCTGAGTTAAGGTCCTTGAATAAATATTAATATACTACGGGAAAGTAATTAAAAACAAAATATCAGAACAGAGTATTCTGAAAATAATTATGTATAAAATAGGACACTTTCTCATGTTTCATCAAAGTCTGTGCCACCAAGATTTGAGTGGATGAGATGCTTTCTACTGAAATATTTAATAGTGTACAGAATGTAAATCTCATGAAGGCAGTGACTTGATTTTCTTCACTGCTGTATTTGCAGATCCTACCACAATGTCTGCCAAACAGTAAAAATCAAAGAAGCCAGTGAATGACAGCTTTCTTTGCGTTTAACTCTGTTGACTTTCAATAAAGTTAGAGATTTCTAATTCAAATGAAAAAGGAAAGTACTTGTCAAGAAGGAGGGAATAACAGTAGCTCTTTAAGTCATGACCATTTATATTATATTAACGTGAAACAAAATAATACAGCATGGTAAAAGTTATGGGATAACTTGTATTTTTATTATAATAAAAATAAAGGAAAAGGACCCTTCCTGAAAAAGAAAATAATATAACTCATAATATACAGGGAATCATTATTTCAATAAATAATATATAGGATTCAATAAGATATAAAGTGCCTAGTATAGTGTTGATACCTAGTATGGGTTCAATAAATTATGGTCACTGTGAAGACACAGGGAGCATAAAGAAAACAGAGAATAAGAATCAAAAGAAATACAGGATGAGGAAATTCTTCAACAACTAGCTTCTGGGAGACGTTTTGTACATTATTTACAGCACGTTGAAACCTTCTTCTCTGCACCACCTCCTAGTCTTATGGCTGGTATCTTAAGAAGTAAGTTCCCACCAACTTACCACTCATTAGTCTAACCATGCCTCAAAGCCACATGTTCTAACACCCAGGTCCAAGAACATTACATTGGTTATCTTTCCTCTTGCACATTTTTATTAGTATAATTATCTGTAATTCCTCTTACACATTTTTATTAATATAATTACCTGCAATTCCCTTCCTTGTACCCAACTGATGATTATCATCTCTCTCCTAAATACTGTGCCCTTTGTTTCTTCTCTGTTAGCAGTAAAATTCTCTAGATCCTGTTCCATTTTACCAAACACCACCTCTATTCCCACAATAACTGACACCTGGCTTTCCTCCAAGGATTATCTTACCCCTGTATCTTTTGCAGTGGGAACTACTTTTTCTCCCATGTACTAAAGCTCTCATGATCAGAGACCATTCAGCAACGTGCTCTTTTCTCTTTCCACTATTTTCACCCTTTAGTTCAGTGCTTAGTAAGAACCAGTATGACAGTACAATGATTTAGAGGATGGACTCATAAACTTGCACACATTCAGCTATTTAGTAGCTGAATGATTTTGGACAAATTCTATAACCCTCTTGTCCTGTTCCAACTTCCTCATTTTTCTCATCTGGAATAAGATGCTCATATCCTTATTATGAGTTGAACTAAGTAGCACATAGATATAAACTACCAAGGACAGTGCTTATCACTGAGTGAACGTTCAATAATTGTTACATGTTTTAATGACTCATTTCTGAAAACTTGTATGTTCTAATTTCCCATCTGAAAAATTTTCATTGATCTAATGTTGTAGTGATTCTTATAATTTTATGTTGCCTCACTGTTCTTTTTGAATATAAGTTTGACTTTCCAATGTCAGAAGCAAGGTTGAGTTACCTTTGCCCCCGTTTCCAGTTCTCCATCTCCTCCAAGTTTCTCCATGTGGTCAATCCAGGTATCTGCCTTACAAAACTGCATTCTGATGACGAGCTCTCTTTGGGACATATAGATACAACCTACTTGACTCACCCCAGTGACCCCGTCATCCTGCATGGATGTTGCAGATACGGTTGAGATATGCTCCAGTGACCACCTCTCAGTCACAGAGTGACCCAACAGAAGTCACACCTGCTTCCTCTAACGCCATCAATTATAACTCCCCATGGGAAACCTGCTTGGGTAACATCCTGGAACCCAATCAAAGCCTGAGCCTACAGGACCATCCCTTTCTCTGGCTGCCCACCTGTGGGTTAAGCACATAGCCCCTGCAACCTGCACATCAGCTCTCATGGGTACTCCCCTGTTTGGGATCTATGAGTAATGAAGTGCTCCTGTTATTTCCTGTGTTTTTGTTTTGTTGTCGTTTTTGTGACTTACGCAACTGACACACCCAGGCCTAACTTTCCTCCCAGACAAAGAGAGCGCCTATCTTGTCTAGAATGTATACTCCCTTCGCAGAGAGAGGCCTTAATACCAAATTAGAGAAAAACAACACAAGTCATCCTCCAGTATATGTCTCTATTTCTCCCAGCCTTGATAGCCAAACTTCTTGAAAACATTGTCTATATTTGCTATCTCCATTTTATCCATAACTACTGACTTCAATCAGGTTTAGTCCCACACAGTTCCACTACAACTATTTACTCCAAAGTCCCCCAGTGATTTTAAACTGCTTCTCTGCAATGTTCAGTTCAAAATATCTGATGGTGTGTTCAAACTTAGAAGAAAAAAAGTACTTTTTATTTTTTATTTTTAAAATTCTTATTTCAATAGCTTTTGGGGTACAAGTAGGTTTTTGTTATAAATGAATTCTATAGTGGTGAATTCTGAGATTTTAGTGCACCTGTCACCTGAGTAGTATACATTTTATATAATGTGTAGTTTTTTATCCAGAGTCTCCCTCCCAGTCTCCCCCCAAGTCTCTAAAGTCTAGTATATCATTCTCTATGCCTTTGCATACTCATAGCTTAACTCCCACTTATAAGTGAGAAAATACAGCTTTTGGTTTTACACTCCTGTGCTACCTCACTTAAAATAATGGCCTTCAGCTCCATCCAAGTTGCTGCAAAAATACATTATTTTGTTCCTTTTAAAGGATAAGTAGTACTCCATGGTATATACACTTACCACATTTTCTTTATCCGCTCATTAGTTGATGGGTGCTTAGGTTCGTTCCACATCTGAGCAATTGTGAATTGGGCTGCTATAAACACATGCGTGCAAGTGGCTTTTTCATATAAGGACTTCAAAAAGGTACTTTTTTGATTAGTTACACCTGTAAAGGACACAGAATGCATAGCGTCCATATTTGTTAAACCTGTCCTGCTTTTTGTTGTCTCCAAGTATATACCTGTGTAAAATTTTTCGACTTCGTTACTTCATTTGTCTGCTACTACTATTTCAAATATTAATTCTGCTGGGTGTGGTGGCTCGTACCTGTAATCCCAGGACTTTGGGAGGTCGAGGCAGGAGAATCACTTGGGCTCAGGAGTTCGAGGCCAGCCTGGACAACGTGGTAAAATCCCATCTCTACACACACACACACACACACACACACACACACACACACAGCAAAAAATTAGGCAGGTGTGGCAACACACGCCTATAGCCCCAGTTACTTGGGAGGCTGAGGTGAGCAAATCACCTGAACCCAGGGAGGCTGAGGCTGCAGTGAGCCATGATTGTGCCACCGCACTCCAGCCTGGGTGACAGTGAGACCCTTTCTCAAAAACTATACACACACACACACATACAGAACAGAATTGGGAAAGAGAGGTCTGTCTATTACCCACTATTATGAGACCATAGCTCTTCACATACAAAAGGAACCTCCAATCATTTTTGGGGTTATTAGCATTTTAAAGATGTTTTATTAATCCTCTTTAGATACCATATGCTGTCTTCCTTTTTTTGTTTTCTTGTTCCTTTTCCAGATCGCCATCATGATGTCTGCTGTAGGAGTTATTTCCAGAGAAAATTTTTATTCTATCTCTCCTACCTCACGTTCTACTAGAACATATTCCCTACCCACTTTCCCAGTTGCAGTAAATGGCACTAACATTATTCAGTCATTCAAGTCAGAAAAACTAGGAGTCATTCTTGAATCTTCTATTTGTGTCACCTTGACTAACAGACATATCCAATCCATAAGCAAGTTCTTTTATCCCTATTTCCAAATTAAAGCTCAATGTATCCACTTCTCTCCATCTCCACCACTACCATTCTCATTCAAGGAGATGTTATCTATTACTTGCACTTCTACAACACCCTCCAAACAAGGTATCTTTCTTACCGCGTTTCCTCTTTCTAGTCATATCTACAGAATAAACACAGTAATTTTTTATAAACAAAAATTAAAACATATATCACTCCTCACCAACATTTTTTTACACATGGAACAAAATAGAAAACACTAACTCTGGCCTACAGTGCCTCCATGAGTCCTCTCTTTTTTTTTTTTTTTTTTTCCCCCTGTCAATGCTTTTGTCCATGCAGACAGGAAAATACAATATACTAACAATTTGAATTGAAGAATTATTCTCTAAATGTTACTATTCTAAAATTATCCTCTTATTTATTTTCATCTGTAATTGTTTTTGTTTGGTTGTATACTTTATGCAGACTTGTAATAGCAATATACATTCCTTGTTCACTCTGTTCTAACCACACTGGCCCCCTTTTTGTTATTGTTCCTAGAATATGACCAACAATTTCTGTTTCAAGGCAACTGTACTATCTGTTCCCTCTACTTGGAATACTCTACTCAGACTTTAGCATGGCTGTCCCCTTCAGGTCATTCAAATCTCAACTCAACCATTCACTCCTTAGGGAGATGTCCCTTGATCATCTTTATTTAAAGCATCTCATTTCCCCATAACTCAGTTTCATATAACTCTTATTATCTTTTCAATATATCTTTATGTGGAAGATATTATGTATCATACACTTTATGTCTTCCCTCCACCAGAGTTTAAGTTTCTTGATAGCAGGGCACCATTTTTCTCAAGTAAGAGGCACTCATATAAAAGATTTAAAACCTTGTCTGTGTGGTCAAAATTCTATTGGTTTCACCAGTATCGAATTTTTTTTAGATGTACTTATTAGAGTTACTACTAATTAAAGTGAAATATCCTAAAAGATTTTCCGTATAGACAGAAAATAAGTGTTTAGATTAAAATGCAAAAAAGAAAAAAAGGGAATGTGTATAGTATATTCCCTTGTGCATATTTTCACAAATTTTCTTAGGTAAATTGCATTAAAGAGTTATGTTTTCATTTCTTAAACCTCTAGCAATATGTAAAACAGGAAAACCACTGTAATTATGATGTTATTTTTATAGTTTTAATTCACATAATATATGACACCGATTCAGCCTTAAGCGTGTAGACAGCAAATAGACGTGGAATTCCTAGGTGGTATCTATGTGCACATCATCATCCACTAACAAAACTTGAGACTAAATATTCCTTTGCAATTCAAACCTAATTCTCTCCTCACCTCACTGGGAACCCCAGTAATTGGAGCAACTTTGGTCCTCTCTGAAACTGTCCCCTTCGTTTGCCAGGAATCCACTTCCTATGTCCTTTCGTCCTTCAATAGACTTTTGGAACCTGTTTTTGCATACCAATTGTGTCATGCCATTTTGGTCATCATTTAAATCTAGGATTCCTGTTATTGCTGCTCTTTGCCTTCATAACTCTGTCAAACTCCTCTGATTTATGTATTTCTTGGCAAATTTTCATTGAGTGCCTACAGCATGCAGAACACTGATGATACAGCAAGGCTATACAAATTCCATACAGAAGGAGGGTTCTTGAAATTATTTATTGATATTGCTGGCAGCTTTGGAAGAGCAGGAATATTATCTCTCCTATCCTGCCATCTAGTATTCCCGTACTCAACAGCTGTGTGAATTAGATCTAGGCTATACCACCATGATCTGGGCCTTCTCACTCACCTGCAGTCTCAGTCACCGGCACTAGAATTGTAAACATTTAGTATGTTTTTATCTTTGGCTGGTCTGTATCTGCCTGTGGGTGAGGGCAAGTATTGTTAGCAGTTTTGTCACTTTACTTCTTTTACAAGTCTGTGACTATTAAAATGATGTTAAGATGATGTTGATAAATTCTCAATATTTGCCTGAAGTGGGTTCTCAAATTTGATGCTGAAATGTTACACACTGCAATTTATTCTTTCGTTCGTAAAACTTATTGAGTGCCTATTGTATGCCAAGCACTGTCTTATAGAAACTGATATAACTCAGTTCTCAAGGGCACTGAAGACATGGAACAGTATGTGACCATAAAGGAGACTGTAAGCAATTGTGGAAGTGAGACTATTTCTCAGCGCACAATACCATAAATTATCTCATTCTATCCTGTTTCCTTTTATTATTGGAAATCAAATCAAGATCATTTCATATTCAAACTTCAGCAGACCATGTGCTGCAAAACCCAGATGTTTATGACTTTATTATCTGAAATTCATTTCTGTTATAATTCACTGACAAAAGTGGACACATAGTTAATGCCAGTGCATACATGCAGACAAGAAAATATACTAACAATCTGAATTGAGGAATTATTCTCCAAATATTACTATTCTAAAATTATCCTTTTACTTATTTTCATCTGCAGTTGTTTTTGTTTGGTTGTATACTTTATGCAGACTTGTAATAGCAATATACATTATATTTAGATACCTGGTTTACATTATATATATATCGTGGTGGAATTTATTTTTTCCAATTTTTTAAGAGATTATAAATCCTTTTTGAGGTACGTCATGGGAACACTGGTGTAGATACATGCAGATTAACTGAAAGCTTTACGTAAAGCCTTATTTGTCCTGCTAAGTTTCCCCAAATCAAACTACAACACCATTTAGAAGAGAGAAGAATATTAGATAACTGAAGAAAAAATTACACGAAGCTGTTACAGTACATTACACATGGCAGACTCTCACTAAATATTTGTTGATTTGATTAAATGAAAGCTTACTTAACCTAACCAATTATATGGCTCATGTGCCTGTTACGTAGCATATACTTAAGCCACTGAGAAAAGTCACAAGAATAATGATGTTTTTTCTTTTTCCTGCACTTCCAGATACAAAGGTAGCAGGAATATTATTTACAAGTTTTTTTGACACAAACTCTAAATATGGTAATAAACTTTTATTAACAATAACAACATGGCTTTAGGTCAACACCAATCAGATCTTAGCACATTAGAAGAGCTTAGATTATAGCAGGGTTGCAGGATACAAGTTCAACACCTAAGAATCAATCATATTTCTATATACTAACAAGGAATGTTTATAAACTGAAATGTAAAACGTGGTCTCTTTTACAATGACATTTAGCAAACGTGCACATCTGAATATTTAAAATTACATATGTTAATGAAAGAAATCAAAGAAGACGTGAACAAGTGGAGAGGTGGTACACTGTGTTTATGAATTGGAAGACAACATAATAAGGATGTTACCTTTCTCCACATTTACTTAAAGGCTTAATTAAATTTCTATCCACATCAAAGTAAGGTTTGCTGTAGATCAACCTTGTCCAACCCACAGCCCACAGGCCACAGGTAGCCCAGGACAGCTTTGAATGTGGCCCAACAGAAATTCATAAGCTTTTTAAAAAAAATTATAAGACACTTTTGGTGATTTTTTTTTTTTTTTTTTTTTTTTTTTAGTTCATTGGCTATTGTTAGTGTTAGTGTATTTCATGTGTGGCCCAAGACAATTCTTTCCATGTGGCCCAGGGAAGCCAAAAGATTGGACACCCCTGTTGTAGATATATATATAAGCATATTCTAAACTTAATATGAGAAGACACAGGTCCTCCAACAGCTATCACCTACTATCCTAATAAAGAAGCATAAACTGAGAAGAAACAGTCTATCATATTAAAGATTATTTTACAGATACATTAACCAAGACAGTGTGGTATTGGCAGAGAGGTAGACACAGAGATCAAAAGAGCAGAATAGAGAACGCAGAAGTACGCTCACACAAATATACCCAATAAATTTTGGATGAAGTTGCAAGGGCAATTCAACTGAGGAAACCTTTTCAACAAATAATGCTGGAGTAATTGGACACCCATAAACCACCTTCCAAGGATTAACTGAGCAGTACCTCACATATTTCACCCACAATAGGTCACAGTCTTCAATATACCATGCAAAACCATATATATACACACACATATATGTATGTGTATATATATGTATAAATACACACATATATACATATATATGTATCTTAGGTATATTTAGATATACATACATATATACGTGTATATATAGATATAGATATAGATATATATCTTAGGAGAAAATCTTTGAGATTTAAGACAAAGCAAAAGAGTTAATAGGCTTGATATCAAAAGAGTAATTCATAAAATGCAAAGTAAATAAATTGGAACTTATCAACATTTTTTTAAAAGCATATTTTTCTCTCTGAAAGTTTATTTGAAGAGGATGAAATAGCAAGCTAGAAACTGGGAGAAAATACTTGCAAACTGTATATTCAACAAATACTTGTGTATAGAATATATAAAGAATTATCAAAATCAACAGAAGGAGGTGGAGCAAGATGGTGGAATAGAAGCTTACAGTGTTCATCGCCCCTGCCGAACACCGCATTTTAACAACTATCTGCACGTAGGAAAGCACCATCACAAGAACCAAAAATCAGATGAGCAATTACAGTACCTCGTTTTAAATCTGTATCACAGAAAAAGGCATTAAGGAGGGTAGAAGAGACAGTCTTGAGTTGCTGATGCCACCCCTCCCCCATCCCCCAGCAACAGCTGTGCACTTGGAGAAGGACAGTGCAGTGACTGGGGGACTTTACATTGAACTCAGTGCTTCCCTGTCACAACCGAGAATAAAGCCATCCTGGATGCAACCAGGGCCCATGTACAAAAGAAGCATTTGGACCAGACCTAGCCAGAGGAGAACAGCCCACCCCATCAGTCAGAACTCAAGTCTCTCAGGAAGCCTTGCCACAGCGGGCTGAAGCGTTCTTGGGTTCCAGGTAAACTTGAAAGACAGCCTAGGACACAAGGATTGCAACTCCTAGGAAAATCCTAGTGCCGAGCTGGGCTAAGAGCCAGGGTGGCATTTGACCTAGGGAGACACCAGATAGGCAGCTGAGGGAGTTATTGTGCCATCCCTTCCCCAATCCCAGGCAGTGAAGCTCACAGAAATAAAAAAGTGACCCTTTCCTTCTACTTGAAGAGAGGAGAGGGAAGAGTAAAGAGGACTCTGTCTTGCATCTTGGATACCAGCTCAGCCACAGTAGGACAGGACACCGGGCAGAGTTGTGAGGACACCATTCCGGGCTCTACCTCCAAGATGACATTTCTAGACGCACCCTGGGCCAGAAGGGAACCTACTGCCCTGAAGGAAAAGACCCAGTCCTGCCAGCGTTCATCACCATCATTAGAGTCCTTAGGCCCTAATAACCAGGAGTGATACCCAAGGAGTATGCTGTGGACCTTGGCCTCTGAAGGATGGTAGCTTCAAGTATGACCAAGCACATTCCCAGCTGAGGAAGTTATGGTCAAAGACTCCATCTGATTGAGAAAAGCACAGGAAAAAGTAAAGAGGATTTGTCTTGTACCTTAGTTACCAGCTTGTATTAGGCTGTTCTTGTGTTGCTACAAAAAAAAAAAAAAAAAAACACAAATGTGTGAGACTAGGTAATTTATAAAAGAAAAAACAGTTTCATTGGCTAATGGTTCTGCAGACTTTATAGGAAGCGTGGGGCTGACATCTGCTTGGCTTCTGGGGAAGCCTCAGGGAGTTTTCAGTCATGGCAGACAGTGAAGAGAAAACAGGCACGTCACATAGTGAAAGCAGAAACAAGCAAGAGAGAGTTGAGGGGGAAGGTGCTTCACACTTTTAAATGACCCAATCTTGCAAAAACTCATTCATTATCACAAAAAGAGTACCAAACCATTAGAGATCCTCCCCTATGACCCTAACATCTACCACCAAGTCCCACCTCCAACACTGAGGATTAGAATTCATCATGAGATTTGGGCGAGGCCAAATATCCAAACTATATCATTCTGCCCCGGCTGCTCCTAAATCTCATTTCCTTCTCACATTAAAAAAATACAATCAGGCTTTCTCAACAGTCCCTTTAAAGTCTTAACTCATTCCAGCATTAACTCAAAAGTCCCAAGTTCCAAATCTGAAGTCTTATCTGGAAATGAGTTATTTTCACCTATGAGCCTGTAAAATCAAAACAAGTTATTTACTTCCAAGTTACAATGGGAGTATTAGCATTGGGTAAGGATTCCCATTCTGAAAGGGATAAATTGGATTTAAAAAAAGGGGGGGGATACAGCCCCCATGCATGTCTGAATCTCAGCAGGGCAGTCATTACATATTAAATCTTCAAAATATAATCCCTTTTGTTTCCATGTCCCACATCCAGGACACACTGGTGCAAGGGGTGGGCTCCCAAGGCCTTGGGCAACTCCACTCTTGTGACTTTTCAGGGTTCAGGTTCCATGGCTGCTCTTGCAGGTTGAGAGTTGGTGGCTTTTCCACACTGAGGTTGCAAGTCTGGTGGATCTACCATTCTGGGGTCTGGAGAATGCTGTCCCCCTTCTCACAGCTCCATTAGGAACTGTTCCAAATGGGGACTCTATGTGGGGGCTCCAAACCCACAAATCCCTTCTTCACAGCCTTCCCTGGGGAAGCATCAGGGAGCTTCAGTCATGACAGAAAGTGAAGAGAGAACAGGCACGTCACATAGTGAAAGCGGAAACAAGCAGGAGAGTTCCCTTCTGCTTGGGAACTCAGGCCTTCTCATAGATCCTCTGAAATTTGGCATTGGCTGCCAAGCCTCATTCACTCTTGTCTTCTGTGTACCTACAGGCTTAACAACATGTGGAAGCTGCCAAGGCTTACAGCTTGCGACTGCTAATGTGGTGGCATGAGCAGTATCTGGGGCGCTTGAGCTGAGGTTGGAGCCAGAGTTGCTGGGATGTGGGAAGCAGTCTTGCAAGGCTGTGCAGAACAGTGGGGACCTAAGCCTGGGCCATGAAACCATTCTTCCCTCATAGGCCTCCAGGTCTGTGATGGGAGTGGCTGCTATGAAGATCTCTGAAATGCCTAGGAGGCTTTTTCTCTATTGTCTTGGATAGTAGCACTTACTTCTCTTTTATTATTCAAATTTATCTAACAACTGATTGTTCCATAGCTTGCTTGAATTCCTCTCCCCAAAACGCTTTTTCTTTCTCTGCCACATGGCTAGGCTGCAAATTTTTCAAACTTTTACGTTCTGCTTCTCTTTCAATTATAAGTTCCAACTTTAAGTCATTCCTCTGCTCTCACATCTGAGTGCAGGCTGTTAGAAGTTGCCAGACCACATCTTCAATGCTTTGCTGCCTAGAAATTTCTTCCACCAGATATTCTAAATTAACATTATAAACTTCATACTTCCACAAACCCCTCAAACCCCTAGGGCATGAACAGAATGCAGCCAAGCTCTTTGTCCCTATAACACACATGACCTTTGCTCCAGTTCCCATTGGGTCCCTTATTTCCATCTGAGATCTCTTCAGCCTGGACTTCACTGTCTATATCAGTATGGGCATGTTGGGCACAACCACTTCAGCAGTCTTGAAGAAGATCTAAACTTTCCTTTATCTTCATGTCTGCTTCTGAACCCTCCAAACTCTTCCAAACTCTGCTCATTACCTGATTCCAAAGTTGCTTCCTCATTTTCAGGTAACTTTATAGCAATACTCCACTACTGGTACCAATTTTTTTATATTAGGCCATTTTTGCATTGTTATAAAGAAATACCTAAGATTGGGTAATTTATAAAGATAGGTGGTTTAACTGGCTCACAGATCTTCAGACTTTCTAGGAAGCCATGTTGCTGGCATCTGCCTGGCTTCTGGTGAAGCCTCAGTGAGCTTTCAATCATGGGGCAAGGCAAAGAGGGAAAAACCATGTTACAGGGTGAAAGCAGGAAAGCAAGAGCAAGTGAGAGAAGGAGTTGGGTGAAGGGGAGGTGCCACACACTTTTAAACAACCAAAGCTCATTGTCAGAGGTGTTTGAACCAGAGCAACTCCATCTTGAGTGAGGGGTAGGAAAATGAGGCTGGGACTTGCCTGGCTGCATTCTCAGAAAGTCAGGCATTCTTAGCCTCTAGATGTTTACGGTTAAGGGAACAAATGAAAAATGTTTACTCAACAGACCCAGACTTGGGAGTGTCCAGATATTCCAATATCTGGAGAACAAAGGCATTCCTAATTTTGCTTTAAAGATAATAATATCAATTCTTGCAAAATACAGTAATTAAGAAAATTTATCCTTTATCACAAACCCTTGTAGCAGAGCACAACTCCCAATATGTACAAGCATGGTACCTAGGACGGATGCGTTCCTCCTCTTAACTTTCGGGAACATCCTACTCTGTCTACGGAGTAGCTATTGTTGCACTACTTGACTCTTAATAAATTTGCTTTTACTTTGCACTGCAGACTCTCCCTGAATTCCTTCTTGCGTGAAATCCAAGAACCCTCCCTTGGGGTCTGGATCGGGACCCCTTTCCTGTAACATATGTCTGGCGAACAACAGAAAGGACTATAGTGTGAAAACCCAGACCCAAAAGGTACCTATGGGTAAGTGGTAGGGTCCTGTAACATCATGAGAACTCACTCGGTATCACAAAGACAGTACCAAGCCATGAGAGATCTGCCCCCATGACTCAGACACATCCCATCAGGCCTCACTTCCAACACTGGAGATTATAGTTCAACATGATATTTGGCTGGGGACAAATATCCAAACTATATCACAGCTCAACTGCAGTAGGGTAGAGCAACAAGCAGGCCCGTAGGGTCCAGGAGTCCAGGCTTAGGCCCTTGGATAGCATTTCTGCACGTGCCCTGGGCCAGAGGGGAGCACACTGCCTTAAAGGGTAAGTCCTAGGCCCGGCAGCATTCACCACGAGCTGACAGAAGAACCCTTGGACTTTAAGTGAACATCGGAAGTTGCCTGTCAGAAAACCTGTGGACTGGTGGTGGTAGTTGCCACAGAGAGAGGTTCCTCTGCCTGTGAAATGTGGAGGGAAAAGCAGGAAGGCCTTTGTATTGTGGTGCGGGTGTCAGCTTAGCCACAGTAGAATAGAACATCAGGTAAACTGCTGTGGTTTTTTTACTCCAACCACTGGTTCCCAGACAGCATCTCTGGACATGACTGGGGACTGAGGGAAATTGACATCCTAAAGGGAAGGGCCTCGGGCAAGACCCAGTGTTGTGCTGGCTTTAGGTCTGACCCAGTACAGTCCCAGTTGTGGTGGCCACAGTGTTGCTTGTGTCAGTTGTGGTGGCCACTTCCAACTCCACGTGGCTCAGCACAGAGAAAGATACTTCATTTGTTTAAGAGAAGTAAGAGAAAAGAACAAGAGTATATGCCTGATAATTCAAATAATTCTTTTGGATTTAATTCGAGACCACCAAGGTGATACATCTATGAGTCTGCAAAAACCACAGATATTAGGCTTGAGGCCCAACTCCCTTCAAATACCTGGAAAGCCTTCTAAGGAAGGACAGGCACAAACAAGCCCAGGCTGTGAAGACTATACTAAATACTTAACTCTTCAATGCCCAGACACCAAAAAACATCTTCAGGCATCAACATTCAAGGAGGTTATAGAACATCAAGCAGGCTCAACCCAAAAAGACTACCAAAAAGCAGAGGGTCAATGAGGGAATCAAGAAGAAAATTGAAAAGCAACTTGAAACAAATGATAATGAAAACACAATATGTATAAACTTGTGGTATACAGTGAAAGCAGTACTAAGAAGGAAATGCATAGCTATTATTGCCTACATTATAAAAGAAGAAAAACCTCAAATAAATGACCTAATGATGCATCTTAAAGAAACAGAAAAGCAAGAGCAAACTGAGCCCAACATTAAGAGAAGAAAAGAAATAATAAGGATCAGATCACGAATCAATTTCAAATGAATAAAACAATACAAAAGATCAATGAAAAAGAAGTTGGCTTTTTGAAAAGATAAACAAAATTGACAAACCCTTAGCCAGACTAAGAAAAAAAAAAGAGAGAAGACTCACATAAATAAAATCAGAGATTTAAAAAGATTACAACTGATAATGAAGAAACTGAAGAGATCATTAGTGGCTACTATGAGCAACAGCATGCCAATAAACTGGAAAACATACAAGAAATAGATAAATTCCTGGACACATGCAACCTACCAAGGTAGAACCAGAAATAAATCCTAAACCTGAACAGACCAATAACAAGTAACCAGATTGGGTTGTTTGTAACATAGAGGATAAGTGCTTGAAGGAATGGATACCCAATTTTCCATGAGGTGATTATCATGCTTTCCATGCCACTACCAAAATATTTCACCTACCCCATAAATATATACATCTACTATGTACCTATAATAATTAACAATTAAAAATAATTCAACAGAAAAGAATATTAGAAAATGTGCCATATACATCAAACAAACATTTCACCAAAGAAGATAGATAGAGATGGCAAAAAGCACAAGATGATCAACATCTTTAGCTGTCAGGGAATTTCAAATTAAACTACAATGCTATATCATAACACATTTTTCAGAATGGCTATAAAAATAGAGAAAATACCAAATGCTAGCGAGGATGTGGAATAACTGAGTCACTCATACATTGCTTCTGGAAATAGAAAATGTTACAGCCACTCTGGAAAACAGTTTGGCAATTTCTTTTATAACTAAGCATGCGAAGAGTGGCCAAGATTGCTGACTAGAAGCAGCTAATATACATGGCTCTTACAGAGAGGAAGTGAACAGGCAAGTAAATACAGCACCTTCAACTAAAACATCCAGGTACTCACATTTGGACTAATCAAGGAAACAACTCAAACCATGGAGAAAGGAGAAAAGGCAGGATGACAGCCCACCCAAGAGTGACATGGAGCCAAGGGAAGCTTGAGAACCTGTGAGACACTTTCCACAGAACCTGTGAGACACAGAGAACCTGTGAGACACTTTCCCAATAGATTTTTGCAACCCTTGGGTCAGGAGATCGCCTCATGAACCCATTCCACAAGGGCGTTCAGTCTGACACACACAGCTACGTGGAGTCTTCACAGAGCAACCGCTCAGGAATGCACAGAGATCCAGGAGCTTTAGATACCCTGGCTTTCTGGGAGTCCTAGCAAAAGCAACTGCAACTCTGGAAAAGCGGGAGGTTCATACCCCTAGGAAAAAGGCTGAATCCAGAGGGCTGAGTAATGACGATCTGTGGGCCCCACTTTCGCGGCACCTCACAGGATAAGAACCACTGGCTTGGAATTTCAGCCAGCAACCAGTAGCAGTGTTGCACCTACCTGGGACAAAGCTGCTGGAGAGAGGGGCAGACCACCACTTCTGCTGTTTGGGAGAGTCCTAACCAACAGGGGGTGAAAGCGATGCCCCAGCATAGCACAACTACTCTACAAGAACGTGGCCAGACTACTTCTTTAAGTGAGTCCCTGATCCCGTTCCTCCTCACTGGGCAGAACCTCCCAAACAGAGCTTCCAGCCACCCTATCAGTGTTCTCCATCTGTCAGATATTTGAAAACTCCCTGGAACAGAGTTCAGAATTTTATCAGATGGCAGGCTGCTAGCTTTGCTGTTTGGGTGACTTAGCTGTTCTAGCCTTTGGGCTCTGGAGAGTCCAAGAAGACTGGGGGCAGAAGTGGTACCCCAGCACAGCAAAGCTGCCCTATGAAACGTGGCCAGACTGCTTTTTGAAGCTGGTTCCTGATCTCCTTCCTCATCACTGGGTGGAGCATCCCAACTGGGGTCTCCAGCTAACCCCACCAGTGTTCACCAGCTGACAAAGGTTTCAGGACTCCCTGGAACAGAGCTTCCAGAGGGAGGGGTGGGCTGCCATCTTTGCTGTTTGCACCACTCAGCCATAACAGCCTTCTGGCTTCGGAGTTTCCAAGGCAACTAGGGGCTGACGTGGAGCCCCAGCACATCACAGATGCTCTAAGAAAACGTGACCGGACAACTGTGAGGAGCATCTTTGAGTTTTTCTCTGGATTCTCCAGTGATCTAGTGTCTTTCGTTTTCTCTTGATTTTTTACATTTTTTAATTTCAAAATTTTGCCCTCAAATGTGTGGGTATTTTTAATCGTCAATCAGACTTCTGTATGTAAACATGTATGACAGAGGGATCTTGTAAATGTCTCCATGGAGAATCCATCAGCAATACTCAAATTTTAAGAAATTGTGCAGGACAAATGACTCAATTTTTAAATTAAATACATTGCAATAAAATAAATAAAATAAATCCATTGCAATAAAAATGAGACGGAAGTGAAACCTATATGTTAAAGCACACATAAGAGGTATTAGCCAACCACAGTTGTGGATCTCCTTTGGATCCTGATTCAAATAAACATTTCAAAAACACATGCCATTTGTGAGAAAAGTTTAAATTTGGATCCTAGGTGGATATTTAATGACATTAAGGAATTATTATTTTAAAGCATGATAATCGTATTGCAGTTATTTTTATAAAAAGTGCTAATTAAATGTGATGTGGTATCATGGAACACAAAAATAAAAATCTAGTAGAATCCAAAGTCTGGAGTTTAGGAGTGATGTATTAATGTTAGCTTCTCAGTTTTGACAACTGCATTATGGTAATATATATGACCATATATATAATATAATATATATAATATATGGTAATTATTGTATAATATGGTAATATGATATATAATTTATATATAGTATATGTATAATACATATAGTATAATATGGTAATAGGATATATAATTTATATATATAACCATATATATTATATTAACAATGTAAGAAACTGAGTTAGTATACGGAAAATCTGTGTACTATTTGTCATCTTTTTTGTAAATCAAAAATTATTGCAAAATAAAAGTTTACTAAGAAAAGGAGGGTTTATCTCTATAAAGGCATATATTGAGACACTTATGGGTAACATTATATGATTTATAGAATTTTCCTCAAAATGATATGTGGGGCAGAGAAATAGATGGGATTATAGATTAAACAAGACTGGTCATACATTGTTATCTGTTGAAGCTGGGTTATGGTTGCATTTGAGTTCACTGTATTATTCTCTTTACTTCTGTGTATGTTTAAAGTGTTCTATAATAAAAATAAAATTTGAAGTTATATACATGTTACTTTATATAACTTTAAGTTACATGCATAATTATAGTTATACATTATATAACTATAATTATTTAAATCAATACAACCCTTTCCAAAAGGGAAATGTACAAATTTCCAAAAGGGTTGTATTGATTTACATCCTTTACACTTTCCTTTAGAAAACAGCATCTACTGGCTGTGAATCTGGTAATGGCTAATTCACATCAACTTTCCATCTCAGAACAATTACAAGGGGGTTGCAACGGAGGACATTTTAAGGATCCTAAGAGGCTACTTTGAAAAACCCTCTGCAAATAATTTGAAAAACTAGATTATGTGGGTATGTTTCTAGGAAAATAAAAGTTTTTAAAATTGGTCTCAGTAGGAACAGAAAATCTAAACAAACCAACTACCACAGAGGAAATAGAGAGAGTATCAGAAGAGCTTCTGTGGCATGAAAACAAGATGTTTTTACAGGGAAATTCTGTCAAACATTTAATGATTAGATTATTCCAACATTATGAAAAATATTCCAGAGTTTATAAAAGAAGAAAAACTTCCAGATTTGTTTTCTGATGTGTTTTAACATTAGCCAGGCAAATAACACAACAAAGAATTCACTAGTACTGTACATTAAATACATCATTTCCAAACGGGTATTATTGCAGATATGCAAATATATTAATAATTCAATATTAGAAAATGCATTAAGATAACACAGCATTTTAAAGCAGCTAATGAAAAAATATATAATCACCATATATACATGAATGGTTTTGATACACTCATTCATTCTGAAAACTGTCAATAAAAGAGCAATGGATGGGGTCGCAATAAAAAAGATAAGATAGATGGGGAAACTATACATTAACCTATATATTTTCATATACATCAATGATACTTATGTGTATATATACTTACACAGATATGCATATATGTATATATGTATGTGTATGTATGTGTACATATATGTATATATGTCTGTATATACACACACACATGCACACACTCACATAATACGTATACATATACATATTTGTCCAACATCTTACTTACCATTGGGGGAAAAATCAGAAACTTTTTCACTAACGTCAGGAACAAGATGAGAAGCCCACTGTCTACACTACTATTTAACATTGTTTTTGATACTTAATTTAGGAATATGTTTTAAAATTTCCAGATGGATTATATTATTTTCTGGTTTGTTATTAATTTCTAATTATATTGCATTATGGTGAGAGAATTATGATATATAATTTATATATATTTTTAATTTATTGGGGTTTTTTTGACTTCAGATATAGTCAGTTGTAGACAATGTCTACATTAGTTGAAAGTAAAGTGAACTCCTGTTAATGGAGTTCTAAGCGCTATATATAAATGAATTTCTACTCTATTCATAACATAGCTTAGGTCTTTTATGTTACTTAGTAAGTATAAGTGGTCTTGAACTCCTGACCTTAGGTGACCCACCTGCCTCAGCCTCCCAAAGTGCTGGAATTACAGGTATGAGCCACCTCACCTGGCCTACAATTTAATCTTATTAATTAATTTTTCCTTAGGGATTTTGTTGTATGTATGTTTTCAGTAGCAAAATTTTATATCAGAACACAATGGAGCGACTAATTTTAAAAACTCAAGAAATATGAATCAAGAATTTGATATTGAGTCAAAGGAAACAGAAGAAAGTGAGGGGCTCTTTGCTAAGCATATTTCCTAATACCTAAGAAAAGGCAAATCCTGAAGTTGCTTGGGAAATATGCAGAGTCTATTTGCAAACAGCAGCTGAAACTAGAAGGGATTTTTGCACAGTCCACTTTGTGGGTAAGTTCAAGGAGCTTGTTTTAAGGTCAGAAATGAATAAAGCAGTCAGGGTCCTATTAACTCTCAAAACTAACCCGCTGAACTTTCTTCTGAATCTTTATCTTTTTCTTTGTTTCTTTTTAAAGTTTATTCTTCTCAAATTTTATTTTCCTTAAGAAGCATTATTCCATGTTTAATTAATCTTATAACCCTTTTAATATAGTCTTTATTTCTAAAATTACTTAATTATTTTCAGGGTATAATCACATCACCCTAAATTTGTGCAATTCACATTTACATTATTTTTATATATCTTATATTATTTTGTTAATTCCTTTTACCTTGTTTTGAAATCCTTGGAATCAACCCAAATGTCCATCAGTGACAGACTGGATTAAGAAAATGTGGCACATATACACCATGGAATACTATGCAGCCATAAAAAAGGATGAGTTTGCGTCCTTTGTAGGGACATGGATGCAGCTGGAAACCATCATTCTTAGCAAACTATCACAAGAAGAGAAAACCAAACACCGCATGTTCTCACTCATAGGTGGGAACTGAACAATGAGCTCACTTGGACTCGGGAAGGGGAACATCACACACTGGGGCCTATCATGGGGAGGGGGGAGGGGGGAGGGATTGCATTGGGGAGTTATACCTGATATAAATGATGAATTGATGGGTGCTGACGAGTTGATGGGTGCAGCACACCAACATGGCACATGTATACATATGTAACAAACCTGCACGTTATGCACATGTACCCTAGAACTTAAAGTATAATAAAAAAAAAAAAAGAAATCCTAGGTAACATATTTGTTCTGCGGATGTGCCTTTCTATGAAAGCTTTCATTGCCTATACTGATACTATTCTGTTCCTGTATTACGTAAATGTATTATTCTATTATTATTATTATTGTTGTTGTTGTTTTTTGAGACGGAGTCTTGCTGTGTTGCCCAGGCTGGAGTGCAGTGGCACCATCTCGGCTCACTGCAACCTCCGAGTCCTGGGTTCAATCGATTCTCCTGCCTCAGCTTCCCAAGTAGCTGGGATTACAGGCATGTGCTCTCACGCCCAGCTAATTTTAGTATTTTTAGTAGACATGGGGTTTTGCCATGGCTGGTCTCGATTTCCTGACCTCAGGTGATCCACTCACCTTGGCCTCCCAAAGTGCTAGGATTACAGGTGTGAGCCACTGCGCCTGGCCTCTGTTTATTAAATAATACATTTCTATAATATTCCCTCATGATAATCTGCTGTTTCTTTTTATGTGAAATTGATTTTCTTAAACTTGTAGGAAGGTGGTAGATTAGATTTTCTTGCTTCACAGCTATAAAGTTCCCTTTCTTTGATTTTTGCAATGTATTCCAAAAAAATGACCATCTACTTACTACGATCTCCTGACTCTCTTCCCTCACTGCTATATTAACTACCTGCTTCCTTTGTCTCTGGTGTCCCTGTTTCTCTGAATTGGGATACCACTCCCAGGAACTGCTCTTCAATCTAGGGTTTTGGACTGATTGATATATTATGGATGTATTTTTAAGTTATATCCAGCAAGATTTGCTAATAATTAACAGAAGAGAAATATTAAACTACAAATGTAGGCATATACAGAAATAATTATTTGAGCAAAATGGAAAAACAGATTATAATTAAAAATAAAACACTACCATTTGGAAACTTTTTTAAAAAACTTGCTAATCATTAGGTATAGGGTGTAAAAGAAAGAGAGGATTAATGATGATGCCAAGGGATTTGTCCCGAGCAGTGGAAAGACTGTTTCCTTTAATGAGTGTGTGAGAGATGAACTGAAGAGCAAGTTAGAGTAGAGGAGGGGCAGGGATTGAAAGTGAAAATTTAGGCATGTAAATTTTGAACAATACATTAGACATAAAAGCGGAGATACCAAATTAAAAACTGATATGAAATTCAGAGAAGCTATCAAGGCTGAAGATATACCTATATTTGGGCAATGTAAATAAATATAGGGCTTTAAAATTATGATGCTAGATGAAATCACCAAGGGGATAAAAGGAATGTATGCTAATAAGAGATCTAAGGAATAATCTTGAGTCACTCCAAATAAAGAAAACTAAGAAGGAGGGCTAGCGAAACAAGGGCAAATTGAGAGTAAGATGCCTTAGAATGCCGTAGAAGTTACTGGAAGAAAATGTTTCCAGGCGGAGGAAGTAATCACCACCTATGACAAATGCTACTGATACCTACATCAAATAAAATGTACTAGTCCATCTCACCAATGTACAGATGGAGAAACTGAACCCCAGAGAATGCAAGAAATCGTTTCAGCATCTCAGAGCTAAAGGCAGGCCTAGTGTGAGCACTCATGTCACCTTAATCCTGATCTCAAGCTGCTGTTGTTTCTCATTAATCTTCAGTATTCAATCCACCAGCTTTCCATCCTAAGAAGTCTTGAATTAACAAGTTGATATATCCAAAACTATAAAATCTTTAGTCAATATGAATGATTACGTCTACTTTTAACACTGCTAATTTAAATCTACAGAGGGCTTTCATAAAAAGCCCTCCTTAAGAAGTAGAAAGATACTTACTAGATCATCTGAAATCTCATAACACCAGATAGCCAGAAGACCAGGGTGCAGTGGATTACAAAAAGCAATTCTAAAAATAAAAAGAGAAAACATTAATTAACCACATTATATCTTTTTGTTTTGAGCAGGGAGTATCATCTGGTGATACTGTCAAGATGGTGAAAGTAGGTGTTAGCGTCAGCTCTAACATAGTTAGCAACCTATAGACACCAAGGGGATAGTGCTCCAACATAGATTTTGTAATTCCAACGTGAAAAATAACAAAGTTGGCCAGGCACAGTGGCTTATGCCTGTAATCCCAGCACTTTGGGAGGCCAAGATGAGCGGATCACTTGAGGTCAGGAGTTTGAGACCAGTCTGGCCAACATGGTGAAACTCTATCTCTACTAAAAATACTAAAATCAGCAGGGTATGGTGGTGCGTGCCTGTAATCCCAGCTACTGGGGAGGCTGAGGCAGAAGAACCATTTGAACCTGGGAGATGGAGATTGCAGTGAGCCGAGATTGTGCCACTGCACTCTAACCTGGGTGAAAGAGCAAGACTATGTCTTAAAAAAAAAAAAAAAAAAAAGGAAAAACAATAAATAACAAAGTTAGTGAAAACAATTACATCTATTGAAACCCTTCCCAAAAGGACTGTGATTAGTCAGTAATGTTTTACTAAAAAAGACTTGAAAAATCTCTGGACCCATTTGAAATACTTCAGTTTTCTGTTGATGTAATTAGCCTTTCTATTACATTTGAATTGGCCTTTACACAGCGATATATTTTTTTAACTTGGCTGTCTCATGCAATTTACATACCTCCCTGAGCTTCAGGGCATTTTTTTCTATTTTGGAAAAAATAAGATTAATAATACAAAAAATGCAGAGACTATAACAGCAAAGACTTAGGTTAACATTTTTCCATACTTATATACTTATGTCATATTTTAATAATATAAGCCACTAAATATTTCTGATAAAATTTGTCTCTAGAATTCCTTCCTCAATCCCATTCTCCTACCTTAGCTTCTCCCTGGAGGAAACAACTGAATTTTATGTTTATCCTACCAATCTATACACACACACACACACACACACACACACACACACACACATAAAACTGTCACACATATTTTTAAATTACACAAATGCTTCCATGCTATGCATATCTTCCTACAAATTACTTATTACCCCCAAATTAGATTTTAGAAATCTATCATTGTTGATGCATAGATCTAATTCATTATTTTTAACTGCTACATAACATCATACCTCAAAAATACACCACACTTTCTCTGTCCATTTTCCTATTGATGGACATTTAAAGCATATCCGATCTTTAACTAGTACATACTGCACTGCAGTGAACTTATGATGTGTATATCTTTGCACTCAAATAGGAAACCTTCCACAGAAATCATATCTAGAAGTAGAATTGCTGGGTTTTAGTGTATGCACATATTTAGATTTTCTAGCTATTTCCAAATTGTCCTCTGCAAAACAATTGGCCTAATTTATATACTTATCAGAAGTATATACTGGTTATTCACAGATTTTATAGTTTTGCCAACATGAAAACTGTAAAATAGTATTTCACTGATGTTTATATTTTCCTTTTCCTGATTAATATACAGGTATAGCATATTTTCACATATTTATTCCACAATTTTCTCTATTGTAAATTACCTATTTGTGTTTAGTGTCTATTTTTCTCCTGAATTGTTCACACTCTTCTTATTTACTTATAGAATGTTGTCATATATTTTGGTTTCCAGTCTTGTCTTCATTGCATATGTTAGAAATATCTTCTAATCTGTCATATGTCTTTCAACTTTTTCATGGTATCTTCTTTTTGTCATATTAATGTTTTAAATTTTGATGTAGTATTTTTTAAAAGAAATCTTTTAAAATAAACTCTCTTTACTCACAAGATCATAACTCTTTCATATAGATATTTTAAACATATTTCATCTTTTGTGGTTCACATTTAGATTTTAATGCATTTGGAATTTTTAAAAAAATATATGGTGAGTTTGAAGCAGGGATTTAATTTAGGGTTTTGTTTTTCACTTCTCTGGTAACCAGTTATCCAAAATCACCACATGTTAAATAGTCATTTGTTTCTCTACTAATCTCTAATACTAACTCTGATACACACCAACTTTCCTTATATGTGTTACTGATGAATTTTCTTTGTAAAGTATAAAACTGTGACATTAACACATTGGTCTGCTTTATTATAGGGAATTCTTAAAAGGCCCGGGTGGGCCAAGAGTGAGAAACTGAAACACTTTCATACAATCCTCTAGATGTGTCTTTTGGTATTCACCCTCTGGTTTCAAGATATCTGTCAAGTTAACAGAAAACTGCATTGTAAGATGATGAGAACCAATTTCAAGGTAGGTGGCAATAGGAGATGCCCCTTATACTGTGGAGAGGCCGGGGACGCTCATTAAAGAGATGAACTATTATTAAATTATAAACCAAACCAAGGTCACTCACCAGCAGTGCGTCTTTGAACAAAGTACTTGATATTTCTGCCGTCTATTAAATGGTCAAAATAATGTCTCTACTATAGGATGGTTATGAGAAATAAATGAGACGTGTGCAAAATGCTTATGATGGTACCTTCCATATAACAACAGTTTGGTAAATGTCTGTTTTCCCCTAACACCGGAAGAATGCTTACTGTTGCATTTAACAATTAATTCTGTTCACTGGATTTCATAACTATCTCTCCATTATTTTGACTGTGTCCACTCCCCTACCTGCTGAGAAATTTCTGACATGTAAAGATTTTAGGTAACCAAGGGGTGGACTTACCATCAAATGCTGTCCACGGAAGTATTCTTAGAACAGAAATGTGTCTCAATTAGCTTTTCCAAGCCAGGATTCACTCTTCACCCTCAGGAGGTACAGCAGGATGCTAGTCCTGTAATGGTTCTCACACTTTTGCATCTATCAGAATCTCCTGAAGGGCTTGTTAAATACAAAATGCTGAACCCTGCCTCAGAGTTTCTGGTTCTGTAGGTCTAGGCTGAGATCTAGGAGTTTCCAGCTCAATAACAAGGCCCCAGGGGATGTTGGTGCTGCTAGTTGAGGAGACCACATTCTGAGAACCACTACCCTATAGTGTCACTACATGTGCGTTATTGCTATTAAACACTTCCTTGCTAACGTTCTCTTTGAAAATGTGCTGCACTGGAGAAATTTAGTTACAATTCGCCATGCAATGACCATTCATACAAATCTAGAGAAGATTTTAGAAGAACATATTGTACTATAATTACGTTATTTGAAGTCAATTTGGGACACTGTTTGTAAAAAGTAGCTATTTAAAATTGCAGAGCAAATAAATTGTTGGGTTTCCAACTGGGCAGAAAATGTAAATTCCTGTAACACTACATTTGTTCAATTCATTTGTTAAGAGAAGCTACAGTGACAAATTCAATGTGCTGTATATTTTACTCACAGCGATCTCATTAATACTAAATCTTCAATGGAATCATACAAGCAAAACAACTGGATTAGAAGTAATGCCTGCTGGGACTAGTTTTAGATAATGGAAAACAAAAAGAGAATCTGCTTCTGGTAAAACGTAAAATGCTGAGATCTAATCAGTCTAAGAGACAGCTTGGTCATAGTTGAAATAACATTGCACATATTATCAAAGAACTGTTTCTAATTGCTAAATATTTCACTAAATAGCCATATAAACTTGAACAAGCACCGTAACCTGAAAACTCGGATTTTCAGTTTTCTTATATGTAAAGTGGGAATGATAATGCCTAACTTATAAGATTTTTGTAAATAATATATATATAAATCCACTTCCTAAACAATACATATAAATCTGCTTCATAAACTATAAAATGCTATCAATATTTAAATATCATGTGTCAAATCAACAATGTATTAAGGCACATAGCAAGCTGCTAATACCCGAAACTTTCTCCTCCACAAAAATAACTGACAGGAGCAAAGCTGACATCCCCAACTCTCCCAAGATTAGTGTTGGCAGATTCAACAAATGAAAATACAGAATGCACAAACACGAATTTCAGATGAACAACAAATAATTTTTAGTGTATTTCACATGCAATAGTTGGGATATACATACAATGAACATTTTATTCACAATTTACTTTGAATTCAAATTTAACCCTGTATCCTGTGATTTATCTGGTAACTCTATCCAAGAAACTTACATTCCTAGAAATGACTTAATATTTCCACTTTCCTTAAACCTTTAGACCCTTCTGCAACCCCTGGCCCCTAACTCTTGCAAGTGAACAAGCTCTTCTCCCACTTCATGGAAGAAAATGTTCCTTAGCCTAGGTCAATACCCACAGCACTTATACCACCTCAATAGACATGTCTAATTTCCAGAGTTCTTCCTTTGCCCCTAATGCTACCATGAATCTTTCATTTTCCGCTGCCTCACATATGATGACATACTAAACTAATTTTGTTCCTCACAGCCATATTGCGAGACCTTCAGGCAGGTGTTACACTATGCTGATTGAAACTATAAAGAAGCTAAAACACTGAAAATTAAGTGACGTAGGCAATATGGGGCTGAGCAAGAACTAAGTGCCTTTTCTTGAATCTTTACCCAGACCTCATTCCGTTCTACACACATTGCCACTCCAACCCGATACCCTGATCACAGCCACCACTAGAAGGAAGAAGAATAAAAGGAGTTGTTATCTGGTCACACTGGAAGAAGTGAATTAAGAAGTCAATAGGCATTACTATGTCTAAATGAGAACTAATTGAATCAAGAAATTGATGACACCTGATATAATGGCTGAAGTTAAAACAAAGCCATCCATTCTAGTTGCTGCATCCTGAAGATTCCAACCTCCACTTGAGGGCATCCAAGCTTTTCCATGACTCATTAAGCATACCTCACTTATTCATATGGGATGTTCATCCATGCATGCAGAAGAAAAAACAACTAACAGCAGGGTTTTCAGTACTCAGCATAGTAAAAAGCTGTTACATTTGTGCTCCCAAAGCTTTTTTGGAAGTTGTTGACTCAGTATGGAATTTTTAGTTACCCTTGTACATAAAAAAAAGAAACGAAAAAGCCCTATGGATTTTAAGCTATGGTGAAGTGTTCCACAGGGAAGTATCAAGTACATGCTGGATGTATTGTCACTGTCTTTAGTATTTTTTTGTTTTTCTTTAAAATTTTAATTGTTATGAATATATAATAATTATACATACTTATGGAGTACATGTGATATTCATACAATGATCTCATGAAAGATACCTCCTCAAGCCTTAAGAGAACCAATATTGTCAATACCTCCTAAAGCTCTATTGTTTCCTTTAATTTCTCTTAAGTTCTAATAAGGCAAATATTCAAAGTCTAGTTCATACCTGAATGAACAGCTGTGTAAAGAGCATACAAATCCTACAGAATAATGACGTTCCAGCTTACCTGCATATTGAAATAAGTTGTGTCAGAGGCATTTAAACTAGAGCAACTCCATCTTGAGTAGGGGCTGAGTGAAATAAGGCTGAGACCTGCTCGGCTGCATTCCCAGTAGGTTACACATTCTTCTTTTTTTATTATTATTATTATTATTATTATTATTTTTTTTGAGACAGAGTTTCACTCTTGTTGCCCAGGCTAGAGTGCAATGGCGCGATCTCAACTCACTGCAACCTCCATCTCCCAGGTTCAAGCGATTCTCCTGCCTCAGCTAGGATTACAGGTGCTTGCCACCATGCCCAGCTAATTTTGTGTATCTTTAGTAGAAATGGGGTTTCACTATGTTGGCCAGGCTGGTCTTGAACTCCTGACCTCAGGCGATCCACCCACCTTGGCCTCCCAAAGTACTAGGGTTACAGGTGTGAGCTACTGCACCCATCCCTACACATTCTTAGTCACAGGACAAGATAGGAGGTTGGCACAAAATACAGGTCACAAAGACCCAGTTGATAAAACAGGATTCAGTAAAGAAGCTGGCCAAAACCCAGCAAAATCAACGTGGTGATCAAAGTGACCTTTAGTTGTCCTTACTGCTCATTGTATGTTAATTACAATCATTAGCATGATAAAAGGCACTCCCACCAGTGCCATGATAGTTTACAAATGCCATGGCAACGTTCAGAAGTTACCCTATATGGTCTAAAAGGGGGAGGAACCCTCAGTTCAGGGAATTGCCTGCCCCTTTCCCAGAAAACTCATGAATAATTCACCCCGTTTAGCACATAATCAAGAAATAACTATAAGTATACTCCGTCAAACAGCCCATGCTGTGGGCCTGCCTATGGAGTAGCCACTCTGTATTCCTTTACTTTCTTAAGAAACTTGCTTTCACTTTACTCTGTGGACTCACCGTGAATTCTTTGTGAGGTCCAAGAACCCTCTCTCTTAGGGTGTGGATTGGACCCCTTTCCAGTAATAGTTGGGGAGCTTTGACACTGTTCAACCTCACCTCCTCCACCCAACCCCTTTTATGTGGGATGTAGTCTGGTCATGAACATACTTATGTAAAGGCTCCCTGTGTCATTAAAATATGCAAACAATTAATTTAAGAAATTAAGAATTTTTAAGAAATCTTAATTTAAGATTAATTTAAGAAATCTTGGCTGCAAATTAGAAATAATTGAGAAAGCTTTTAAAACTCCTCAATGCCCAAGATAGATTTCAAACCAATTAATTAAAAATATCTGAGGGTGGGGCCGGGCGCGGTGGCTCAAGCCTGTAATCCCAGCACTTTGGGAGGCCGAGACGGGCGGATCACGAGGTCAGGAGATCGAGACCATCCTGGCTAACATAGTCCCAGCTACTCGGGAGGCTGAGGCAGGAGAATGGCGGGAACCCGGGAGGCGGAGCTTGCAGTGAGCTGAGATCCGGCCACTGCACTCCAGCCCGGGCGACAGAGCGAGACTCCGTCTCAAAAAATAAAAATAAAATAAAATAAAAAATATCTGAGGGTGGGACCCAAGTGTAGAATTTAAAGCTCTCTAGGTAATTCTGATGGGAAGCGAGGGTTGAGAATCACTGTTTTGGCTTTAATGCCTTTTCATGCGATTTTCTTTGCACTTAAGATCAGAGAATAGAGGACAACCATTTGTTGACCTATTTAACTCATTTTCGACTGAACACAGTGAATTCTGATTCACATGGAGTGCTCAGAAAGTATTTCATGCATGACTGTATTTGAAAATCTTGCCATATTGAGGGTACAGGAAGTTTAACATATAAATATACTACCCTGAAATCATAACGGATAAAATATCATATATTATGTGTGTGTGTGTATATATATACACACATATATATACATACATGTTTTTACATATCATGTATACTATATGTATTGGTAGATACTAATAACATTAGTTATAAGTTTATGATGTCATCGTAATGCATTCATTCTAAAACTCTAAATTTTATTTTTCATACTGATAAGTATTAAATAGGGGTGCTCATATTTACCTTCTATATTTTCACCTAGCAGTCAGTGATCCTCTACTTTGGTCATTAATCTAGAATTGTCAGATTTAGCAGCAAAAGAAGCAGAAAAGAAAAGACTCTCAATTATATTTTAACTTCAAATGAACAACAAATAATTGTTATTACTGTAAGTATGCTCTGTGAAATATTTGGGGCATATTTATACTCAAAAAACACAAAATGAAAACTAATACAAAACCAACTATTGTTTCTTTGAAATTCAAATGTAACTGGACATACTATATTTTATCCTGCAACTTGAAACTGTTGCCCATGCAAATGTCTTTAAACTAAAAAGCAGAAAAGTAAAAATAATAATAAACATTAAGTAATGGTTACATTACTGATTAGATGTTATATTTTTTCTTTTTCTCTTATATCCTTAGATGTTAGCTTTTAACATTCGTCTTACAGTCTCTAATAAGAATTTTATTTATGGACTTAATTTTAAATTCAATGTCTAATGATTTTATAGTCACATTGAGCACAAAGCTTCTAGTTTAGGACACAAAGATTCCACATTCAAGAAACACACTGAAGAGCAATATGAAAGCATATCAAAGTATAAATCTCACAGGCAAAGGTAAATATATGATCAAATAATACAGAACAATATGACATTACAATAGTGGTATGCATATTATCAATAACCCTAACATAATAATTTTAAAAATATCAAGAATAACAAGAATAACTGTAACCACCAAAAATTAGTAATAGATTCACACTTTTTTCAATGTACTTGATACATATATGTTGAAATATAGTTCTTATTTTAAAATGCCATTGATATGGGCAAACCAAAAATATAAGATACTACTTTAATAACTTGCTAAATATAAAGAGGACTTACTAATACATTTAAGAAAAGAGGTTAGGCAAACCACTTGTTCTTGAAATGTTTCCAATTCTATAAGAGCGACTACATGAGAATACGGATAGCTGTCCCAGCATTAACTACATCAGTGTTTGGGTCTTTGGACTGGCAAAGTCAGTATCACAGGAGAACTTGTTAGAAATGCAGATTCTTAGGTGTCCACCTAGATATACTAAATCAGAAATTCTGATCCAGAAAAGGGTGCTTTAAAAAGGTGATTCTGTTGTATATTAAAGTTTGAGAACAAAGGTTTTAATCCTGCCTCTGTCATCACCTAGCTGAGTTATTTACACAAATTACATCCTTACGGAATTTCAAGCCCATCATGTGTAAAAGAAGATAGATGTTATTTATCGTGCAGACAGCATAGAGATGATCAACATGAAAGCACTTCGTAAACCTAAAACACCATGGAAACATGAGCAACCTATTATCTATAGCATGTGGAAACATTTTTAAGTTTTTTAAAACCCGTAATAGCATGTATTCAATGTGTGATAAAGTAAGTATGCATGTTTGCTCTTATCGTTGTTTTGGAACATTTTAATTATCAAAGAACAGATAATGAAAGAAAAACATACTCAAGACTAAAATGACCTTGGGACCTCAGTTGTTGATTCTATTTGCTCAAAGTATCCAATTTAATTGTAAATGTTTTACCCAGGCTTGTATTACATATTACCGTTTCAAATAGAACAACTGCAATGAGGACTTTTCCTATATGTGAATGTTTAATGGGACAGCCTATAGAGGAGATCAGGTTTACTGGATTCAAGGGCTGACTCTGCTGGTTCCCTCACTATGAGTTTAGGCAATTACCTGCCCCTCTGTGTATGCCGAAGGGTTTTACGAATTGAGCTCTGTGAATTTTTTAAGTTCTAAATATTATTATGGGTATTTTGAACATCTTTTAAAAACATTTTATGAATACAAAGTAGGTGTGCATATTTATGGGGTACATGTGAAATTTTGATATAAGCATAAATGTGTAATGATCAAATCTGGGTAACTGGATATTCATCACTTCAAACATTTATCATATCATTGCGTTGGGCCTCTTCCATTTACAGCACCTCAGAGAAAATTATTCTGTTCCCATTCATATTATATTAAACTTTTAAGGATTCTAAGATATCTTTCTTAGAAACTGCAGAGGATTGTTACAGAAAAACGAATCTCTAAATGCACTTATATATCTTTTTTTTTCATTTTCAGTTTATTCAGATCAAACATTTTATCTGACCAAACTTATAAGACAAAGACTTAGAAAAACGAGCTCTGAGCTCAGCACACTGCAGCTGTGTCTCTGCTTCCTGAAACTTAATCTCTACTCCATGGAGACAAAAGATTCCCTTTAGTAAGTGTATTTTATTGCCACTTACAGGAAAAACTCTAAAATATTATTTAGCTCTTGGAGATATGGATGAATGATTTAAGTAGAAAACCTCAACATCAGAAGTAAACCTTTTGCAATATACAATCAAAAATCAATACTTTGAGCAAAACATATTGGCTCTGAACATGTAAAGCGATAAGAAAGAAAAAATACTAATTAATGCATATGCATATATCCAGAATATTTTATTGACTAATAGAGGAGTGTCCACTTGTTGCTCCAAAACCTTCAAGAGTCCTTGGTCTTTAGGAAAATGCAATATGATGTTGATATCTATATTTTAACACTTTTAAAGCACTATTGTAGGAAGGTGCATATAGTAAATTTTCTCATTAGAGAACCATTTTTTTGACCATGTGCTGTAGTTCATTTAAAACTTAAATAGGAATTGTTATTAGCCTAGGTCTAAAGAATGCCATTCAGACAAAGAAATTTATATATAAACATATATATAGACACACATATGTACATCATCACCATTATGCAAATGGACTTTCTATATTATGTTTTCACTTTTATTTAACACTTATATCCACATTTTCTTCTAAAAATTATCCTAACTAGACAAACAGGCAGTATATGTTTATTGTGTCAACTGTGTGCTTAGTTCTAGGCTATGCTCCTGTGTATGTATGCCACATTTTTTAAATTCATTCATTCACTAATGAACACTTAGGTGGATTTCATATCTTGGCTGTTGTGAATAGTGCTGCAATAAACATGCAAGTACCGATATCTCTTTGAGATACTGATTTCCTTTCTTCTTGATATATACCCAGTAGTGAGATTGCTGGATCATATAGTAGTCCTATTTTAAGTTTTTTGAGAAATCTCCATACTCTTCTCCATAGAGGTGTGCCAATTTACATTCCCACCAACACTGTGCAAAAGTTCCCTTTTCTCTGCATCCTTGCCAGCATCTGTTACTTTTTGTGTTTTTGATAATAGTCATTCTGACTTCTCACAGAAAAAGAATACATTGACTGATGTTAGTCAAAAGGCTCCCTATCTGGTTAAAATTCCCATTGTAAATTAATTTTTCTATGGTTAAAAAAGTCTATTCAAATATAGAAATTTTAATTATGATTGGCTGTGTTTGTGAAAAACTTTCTCTTAGAGTCTCTAGGCTATGAACAAGTGATTTGGAGCTTTCCCCAAAAATATTACTTTCTACAACTGAAAAACCTATGGCCACCATGTGAATTTTTGTTTTTTGAGGCCTCATGTCTGCTTTTAGTAGATTTTGGTAAAATAAACAGAATTTAAGATTTTCCATTTTAGGCCCAGCGTGGTGGCTCAAGCCTGTAATCCCAGCACTTTGGGAGGCCGAGACGGGCGGATCACGAGGTCAGGAGATCGAGACCATCCTGGCTAACATGGTGAAACCCCGTCTCTACTAAAAAATACAAAAAACCAGCCGGGTGAGGTGGCGGGCGCCTGTAGTCCCAGCTACTCGGGAGGCTGAGACAGGAGAATGGCGCAAACCCAGGAGGCGGAGCTTGCAGTGAGCTGAGATCCGGCCACTGCACTCCAGCCTGAGCGACAGAGCGAGACTCTGTCTCAAAAAAAAAAAAAAAGATTTTCCATTTTAACAATTTTTAGTGTACAATTGAGTGGAATTTTAACTATATGCACAACGATATATAATCACTACCATTATTTATTTCCAAAACTTTTTCATCATCCTAAACAAACTATGTAATAATGAAGCAATAACTTACCACTTCTCTCTTCCTCCAGCCTCTGATAACCTCTAATCTACTTCGTTTTTATGAATGTGTCTATTCTATGTGTGAAATGTTTTTGCAATCAGAGTTATCTGAGGATTTTTTACAGATAAAGATTGAAACAGACTGCTTGATACAGCTCTGGATACTAATTACACATTGTTGCTGTTCGACCAAACTTTCAACTAAATGTGGATATTAATACTATCATATCACTAGAATAACAAATTCAGACTCAGTATAATACAAGTAACAAAGAACAATTAAATATATCAAGTGTAATGGAATATAGAAAAATGAGGGTTTGGAAATTCACATGGAACTAGATTTCACCTGGCTCTGCAATTTACTGGTTGTGTATACATGAACAAATTATTTAACCTCTCTGAATGTCTCTTTCATTATCTGCATAATGAATGAAGTTGCTGATGACTGTAAAAGAGAAAATAACCAAAGTGATCTTCATGAATCAATTAGTCTATTAAAGTAAGGCACATAAGTCAGTGATAAGCTTGGTCATCCAAATCTTTCTCAATCAGGTACAATATTGCATAGCCTTACTTGCCATTCATTCTCTTTCAAAATGCTCAGAAATTTTAGACCCAGGAGAAGGTCAGGTACAGTTTCTAGGAATCCCCTTATTCCATTCTCCCCATAAAATGTATCTGACACAAACACTGAGAATGGGATGCAGGAAAACTGGCGTCTCATTTTGTTTTATCTCTGTATTTGTTTTGTGACCTTGTCCAAGTCAACCACTTTCTTTATAAAATGACCACACTATACCACAACTGTATTCAAATTATTATATAAAATAATAAAAGAATAAAATGCATTGTGAAAAAAGTTTATTTTGAAGACCAAAATAAGATGTATTATGTAACTGATGCAAAACTCTGGATATATGAAGAGTTTGGTTTATAAAACAAATTTTTAAGAAATTATAGTTTATGTTAAAGGGGTAAGAGGAGATAAAGAAGAATTTCATAAGTTTCAAGTTTATCTTTACATTGCATTTTATTTCATTTTACAAATGTACTTGTTAATAAAAAAGAATCGCATCCAGAAAACCCCAAAATATCATGGAAGTTGGTAAGATAACTTGTGTTTGTGCAATGGCAACAATAGGTAGATTCTGAGCAGTGATGTGCTGGAGCCAGCTTGCATAGTCATGTGAGAATAGACTGTGCAAATCTTTTCCCAATTCCACATTCAGTGACATCATGCAGTTAGCTTGAAATTATTCATGGTGAAGTATTCACACCAAGGAAATTGGAAAATTATAGAAATCACGATTTTTATTTCCAGAGAGTCATCAGCATATCATTAGTTCTTGACCACAGTTTCTCACACTATGGCTATAGGAAGAAATGTGGAGATGCACATCCTTACTGGGATTCAGAGAGTAGGCAAAGCTTTCTTTAAAATCTGGGAACACTTTTGCTAGTGGTAGTGCTTCTCACTTTAATGTGCATAAAAGTAACCAGAAGATTCACTGAAATGAAATTCCTGATTCAATAAATCTAGATTGGGACCTGGGATAATTTGTTCTTTATATTGTCCCCAGTGACACCTATGCTGGCCTAAGTATCACGTGAGTAGCAAGAAGCTATAGTACATCTAATTACTTTCCTTCAGCAGAACAAGGCCCTCTTGGGGCGGGCGGGGGAGGCTGCTTTTTTTAAAAAAAATTCTTTAGTTATTGGTGGCGAAACCAAGCTCTTGAAAACGTAGACATAAATGATTTGTAGTCATTGATTTAGGAGTAGAATAGTACCAAAGCATATTCTATTTCTTCAACAAAATAGGCAACAATTTATTCTCCCTAAGTAATAAGCTAATTATTCTACCAAAAAGTAAAGAGAAATTTTATACTACTGTTCTACTGCCTGTTAAGGTCACCCCGACCAGAGTGTTCCCTTCCCCTCCCACAGACCTTACAATAGAGTCACTTCCGCTCTCCGCACAGATACCCCAGGGCAAAAGACAGACACCCCCCACCCCAGCCACTTCACGGACCCCTCCGGTAACTGTTTGTCCAGACAGTTACAGGATAGGGTTAACATGTCTGTTAACCTCTCATAACAGAGCTGGCAAGAAAACATCTCCAGGAGGCGGTCAGGACACCTACACCTCTGACTCAGCTCCCCAACCCCAACCCAGTCCTCCTGCATCCCCGACTCAGCTCCCCTACCCCCACCCAGTTCTGGCCCTATAAAACCCTGCTATAGTCTGTAAGCGGGGCTGCCTCCTCTAACTGTGGTGAGGCAGCCAAGCAGCTCAATAAAGCTTGCTTCCCTGACTTTGGGTCTCCTCATCCTTTTTCTCGGCTGACCTTACACTACCCACTCTCAAAACTCACCAGTATCACAGAACGAGCAAAGTAGACTGTGTAGTGTGTTTTGTTCTGGGGGTGGGAAGTGGATGTGTCTTCAAAGGCAAAATAAAATGACCGCAACCACAATACAAAATTTTTGAGACATGTCTACAAAACACGATGAAACATAAAACAAAATAAGGCAGAAAACTCAAAGTACACATTTTATACCTCAAGAAGTATTCAGTTTCTTCAAAATAACTATTACTATGTTTCGTATCGAATTCAACAACACTTTTGAGTAATTACATTCAGAGGAATAGGCAGACAACCAGAGAAGGAGAGAATACCCGTGCAGAAATCCAGCTTGGCACTACAGAGTGGTCCGAGAGATGACATTGAAGAAGAAACCATACTAATACAACTTGTTTATCTATTATCTAACCTTATATCCAGCTGGAACTGTCAGAGGTGAAATGGAATAAATGTGTTTCCCCTCTGTCATTTATTCCATTTCACCTCTGTGAATGATCAACAACTTGAATGCCAATAACCAGGTGAAAAGGACAGACATTTGTTTTGAAACTTTGCCCCAGAAAATAAACGCAAATTAAAGATACTGACATCCTCATATCATTATTTTTTCCCAACCCCAAAATACGGCTGGCCTCATTAAAAGATGAGTAATTATCTCAAAACAGAAAATATTAAATTATCAAAATAAATTTCAAACATTAATTAAAAAAAATAAAGGAGCAAAAGGTCAATTAACAGCACGTATCACAAGAATTCTCCAAGGAGTTAAAAAACAGATAATTATTTCTCCATAGTCTCAAAAAATTACAAATGGCATGAGTTGGATGGCATGAAGAAGAGCTACAATAAAACAGAGGTTCAAAACTTAGATTATATGGTGATAGAGGGAGATAAAAGCTAACAGAATTCAGAAAATAAGTGGAAAAGAAAATTAAACAGTAGAGATATAAGATCATATTAGAAGCAACAAAATTACACATAAGCATTACTGAAAACTGTAAGGCCTGATGGAAAGGCACGAAGAAATTACACAAAATGAAAGCAAAAAAGGAAAAGATATTAAAATATTAAAAGCAATACCTGAAACCTTGACAAAAGATGTTCAACTCACACAGAACTGCTGTTCCAGAAGAATGAAGCAAAATACATGAAGGTTAAGTCTTTAATGTGGGGATGAAAAGATATATTGTATCTCTGAAAAAAAAAAAAAAAAGGTACAGAACATTCAGCATGTGGACCTATCTGGAAAAAGTTGCTGAATTTCAAGGATAAATAAAGATACATGTGGGGAGTCAGGAAGAAAGAACAAGTCTTTTACAAAAAGGGTTCTATTCTCTACTTGCCAGGACAGATTAACTGAGGCTCAGCTTCTTCTCCTGTTCCAAAAAAAGAAACAAAATAGAAACAAAAACCAAAAACTAGAAAACTGTACAAAATATAAGAAATAATTGTTTTCAGACAATGGGCAACAAACACTTCAGTACTGTGATCCACAAAATAAAGAAAATTAAGTGGAGCACTAAGACCACTATAGAATACCTGGAGGCATTTCTGGACCACAGAACAGGGAGGGAGCAAAGAAACTTGTACAGTGGTCTTGCTGAGTTAAGAAAGCAAGTATCAGAGTTTGGGAAAGATGAAGCATGTAGAAATAATAAAGCAGATGACCACAGAGACGGGAGATATGCAGAAGAAGAACTGCAGATTTCCTCAGAGGGACCCCCTTGGGTTGTTGGTTGAATATTACACTGTAACTGTGTTGCATGAAACTTTAAGATCATAGATAGCAAATTCTGGAGATTGATAAATTTAACAACTTCTCGAGTTTACAAAAGACATGAACACTTCTGAATTCCAACCTGCCAGAAAGGAGAGATTATCATAAACACTCACAGCATTAAGTAGAAGCCCCAGAAGGATTGTGCTTTGAATAGGTGTAGAATAGCCCGAGAGTAAAGTTAACTCCAAATACAGTGTAAGAAAGCCTGCACAGCACTCTCTGACACATCGAGCAAGTTTTCAACTATAAATTACTGTCTTAAATAAACACATTAACATCAACACTCCTTTAGGAAGACATCAAAACCCAGACACACAACAATGCAAAATGGCAAAGTCTAGTATACAAGAACAACTTTCTATACATGCTGAGAAGCAAAAAAACAAAAACAAAAAAACTATGAAGACAATCCACACAGAAATTAAAAACATAATGAAAACACCAGAAAAATTAATTAAAACACTTACAACAAACTATTTCGAGAAAAGCACAAATATAGCAAGTCAAGAAATATAGTAATATAAACAAAACTGAATTTCTAGAGCCCAATAAATGCAATTCTTGAAATGAAAATCTCATGGAATGGACTTCAAATAACAGACTGCAAAAAAAAAAAAAAAAGTAACAATATGGTGGCAATAAAAACTATTGAATCTAAACTACAGATTGAAAAAAAGTTAATACTATGAAAATATCAACAATGTATAGAAAAATATGCATTTCTAACATACGCATAATTGTAGATCGAGATCTAACTATGGGTTAGAGGCAGAAAATTTATTAAAGAAGTCAAGGCTAGGACGTTAGCAAAAATAGTAGAATCAGAACCTAGCAAAATGTTCTTTTCCATAAAATGAGTAAGAAAAGTTCCAAAAAAATAATGTCAGAATAAACATTTCCCAAACTCTGGAAACTAATAAAAGACTTGCAGCAATCCAGGGAGCATTTATTAAAGAAACATTTCTGAAACTCTGTAAAACTACTCCTTCGTAAAAACAATACAGACACTGGCCAAAAAAACTGATAAAAAAAGCGGACAAATTCAATTGTGAATAAATCTGGAAATTAACCAAAGGCTTGCAAAACTCTGAGGAACATTCTTCAAAGAACATAGTATAATATTGGTAAGATAAGCAATCTTTAGCATTTATACTTGCTCTATTCCCACAGCACTTATCTCAGCTGTATGGTAGCCTTGAGAAGATCTCTATGAGAACTAACAGTCTTTGTGGGAACCAGCAGTCTCGAGGCTGCAAGAAGGAACTGAATGCACTTGGAGCTGTAAGATAGCCCTGTTCTCAGATAATTTTTCCTATTTCACGTGTCTGTCAGCTCCCTAAATAACTCAATTTTCAGGATATATTCTTATTTGGCCTGTTTTAGAGCTCACTCAGTGCAAATACTAGTAACCTTAAGGTGTTAAAAATATCTCTATTAATTGTTTGGCATTGCAAGGAGCTGGGATGTCTATTCACGTTAGAGCTAACAAAAGACTAACAAAAACAAATAAAAGTAAAAATTGCAGAATGAGGTTCCATATGAGGTCACTGAAAAGCTCCAGTAGATTACTGGGAATTTCGAAGGCCATGTACATGTGCGGAGCCATGTAAATCCCCAGAAAAGACATGAAAAAGGCTTAGTCTTTTACCTGTGGCTGACATTGAGGTTTTGCAGAGGGAGAACTGTAAACACCAGAGCATTGAACACATGCTCCAGCACCCATAGTGATCTCTAAGGAAGGGGCAGTGAGACTTATTGGTTCATGCCATTTAAAATTTTTGCCCAATCATTGGCTCATGCCTGTAATCCCAGCACTTTGGGAGGATGGGGTGGGCGGATTGCTTGAGCTCAGGAGTTCGAGACCAGGCTGGGCAGCATGGCAAAACTCCATCTCTATGAAAAAAAAAAAAAAAATCAGCCAGGCATGGTGGCTTGTACCTGTAGTCCCAGGTACTTGGGAGACCGAAATGAGAGGATTGCTTGAGCCCAGGAGGCAGAGGTTGCAGTGATCCAAGATCACACCACTGTACTCCAGCCTGGAAAACAGAGGGAGACCCTGTCTCGAAATAAACAAATAAATAAATTTTCTGCACAATCATGAGTTGACCACTAACAATTCAAGCAGAGACTTCAGTGCTTGAATATGACAAAGAATACTGATTTTTAAAATTAGGCAAGGACAGTCACTAAACAGCAACAACAAAAACAAGTAACAAACAAAAACAAAGGAGGGAAAATATGATTTCCAGCTTTTACATATTATAATATTGAAATGTCTATGTTTTAACCAAAAATTATGAGACTCACAAAGAAAAAGAAAATACAGCCCCATATATATGAAAATAAAATCAGTGAATAGAACCTCTCCCAGAGAAAGCCAAGACATTAAACCTACTAGACAGACTTAAAATCACCTGTTATATAACACAATTAAATAAAACCAGGGATAAATAATTGAAGTATATAATCAATGTGTCACCAAAGAGAGACTATAAAAAGATAAAAATTATTTTGAAAAATATAGAAATTATGAGTTTGATAACTACAATAACTAAAATAAAAATATACTAGATGGGCACAATAGTAAATTTGAACTTGCAAAATAATAAATCAATGACTTTGAAGATGCATCAATTGCAATCAGCCAGTCTAAGAAACAGAAAAAAATCTGGTGAAAACATAACGTAGTCTCAGAAAGCTGTGAGACACCATCAATCATACACATATATATGTACTGGGAGTGTCAGAAGAGGAGAAGAGAAAGAGAGAAAATTAAAAAAGAATATATGAAGCATCTACACACTAAAGAAGCTAAAAATATATGTCTAAGTAGAATAAACTCAATGAAATCCACAACTAGGCACTTCCCAGTCAAATTGATATAAACCAGTAACAGGCCAGGGGCAGTGGCTCACACCTCTAATCCCAGCACTTTGGGAGGCCAGAGTGGGTGGATCACTTGAGGCCAGGAGTTTGAGACCAGCCCGGCCAACATGGTGAAAACCTGTTTCTACTAAAAAAAATACAAAAATTCGCTGGGCATGGTAGCATGTGCCCATAATCCCAGCTACTCAGGAGGCTGAGGTACAAGAATCTCTTGAACCTGGCCAGGAGCGGTCACTTATGCCTGTAATCCCAGGACTTTGGGAGGCCAAGGCGGGCGGATCACCTGAGGTCAGGAGTTTGAGACCAGCCTGGCCAACACGATGAAACCCCGTCTCTACCAAAAATACAAAAATTAGCCAGGTGTGATGGCGAACACCTGTAATCTCAGCTATTGGGGAGGCTGAGGCAAGAGAATCACTTGAACCTGGGAGGCAGAGGTAGCAGTGAGCCAAGGTCACACCACTGCACTCCAGCCTAGCGGACAAGAGCAAGACTTCATTTCAAAAAATAAATAAATAAATAAATAAATAAGAAAGAATCTCTTGAACCTGGGAGGCGGAGGTTGCAGTGAGCCAAGACTGAACTGTGATCAGTATGGAATGCAGTTTTGCAGTTCTTCAAAATGTTGTATATAGAAGTATTAGGCTGGTGGAAACGTGATTGCAGTTTTTGCCATTACTTATAATGGCAAAAAGGTTTAAAGGTTGTATACCTCTGTGTTAACATATTAACAACCACTTTTGCCATTACTTTTAGTGGCAAAAACTACAATTACTTTTGCACCAACCTTATGCTACATGGCCCAGCAATTCTACTCCTAGGCATATAACCAAGATATTTGAAAATGTGTCTAAACAAAAAGTTTTATTTGAATATTCATAAAAGTACTAATGATATTAGCCAAAAAGTGGAAACAATTCACATTTCCATCAACCAATGAATGTATTAATAAAATGTGGTATATTCATACAATGGAATACTATGCAGCCATAAAAAGGAATGAAGTACAGATTCATATCACAACATGAATGAACCCCAAAAGCATCATGCCAAGTGAAAACAGCTAGTCACAGAAAACAAACGTTTTAAAATTTTATTTATATGATATATTCAAGATAGATAAATCTATATAGACAGAAAGTAGATTAGTAAATGATGGAGACTGAACAAGGTTAGAATGGGGAGTGATTAATAATGGGCATGAAGTTTCTTTTTGGGGGGTTCTTTTTGAGGTGATGAAAATGTTCTGAAATTAGTGATGATGTTTGCATACCTTTGTGAGCATATTAACAACCAACTATAAGCTGGTTACTTCTTTGCTATGTAAATTACATCTCAATAAGGCTGTTCTTTTTAAAAGCAATAAGGCCGGGAGCGGTGGCTCAAGCCTGTAATCCCAGCACTTTGGGAGGCCGAGACAGGTGGATCACGAGGTCAGGAGATCGAGACCATCCTGGCTAACACGGTGAAACCCCGTCTCTACTAAAAAATACAAAAAACTAGCCGGGCGAGGTGGCGGGCGCCCGTAGTCCCAGCTACTCGGGAGGCTGAGGCAGGAGAATGGCGTAAACCCGGGAGGCAGAGCTTGCAGTGAGCTGAGATCCGGTCACTGCACTCCAGCCTGGGCGGCAGAGCAAGACTCCGTCTCAAAATAAATAAATAATAAAATAAAAGCAATAAATGTAAGTGGACAATAGATTTGAATACTTTACCAAAGAAGGTCTAGAGGCGACAAATAAGCATGTGAAACACTTCTCAGAATAGTTTATTTTTAGGAAAAATCAAATTAAAATCACAGTGTGATTTCCCAACACACCTATGGAAATTAATAAATTGAAAAGACTGCCAATATAAAGTTTTGGTGAGGATGCATAGCAAGTAGAATGTAGGAATGCAGACATGGCACAGCATTTTTGGAAAATGGTTTGGTGTATTTTTATAAAGCTAAAAATACATTCACCACATGATCTCCCAACTATAATTGTAGGTATTTACTCAACTGAAATTAAAACATATGTTCACATAAAGTCATATATGTGCATGTTATTGCAGTTATTTGTAATCACCACAAACTATAAAAAATGTTTATCAAGTGGTAAATGGAAAACACATTGTGATTTATCTTTATAATGGAATATTACTAAAGAAGGTAGATGCAAGACACTATTATTCCATTTATATGACATTCTGGATAATGAATACTGATAGGGATGGAAATTAGATTTGTGTCTGTACATGGAAGGAGGGAATTCTCTGTAAAGGAAAAATGGAAAGTTTTTGGTGTAAAGGAAATGTCCTGTATTTTGATTTTGGTGATGCTTAAATGACTGTATGCATTTTGAAGATTTATTGAACTACATACTATAAAAAGGTGAATTTTACTGGATGCAAATTTTACCTTCATAAACCTGATCACAAGCGAAAAATAGTAATTCACAGTATAAATAAAAAAGTTTATATTGAGGCTTATAGAACATATTGAAGTAAACCAGATGAAAAGAGTAGCACAAAGAAACAGAATCAGAACATAGGAGGATAGAATTGTAAGGTTCTTACATTATATGTGAAACTGTATATTATTTAAGGTAGTCTGTAAAGATTCATATTTTAAAATCTTATAGCAACTACTAAGAAGTTACAAAACAGAGAAAGCATGCAGGTTCCAGAATTTTCCACTACATCACACAACAACAGAAGACAAGCAATAGCTACAAAGTTCTAGGGAATGAAAAAGTGATTCAAGAATTTTATACTCAAATTGTAGTCTAAATATAAAATCTATCAAAGTCTCATAACATACACTTTTAATATTAATATTATCCTTTAACTCCTTTGTCCTATTCTTTTTTTCACCCTTATAGCAATATTACAACCTTTTATTAATTCAACTGTCAACATTTTTTGTGCCAAGGCTGAAGAAAATCACACAACCTCACAAATTGTTCCTGCTACAAATACATGTTCCCTATCAACAACTTGATCTTCAGTGATCTCTACTAATGTTTCTTATGTTACTTTAACTAAGCTCTTGATCTCTTTTTCAATTATTCTGAATATTAGAACTTTAACATACCTTTACACCTCCCATCCCACCTGAAAAAAACAGAAGTCATCAAATGAAGCACTTTCAACTTTTGCCACTCCACATGCTAACTGACTGCACCAATACTGTCACTTTTCTTGCCCAAGATTCATTCCCATGCTTATTCTCTGCACCCCATTCAATGTAACCTCCTTAAAAAACACCCTACAAAATCATCCCTTCCCTCTTTACCTTCATCTTCTCATATACATTGAAACGTAGTTCAGTCTTTGATGAATTAAAAATTAAAATTTAGATAAACTTCCCTTACTGCCTTGCTGTGTCTAGCTAGTATCCTATCTCTCTCTTCTCTTTTGTTGACAACTTTTCAAAATCTGTTTACAATGGCTTCTTCTTCTTCTTGACTTTTCCTTCATTCCTAAGCCCACTCAGTATGGTTTCTGCCCAATCAGTCCACTACAACAGCTCTTGCTAAATTCACCAGCTGCCTCCATGTTAAAGTCAATGGAAACTGCAGAAATGTAATAGAGTCTCGACCTCTCAGCTGCATTTTCATTTGTCATTTTACACATTTCCAATTATGATTTTAGTAAATATTTTTTTTCTTAAGAATGATATAACTTTTTATTCAGTACTGGATTTAAACATAAGAATTCTATAAATACAATACACTCGCAAAAATTCAATCCCTTCATAATACGTTTGACCAAATAATACTGCTCACAGTTCTTTCAGGTAATGTGGATTATGGTTTTGAAAACTGAAAGTTAAAAGGATTGATACTTGAAATCCTGCATCATAGCAACTTTCTGTATTTAATCCCATTGTACTGTAATTGGATGTATTTTGTATTTATTTTATTCAATGAGTGAATAAAAAAAGAGGATTAAATGTGTTCACATCCTCTAAAAGGTCACAATGTCTCTTTTCGACCCACTTTTAGAGTGGAAATAACATGAATTTTCACTAAAATCCAGTAGTATTGTACTAAAATTGAAACTGTTCTGTATAAACTGCATTATTGTCCATGTTATTTACCAAATTCAAGTATTTAAGAACAAGCAATCTTCATTATAAAATGAGATAATGCATATGATAATGCTTTAAAAATACTCAAGTTGGGGGGGTGGAGCAAGATGGCCGAATAGGAACAGCTCCAGCCTCCAGCTCCCAGCCTGAGCGACACAGAAGACCGGTGATTTCTGCATTTTCAACTGAGGTACTGGGTTTATCTCACTAGGGAGTGCCGGACAATTGGTGCTGGTCAGCTGTTGCAGCCCGACCAAGGAGAGCTGAAGCAGGGCGAGGCATCACCTCACCTGGGAAGCGCAAGGGGGAAGGGAATCCCTTTTCCTAGCCGGGGGAACTGAGACACACAACACCTGGAAAATCAGGTAACTCCCACCCCAATACTGCACTTTAAGCAAACGGGCACACCAGGAGATTATATCCCACACCTGGCCAGGAGGGTCCCACATCCACAGAGCCTGCCTCATTGCTAGCACAGCAGTCTGCGACCTAACTGCAAGGCAGCAGCGAGGCTGGGGAAGGGGCGCCCGCCATTGCTGAGGCTTAAGTCGGTAAACAAAGCCCTGGGAAGATCAAAATGGGCGGAGCTCACAGCAGCTCAAGGAGGCGTGCCAGTCTCTGTAGACTCTACCTCTGGGGACAGGGCACAGCTAAACAACAACAACAATAACAAAAAAAAAAAAAGCAGCAGAAACCTCTGCAGACGCAAACGACTCTGTCTGACAGCTTTGAAGAGAGCAACATGGATCTCCCAACATGGAGGTTGAGATCTGAGAAAGGACAGACTGCCTGCTCAAGTGGGTCCCTGACCCGAGTAGCCTAACTGGGAGACATCCTCCACTAGGGGCAGAACGACACCCCACACCTCACACGGTGGAGTACACCCCTGAGAGAAAGCTTCCAAAGCAAGAATCAGACAGGTACACTCACTGTTCAGCAGTATTCTATCTTCTGCAGCCTCTGCTGCTGACACCCAGGCAAACAGGGTCTGGAGTGGACCTCAAGCAATCTCCAACAGACCTACAGCTGAAGGTCCTGACAGTTAGAAGGAAAACTAACAAACAGGAATGACACCCACACCAAAATCCCATCAGTACGTCACTATCATCAAAGACCAGAGGCAGATAAAACCATAAAGATGGGGAAAAAGCAGGGCAGAAAAGCTGGAAATTCAAGAAGTAAGAGCGCATCTCCCCCTCCAAAGGAACACAGCTCATCGCCAGCAACGGATCAAAGCTGGATGGAGAATGACTTCAATGAGATGAGAGAAGAAGGCTTCAGATAATCAAACTTCTCAGAGCTAAAGGAGGAATTACGTACCCAGCGCAAAGAAACTAAAAATCTTGAAAAAAGAGTGGAAGAATTGATAACCAGAATAATTAATGAAGAGAAGGCCATAAACGAACTGACAGAGATGAAAACCATGACACGAGAAATATGTGACAAAAGCACAAGCTTCAGTAACCGTCTCGATCAACCAGAAGAAAGAGTATCAGCGATTGAGGATCAAATGAATGAAATGAAGTGAGAAGAGAAACCAAAAGAAAAAAGAAGAAAAAGAAATGAACAAAGCCTGCAAGAACTTTGGGATTATGTAAAATGACCAAATCTACGTCTGATTGGGGTGCCTGAAAGTGAGGGAGAAAATGGAACCAAGTTGGAAAACACTCTTCAGGATATCATCCAGGAGAACTTCCCCAACCTAGTAGGGCAGGCCAACATTCAAATTCAGGAAATACAGAGAAAGCCACAAAGGTACTCCTCGAGAAGAGCAACTCCAAGACACATAATTGCCATATTCACCAAAGTTGAAATGAAGGAAAAACTCTTAAGGGCAGCCAGAGAGAAAGGTCGGGTTACCCACAAAGGGAAGCCCATCAGACTAACAGCAGATCTCTCAGCAGAAACTCTACAAGCCAGAAGAGAGTGGGGGCCAATATTCAACGTTCTTAAAGAAAAGAATTTTCAACCCAGAATTTCATATCCAGCCAAACTAAGTTTCATAAGTGAAGGAGAAATAAAATCCTTTACAGATAAGCAAATGCTTAGAGATTTTGTCACCACCAGGCCTGCCTTACAAGAGACCCTGAAGGAAGCACTAAACATGGAAAGGAACAACCGGTACCAGCCATTGCAAAAACATGCCAAAATGTAAAGACCATCGAGGCTAGGAAGAAACTGCATCAACTAACGAGCAAAATAACCAGTTAATATCATAATGGCAGGAACAAGTTCACACATAACAATATTAACCTTAAATATAAATGGACTAAATGCTCCAATTAAAAGACACAGACTGGCAAACTGGATAAAGAGTCAAGACCCATCAGTCTGCTGTACTCAGGAGACCCGTCTCACATGCAGAGACATACATAGGCTCAAAATAAAGGGATGGAGGAAGATCTACCAAGCAAATGGAGAACAAAAAAAAAAGCAGGGGTTGCAATCCGAGTCTCTGATAAAACAGACTTTAAACCATCAAAGATCAAAAGAGACAAAGAAGGCCATTACATAATGGTAAAGGGATCAATTCAACAGGAAGAGCTAACTATCCTAAATATATATGCACCCAATACAGGAGCACCCAGATTCATAAAGCAAGTCCTTAGACACTTACAAAGAGACTTAGACTCCCATACAGTAATAATGGGAGACTTCAACAACCCACTGTCAATATTAGACAGATCAACGAGACAGAAAGTTAACAAGGATATCCAGGAATTGAACTCATCTCTGCAGCAAGCAGACCTAATAGACATCTACAGAACTCTCCACCCCAAATCAACAGAATATATATTCTTCTCAGCACCACATCACACTTATTCCAAAATTGACCACATAATTGGAAGTAAAGCACTCCTCAGCAAATGTACAAGAACAGAAATTATAGCAAACTGTCTCTCAGACCACAGTGCAATCAAACTAGAACTCAGGACTAAGAAACTCAATCAAAACCGCTCAACTACATGGAAGCTGAATAATCTGCTCCTGAATGACTACCGGGTACATAACAAAATGAAGTCAGAAATAAAGAAGTTCTTTGAAACCAATGAGAACAAAGATACAACATACCAGAATCTCTGGGACACATTTAAAGCAGTGTGTAGAGGGAAATTTATAGCACTAAATGCCCACAAGAGAAAGCTGGAAAGATCTAAAATGGACACTCTAACATCACAATTAAAAGAACTAGAGAAGCAAGAGCAAACACATTCAAAAGCTAGCAGAAGGCAAGAACTAACTAAGATCAGAGCAGAACTGAAGGAGATAGAGACACAAAAAACCCTCCAAAAAATCAATGAATCCAGGAGCTGGTTTTTTGAAATGATCAACAAAATTGATAGACCACTAGCAAGACTAATAAAGAAGAAAAGAGAGAAGAATCAAATAGACGCAATAAAAAATGATAAAGGGGATATCACCACCCACCCCACAGAAATACAAACTACCATCAAAGAATACTATAAACACCTCTATGCAAATAAACTAGAAAATCTAGAAGAAATGGATAATTTCCTGAACACTTACACTCTGCCACGACTAAACCAGGAAGAAGCTGAATGCCTGAATAGACCAATAGCAGGCTCTGAAATTGAGGCAATAATTAATAGCCTACCAACCAAACAAAGTCCAGGACCAGATGGATTCACAGCAGAATTCTACCAGAGGTACAAGGAGGAGCTGGTACCATTCCTTCTGAAACTATTCCAATCAATAGAAAAAGAGGGAATCCTCCCTAACTCATTTTATAAGGCCAACATCATCCTGATACCAAAGCCTGGCCGAGATACAACAACAACAAAAAATTTTTGACCAGTATCCCTGATGAACATCGATGCAAAAATCCTCAGTAAAATACTGGCAAACCAGATCCAGCAGCACATCAAAAAGCTTATCCACCATGATCAAGTGGACTTCATCCCTGGGATGCAAGGCTGCTTCAACACACGCAAATCAATAAATGTAATCCAGCATATAAACAGAACCAAAGACAAAACCACATGATTATCTCAATAGATGCAGAAAAGGCCTTTGACAAAATTCAACAGCCCTTCATGCTAAAAACGCTCAATAAATTCAGTATTGATGGAATGTATCTCAAAATAATAAGAGCCATTTATGAAAAACCCACAGCCAATATCATACTGAATGGGCAAAAACTGGAAAAATTCCCTTTGAAAACTGGCACAAGACAGGGATGCCCTCTCTCACCACTCCTATTCAACATAGTGTTGGAAGTTCTGGCTAGGGCAATCAGGGAAGAAAAAGAAATAAAGGGTATTCAGTTAGGAAAAGAAGAAGTCGAACTGTCCCTGTTTGCAGATGACATGATTGCATGTTTAGAAAACCCCATTGTCTCAGCCCAAAATCTCCTTAAGCTGATAAGAAACTTCAGCAAAGTCTCAGGATACAAAATTAATGTGCAAAAATCACAAGCATTCTTATACACCGGTAACAGAGAGCCAAATCATGAATGAACTTCCATTCACAATTGCTTCAAAGAGAATAAAATACCTAGGAATCCAACTTACAAGGGATGTAAAGGACCTCTTCAAGGAGAACTACAAACCACTGCTCAGTGAAATAAAAGAGGACACAAACAAATGGAGGAACAAACCATACTCATGGATAGGAAGAATCAATATAGTGAAAATGGCCATACTGCCCAAGGTAATTTATAGATTCAATGCCATCCCCATCAAGCTACCAATGAGTTTCTTCAAAGAATTGGAAAAAACTCCTTTAAAGTTCATATGGAACCAAAAAAGAGCCCGCATTGCCAAGACAATCCTAAATCAAAAGAACAAAGCTGGAGGCATCACGATACCTGACTTCAAACTATACTACAAGGCTACAGTAACCAAAACAGCATGGTACTGGTACCCAAACAGAGATATAGACCAATGGAACAGAACAGAGTCCTCAGAAATAATACCACACATCTACAGACATCTGATCTTTGATAAACCTGACAAAAACAAGAAATGTGGAAAGGATTCCCTATTTAATAAATGGTGCTGGGAAAATTGGCTAGCCATAAGTAGAAAGCTGAAACTGGATCCTTTCCTTACTCCTTATATGAAAATTAATTCAAGATGGATTAGAGACTTAAATGTTAGACCTAATACCATAAAAACCCTAGAAGAAAACCTAGGTAATACCATTCAGGACATAGGCATGGGCAAGGACTTCATGTCTAAAACACTAAAAGCAATGGCAACAAAAGCCAAAATTGACAAATGGGATCTAATTAAACTAAAGAGCTTCTGCACAGCAAAAGAAACTACCATCAGAGTGAATAGGCAACCTACAGAATGGGAGAAAATTTTTGCAATCTACTCATCTGACAAAGGGCTAATATCCAGAACCTATAAAGAACTCAAACAAATTTACAAGAAAAAAAACAACCTCATCAAAAAGTGGGCAAAGGATATGAACAGACATTTCTCAAAAGAAGACATTCATACAGCCAACAGACACATGAAAAAATGCTCATCATCACTGGCCATCAGAGAAATGCAAATCAAAACCACAATGAGATACCATCTCACACCAGTTAGAATGGCAATCATTAAAAAGTCAGGAAACAACAGGTGCTGGAGAGGCTGTGGAGAAATAGGAACACTTTTACACTGTTGGTGGGATTGTAAACTAGTTCAACCATTATGGAAAACAGTATGGCGATTCCTCAAGGATCTAGAACTAGATGTACCATATGACCCAGCCATCCCAATACTGGGTATATACCCAAAGGATTATAAATCATGCTGCTATAAAGACACATGCACATGTATGTTTATTGCGGCACTATTCACAATAGCAAAGACTTGGAATCAACCCAAATGTCCATCAGTGACAGACTGGATTAAGAAAATGTGGCACGTATACACCATGGAATAGTATGCAGCCATAAAAAAGGATGAGTTTGTGTCCTTTGTAGGGACATGGATGCAGCTGGAAACCATCATTCTCAGCAAACTATCGCAAGAACAGAAAACCAAACACCACATGTTCTCATTCATAGGTGGGAGCTGAGCAATGAGATCACTTGGACTCGGGAATGGGAAAATCACACACCAGGGCCTATCACGGGGAGGGGGAAGGGGGAGGGATTGCACTGGGAGTTATAGCTGATGTAAATGATGAGTTGATGGGTGCTGACGAGTTGATGGGTGCAGCACACCAACATGGCACAAGTATACATATGTAACAAACCTGTACGTTATGCACATGTACCCTAGAACTTAAAGTATAATAATGAAAAAAAAAATACTCAAGTTTTACTTAGTAAGTTATCATTATAATGGTGATGATTTTCTGTAAAATTGAAACCTTTTGTGCTAAGTTGACATGAAGCAGTCCTATTATGTTGCCACTCTGGAGTGGTTCAGCTCACCTGGCTTGTCCATGCTTGGTAGCGAGATAATAAGTCCAAGTGTTTTCTAGACTCATCCAACTCCGTTTTCCCTTCTAGAGTAGTATTAGCAGTTTATTGCTCTTGTTATTTGTTTTCTATTGTTGTATTCATTAAGACATCAAAGATTAATTGAAAATAACTGAATCTGCACCCAATCATGAGAATAAAGGTGATCAGGATGAAGGTATAATTTCTGTTTTTCAACACCAAGCTCTCCATTCCTCAGTGTGGACAAACTCCTTAGCCAGAACAGGCATAGGAAATGTTTCCTTGCTCGTCCTGGTTGAATTCCTCTGCATTTTATCATATTTAAGTTTATTGTCTTTTGATATGTCATTCTCACTGAGTAATCAAAAACAACAAATTTTCATTTTCCTATCACATGAAATTTGACTAGTTTAACTCCTAGAGGAAAATTTATTTGAAAATTATAGAAAATTCCTCACTATCATCCCAATGTACAAATGAATTATTTTCCAATCCTGTAAAATATTTGCAGAAGCTACCTCTAATTGTCCAGAGATGCCTTACTATATATCACACCTTCTCTTTTATACTGCTGCAGTGGAAGAGATTTCACAGACCTCTGTTCCTTTATCAACAAAGATAACATTTAACATTTTCCAATTGTAGTGATAAACTGAATAATCAGTCTCTATCCTGAAATAACTTACACTATGATTACTCCCTATGACATGTAACCCGCCCTTCACCAAATAGTAGTAACTCTCGCAAACCGTTCTATGTATAGCACCAATCATTTTCGTGTTTTTGTAATTTTATCCTTTTATGCTCAACTATATGTGCACATTACACTGAGAACTCAACCATATGTCCACAGACTACCTTTTCAGATACTGTGCATCAACAAATTGAAGGACTTACTGTACATTCTATCCCCTGTCCATTTTCCTGACTCTTTGCTTGTGACTTCCTGTGCCATTCACCTCTACTCCAGTTCTGAATGGAGCCGGACAGATGTATGTTTGAGACCCAGCTTTATCACTTACATAGATGTGTAACCTTGCACAAGTGGCCTTTCTCCCATAAACTCTATTTCTCTTTCTTCTCTTTTCTTTTTAGTTCATTCTTTCTCTTTTTCTCCTTCCTTCCCTTTCTTTCCTCCCTCCCTCATTTCCTTCCTCTTTTTCCTTTTTTTCTCTCCTTCTCTCCTTCTTTTTCTTCCTTCCTTCCTTCCTCCCGCCCTCTCTTCTTCCCTTCCTCCCTCCCTTTCTCTTTCTCTCTTTCTCTCTCTTTCTTTCCTTTTCTTTTCTGTTTGAGACATGGTCTCACTCTGTTGCTCAGGCTGGAGTGCAGTGATGCAATCATGGCTCATTGCAGCCTTGACCTCGTGAACTAAGGCAATTCTCTTGCCTCAACCCCCCAAGTAGATGGGACTACAGAGTCAAGCCGCTATGCCTGGTTAATTGTTTTAAGTTTTATTTTATTTTATTTTATTTTATTTTATTTTATTTTATTTTATTTTATTTTATTTTATTTTATTTTATTTTCTGTAGGGACAGAGTCTCACTATGTTGCTCAGGTTGGCCTTGAACTCCTGACCTCATGCAGTCTTCTTGCCTTGGCCTCTCAAACTGCTGGGATTATAGGCATAAGACACCATGCCTGGCTTTGACATCTTCACATGTAAAATGAAAATTATTATTGGTACCCCTCTCTAGCACTGGTGTGAAGACTGAGCAAGACTATAAATTAATCATGTAGCACAATATCTCACATATAATAGATGTCTAATAAATAGCAACGGTGTCATAGGGTGCTAGGATATAGCACTACTTCTTTTCACATGCAATTATTCAACCAATCATTGAAAGAAACTAAGGAGTCAAAAGATGGGCAACAAAAAGCCCTTATTACTGATAATAATAATATTGAAGAATGTGGCTAAAATGTTTAACAACAGTGAGCTTTCTAATACTCTACTCTGGAATTAGGCAGACTGACTTAACCAGTCCCAGGTAGCACTGACAATTATAGGCTTCTTCCTATAAGAGGTATAATGAAAAATATATGTCATGGAAGAAAGTGGGACAAACTGCCTTCTCTATAACCAGCCTGGCTCTGAAGAAGAATCAGAAGAGAAGGAAAAGCCTATACACACCCTGTTCTTATTCCAAAACCCATTCATAAGTCACCCACCTTCCTTAAGGAAGAATGAATAAATGGATGAGAAGATCACCCTTTTCCTTCAATTTCAAGGTTATATGTTATCTCTTCAGAAAATATGTTTTGACTCTACTACTCCGAAATAACTTTCAGCCTCTCTAAGCCTTCACTGGTAAATTATATGTGCCTATGTTAAGTCACAGACCACATTATTCAAGAATAACACATTATTCAATAAATAATCACTAGTCTACATACCTCCATATTATTTTCACTACTGTTCATACATTTATGCAACATGTATTTATCATGCACAATATACCTGACAATGTGCCAAGTGCTAGAGATGGTGAACACAACACAGTTCCTGTCCTCTTAAAAGCTGGTGTGTGGTGGGGGATGGACAATAATTTCCTTGAAGATATAATCTATATCTGTTCTAATTTTTTATGCACATGACTCTAATATTTGCTCAATAAAATTTCATGGAATGAATGATTAATAGTTCAAGATAAAAGTCACTATTTGCCTCAGTCCTCAGAGACAAAAAGAAGCAAATTTCCCCAAAGTGTCATATTTTAAATTAATAAGTTGTTCAATTTATATTTGAAATGTTTGAAATATCAGTGATCCTGTAGAATATATTCACAAACAAAATATGAAATGCTAATAAACACAACTAAAATTCATTAATATAATATAATAACTAAAAATTCATAATATAATATAATATAAAATGTCATTAATATAATGACATTTATACACAAAGAGTTTGATGTAATAATTCCTAGTCAGAACCAGCTGGTATAGTCTTACAGATTAAAATACATCAGTAAACAAATAGGTAAATCATTGAATAAACCACTGCCTCACATAACTGTCAGGTGTGTCTAATATCCTGAGCAGTCTCATAATTCACAACTTGCCACACAAGTCTACAAGGTAATTATTAAAGTAAAAATCTTGCTCAATATTGTAAAAATTTAGGGTAGATCTCATGCAATATAAAAATACAATCCAAGATTATTTTCACAACAAAACATAATCTTACCACTCAGACTTTAGTATGCACATAATAAAACATTATTTCTTCAGCTCCACCTGCATTATGAGTGCAGGAAACCAGAATTACGAGGTTATGCGGTTGTAGGTGGACAACAGGTGAAGAAAACTTCTGGAGGGGAGCAGCCAAGACAGCAGCTAGTGTCTGTGGCTCAAAAAGAGAGGAACAGAAGGGGCAATTAAATACAGCACCTTCAACTGAAACATCCAGGTACTCGCATTGGGACTAATCAAAAATCAACTTGACCCACAGAGAACAGAGAAAAGTAAGGTAGGATGATGGTCCACCCAGGAATCACATGGAGCCAAGGAACTTGCCCCACCCAGGGAAGTGGTGAATGAATGTGCAACCGTGGGAACCCACACTTCTCTCACGGATATTTACAACCCTTTGGGGTAAGAGATCCCTTATGACACAAGTTTACCTACGTAAGAAACCTGACCATGTACCCCTGAACTTAAAATAAATGTTAAAAAAACGAAAACTTGTGGTGAGGCTTCAAAATGTTTTTCCACCATAAATGTCTCACACACATTCTTTTTTTGTTTTGTGTTTGAGACAGTCAGCACTTGGCACATTGCCAGGTACATTGTGCAGTGGTGTGATCTCAGTTCCCCCCAACCTCCACCTCCCAGGTTCAAGTGATTTTCATGCCTCAGCCTCCTGAGTAGCTGGGACTACAGTCATGCACCACCATACCCAGCTAATGTTTTGCATTTTTAGTAGAGACGGGGTTTCACCATGTTGGTCAGACCAGTCTCAAACTCTGATCTTAAGTGATCCACCCGCCTCGGCCTCCCAAAGTGCTGGGATTACAAGCATGAGCCACCACACCCAGCCAAATGTCTCATACACATTTGATATTTAAAATACGGAAAATAGAACTCTTGATCTGCCTCCCTTTAGAACTGGAAATCTTCCCGTATTTTCTATTTCAGCAAAATTTACCAATAAGATATATGACTTTAGAAACAGGCATTTGACATTTGATTTTATTTCCTAAATATTATTTATATCTCTCTTTAACTGGAAATTGTGTCAAATGTGGACCTCATTCATGGAGTAATTCAGGGCTGGGAACTGATACTCCAAACTAAAAGAACTTTTTAGAGAAACCAGGAACAGGAGCCCCAACACAGTAGGGCCATAAAGGAGACATACTGGAGAGAGAGTCAGAATAATGGGAACCCTTACTGTGTGCATGAAATCACACAAGTGTCATGATTAACCCTAAATTATGTACATGTAATATAAATCCAAAGCAATGAAGCAAAAGCAAAGAGAACTGAAATTATACCTGAACCACGCGTAAAAGTCTCAGCCTAAATCCTGAAGCAAACATCAGAAATATAATACAGATTTTTATGACTCAATAAAGGAAAAACAAGCAACTGAATAAAAACAGGGAAAAGATTTGAACAGATGCTTCACAAAAGAAGATAATTCAAATGGCCAATAAACACATGAAAAGATGCTAAACATTATTAGTTTTCGGGGAAATACAAAGTAAACCACAGTAATACACCACTTCACAATGGCTACAATTGAAAAAAACTGACAATAGCAAGCTCTGCTGAAAGTGGAGAAATAGAAACTCTCACATGTTGCTGATCGAAATCACTTTGCAAAACTAATTAACAATGTTTTATTTTTGAGATGGAGTCTTGCTCTGTTGCCCAGGCAGAAGTGCAGTGGTGTGATCTCGGCTCACTGCAACATCAGCCTCCTGTGTTCAAGTGATTCTCTGGCCTCAGCCTCCCAAGTAGCTGGGATTACAGGCACATGCCATCATGCCCAGCTAATTTTTGTATTTTTAGTCGAGACGGGGTTTCACCACGTTAGTCAGTCTGGTCTTGACCTCCTGACTTCAAGTGATCTGCCTGCCTTGGCTCCCAAAATGCTGGGATTACAGGCATGAGCCACCATGCCCGGCGTGAGTGACAAAAAATTTAATAAATTTTTATTTTTATTTTTAGAAAATTTGGAAAACAATACTTTAATTCCTTTGGAACTTCAATTGTTTCTCCTTCAGAAAATGTGGAGCTATGCATTTGGAAAGGGATTAAACTTGCCATTAAATGGATTGATAAAAGAATAATGGATAAAGTACAAAAATGAAAAGGAGGGGAACAAGAGAACAGCTTCAAGCTAGATTACTGAGAAATTCAAGCTGCCTTTTTTAGTGCTTGTCAAATCTTTTCTAAGGGAAATAAAGGCTATTGAATAGAGTCAGAAGGCAGTCTAAATCCTTGCTCTGACACTATTTATGTGACCAGCTACAAAACATTACAGATTGCATGCATATATCAAAAAAACACATGTGCTCCATAAATGTGTACTATTATGTCATAAAAATAAAAATAAATAGGGATAAAAATTAAAACGTTTAAACTATCTGCATGTTACTTTATCTCTAAAAGGGGGTTTCTATATTCTGACGTATCTCCCAAAGTTATTAGGAGAACCAAAAAGGATATCAAATATAAACTTGTTACTAATTATAAATTGCAGCAAATTGTCAATTAATCCAGTGACTCAAGATAAGGGCATTTTGGCTGGGTTCAGTGGCTCTTGCCTGTAATCCCAGCACATAGGGAGGCCGAGGTGGGTGGATCACCTGAGGTCAGGGGTTTGAGACCAGCCTGGTCAACATGGTGAAACCCCGTCTCTACTAAATATTCCAAAAATAACTGGGTGTGGTGGTGTGTGCCTGTAATCCCAGCTGCTTGGGAGGCTGAGGCTGAGAGTTGCTTGAGCCCGGGAGGTGGAGGTTGCAGTGAGCTGAGATCATGTCATTGCACTCCAGCCTGGGCAATAAGAGCGAAACTCCATCTCAAAAAAAAAAAGGCGGGGGGGTGGGGGCATCTTAATTACAGAACTAACATTAGATATTCTAAATATCTGGCTCAGGGGCAAGAACATCCCTAGATATACTATTATTCTGAGTACCTTCTATAAATGAGGTGTTAGTAAACTCTAAAATGCCTCTACCCTTGTTCTGAGAGCCTGCTCCCACTTCCTGGTTTTTCTACTGGGGCAATTGCTAGCATATGAACATCACAAACCACTCTGGGAAAAGAAGAAAGAGCAAAGTTCTGCATTCTTTATTGAGTGCAGAAATAGGTTCAATATTTTTTGTGTGGTTGTTATTCATAGAAGTGTAATAGGATGCAGTGTAGATTAGTTTTCTATTGCTATAACAAATTAGCTTGAAATAACATCCAGCTATTATATTGACCATTCTGTAGGACCGAAGTTTGATAGGAATCTCGCTGAGCTAAAATCAAAATGTCAGCCAGGTGCGGTGGCTCACACCTGTAATTCCAGCGCTTTGGGAGGCCGAGGTGAGCAGATCACTTGAGGCCAGGAGTTCTTTCTTTTTTTTTTTTTTTGAGACGGAGTCTGGCTCTGTCGCCCGGGCTGGAGTGCTGTGGCCCGATCTCAGCTCACTGCAAGCTCTGCCTCCCGGGCTTAGGCCATTCTCCTGCCTCAGCCTCCGGAGTAGCTGGGACTACAGGCGCCCGCCACCTCGCCCGGCTGGTTTTTTGTATTTTTAGTAGAGATGGGGTTTCACCGTATTAGCCAGGATGGTCTCGATCTCCTGACCTCATGATCCGCCCGTCTCAGCCTCCCAAAGTGCTGGGATTACAGGCTTGAGCCACCGCGCCCGGCCGAGGCCAGGAGTTCAAGACCAGCCTGGCCAACATGGTGAAACCCCCGTCTCTACTAAAAATACAAAAAATTAGGCGAGTTTGGTGGCATGCAGCTGTAATACAAGCTACTCAGGAGGCTGAGGCATGAGAATCAATTGAACTGAGAAGGCAGAGGTTGCAGTAAGCCAGGATGGCACCACTGCACTCCAGCCTGGGGGACATAGTAAGACTCTGTCTTAAAAAAAAAAAAAAAAAAATTAAGATGTCAACAGAACCCTGTTCACTACTTGAGGCTATGGGGAAAATTCTGCTTCCAAATTCCTTGGGGCTATTGGTAGAATTTAGTTATTTGTGCTTATAGAACTGAATCCCCAATTCAATGCTGTCCCTTAGCCAGGAGTGGCTTTCAGGGAAATGGCTTCCAAAGGTCAACCATACATCTTGGCTGTGGCCCCCTTCCACTATCTTTCAAGTGGATTAAGTCCTTCTCATGCTTAGAATCTCTGTGACTTCTTTAGCCTCATGTCTTCTGCCACCAGTGGGAGAAAGTTCGTAGACCCAATAGGATTATCTAACCTTTCTATTTTAATGTTTGTAAACTTAATTACATCTGTGAAGTCCCTTTTGCTACACAGATTAACATATTTATAGGTTCTAGGAATTATGGTGTAGGCATCTTTGGGAAGTCATTATTCTGGCTACCATAGTCTCTGTAGTATATGTTTATGAATTTTTCCAACAAATGATACATTATTTAAAGTAAGATTATCTATATATTTGAATGGATATGTCAATATGGTATGGATGACTGTGACAACAAACAGTCCAATTCTTTCATTTATTCAGACCACAAATGGCCTTTTTGTCTGTGTGGAGGAAGAGAGGGGGAGTCTGAGAAAAGAAAGAATTAAGGGGTGAGTCAGAGCACAATGAATTGTCAGTCCTCTACAGAAAACAGTGTGGAGGTTTCTCAAAAAATTAAAAATAGAATTACCATGTTATATTTGTCCAATTTCATGCTGCTAAGACATACCTGAGACTGGGCAATTTACAAAAGAAAGAGATTGAATGGACTTACAGTTCCACTGTGGCTGGGAAGGCTTCACTATCATGGTGGAAGGTGAAACATATGGCTCACATGGTGGTAGACAAGAGGAGAGAGCTTGTGCAGGGAGACTCCCATTTTTAAAACCATCAGATCTTGTGAGACTTATTTACTATTATGAGAACAGCACTGGAAACATCTGCCCCCATGATTCAATTACCTTCCACCGGGTCCCTCCCACAACACGTGGGAATTCAAGATGAGATTTGGGTGAGGACACAGCCAAACCGTATCACATATGACACAGCAATTTCATTTATGAGTATATACCCAAAATACTTGAAATCAGAATCTTAAAGAGATATCTGCTGTCTTGTATTCATTGCAGCATTATTCAACATAGCCAAAAAGTAAATAGCCTAAATGAATAAAGAAAATGGGAGATTATATATATATATATATATATATATATATTATGTGATGTGAAATAAGCCAGTCACAGAAAGGCAAACACTTTACTTTTTCTCTATCCTTAAATCAAGATATTTTAATGTAAGCAAATACCAGTTACATTCTATTAAACTGTTTATATGTCCAATTTCCATCGTGTCACTTCAAAAAGTGATGAATAATGTATAATTATTATTGTATTTTATTTATGGCTACAAAATCAAACTTTAAAAATACGTAATCTTATATATCGCTATTATTTCACTGTTAGTGCTTAAACTTATTCATTAACTTGTTTTTATTGCTCCTTGCAAAACTCAAATCCTACCATTTACTGATGCCACAGTTTTATTCTATTGATCATTCAATTTAATGTATTGCTCTGGTATCTTTTTTCAAATCTTACTTCCTGCTATCCTTATTTTTTCCTGGCTTCCTGAATTGGATGTTTATTTTCATGTCTTCTTGTATTAAAATAAGAATACTTAAAGCTATTGATTTCTCTCTAACTACAGAATGTATCAAATGGTTTATGTTTTAAATTGCAGTGTAATTAATTCTTGTGGTATCTTACGAAGTCAAAGAATAGTTTGGGTTACTCCTTTATTCTAGGAATTACATAAAAAGCATTTCAAAATTTCCAAATGATACTGTTTAATTTTTGCCAATTTATTACTAGAAAATATGTTGCTACTTGCATTTTCTCTATAGTTGCTGTACACTGCACTTATTTGGGGGCTTATTCCTTTTTATTTTATCATTTTGCTGATATGGGAAAGAGCATTTTTTGATCCATTGTATTTTCTAAATACTTACCATTTATATGTAGCAAAGCCATAGATTTTCATGTATTAACTTTGTAATCAATCAACATACAAAATTCTCTCTTTCTCTTTCAGCTTTCCAGTTGGTTTCTATTTTTGATTTTTATATGTACATGATATATATTTGTTTTTCCTTTTTTTTCTTTTTTTTTTTTTTGAGATGGAGTTTTTGCTCTTGTTGCCCAGGCTGGAGTACAATGGCACAATCTCGGCTCACTGCAACCTTCGCCTCTCGGGTTCAAGTGATTCTCCTGCCTCAGCCTCCGAGTAGCTGGGATTACAGGCATGCGCCACCACACCTGGCTAATTTTGTATTTTTAGTAGAGAGAGGGTTTCTCCATGTTGGTGAGGCTGGTCTCAAACTCCTGATCTCAGGTGATCCACCTGCCTTGACCTCCCAAAGTGCTGGGATTACAGGTGTGAGCCACCACACCCAGCCTACAATGGTATATATTTCTATCATGTGTATATGATGATTGTTTTCTAATCTCTTTTTAATATGTCTATTTATTTAATTCTCTTATCTATTTGCTATTACAAAAACATGACAGCTGTCATTATTGTCTCATTTCTGATGTTAGTGAGAACGTTTCCAGTATTTCACATTGCACGATTCAGCATATTAGGAAGTGTCCATCTATTTCTATGTCACCACCAATGAAAAAAAAAAAATGTGAACTGACCTATTAGTATGATAAATTATATAAATATGTTAATGCTTTCTCAGAATTGAGTAATCCTAGTTGTGGTATATTAATCTTTTAATGTACCACTGGATTGTGCTACTAATACTTTATTTAGGATTTATACATTAATATCTTCTGGGATTTTCTTGTTGTTAGCTTTTATGGGGGGATTCTCAGCATTTTGACAATTACTAAAGAAACTGGCAGCTCTCCTTCCACTTTTAATGCTTTAGGACAGTTTAAATAGTATTAGAACTTTTAGACATTTACCTATTTGGAGTAATTCACCATGAAGTCAGCTTCTCAATTAAGGGGACAAATTTAAGGGGTGGGAAATATTTCTCGTGCTAGATTCTGTATCAGATTTTATGAGCACTTTCTCCAATATATTGGATCTAGGTGAAAGGAAAAGGATACATTTTAATTTATTGTATTATAATTTTATTTTTCCAAATCTGAGGGCCTCTTTTCTTTTGGAAGTAGGGGAGGGGCAACAGTTGGAGTCAAACAAACTTCAATGAGCTTTATCACTGAACTGAATTAAAAGTTCCCTCATTTAACAAATATTTGCTGGGCACAGTGGCTCATGCCTGTAATCCCAACACTTTGGGAGGCCGAGGTGGGTGGGTCACCTGAGGTCAGGAGTTCGAGACCAGCCTGGCCAACATGGTGAAACCCCGTCTCTGCTAAAAATACAAAAAATTAGCTGGGTGTGGTAGTGGGTGCCTGTAATCCCAGCTACTTGGTAGGTTGAGGCAGGAGAACTGCTTGAATCCAGGAGGCAGAGGTTGCTGTGGGCCAAGATCATGCCACCGCACTCCAGCCTGGGTAACAAGAGTGAAACTCCATCTCAAACAAAACAAAGCAAAACAAAACAAAACAAAACAAAGCAAAACGAAACAAAACAAACAAACAAAAAAAGAAATATTTATTCAGCACCTACCAGGCACTGTGTGTGTTAGACACAGAGTGATAAAACAGATATTACCACTGCCCTCATGAAGCTTAGAGTCTAGTAGAGGAGACAGTCATTTAGCAAATATCTATACAAACAGATTGTTATGAATTGCTAGACATGCTGTAAATGAATGAGACAGGGTCCTCTGACAGAGAGAATCATGGAATTGGGGAGCACACTTGAAATTAGGTAGTCAGGTTATTCATTAGTGAATAAATGACATTGATGTTGAGATTTAGATGATGAAGAGTTTGGAAAACAAAAATGGAAGAAAGAGTGCTTCAGTCAGATAGAATAGCATAGGTAAGTCCTGAGTTGGGAAACAACTTGGTATGCTTAAGATACTGACAGGAGTCACAAAGGCTCATCACAATGAACAAGTGGAAGAGTAGTGGCATATGAGGCTGGAGTGATAGGCAAAAGTGAAACCTCACAGTTTTCCGGTCTGAACTAGGGTTCTTGATATTTTTATCTAACCCTCTTCACTGACTCTTGATAGTTGGTCAAAAGGTCAAAGAGTCCACTCCATGGAAGTGATATCTAAGCTATGACCTCAAAGTTAATAAAGTGTGTAATTTCTTTGTTGCTTTGGAAGCTTTTAGTTAGTTGGGATAGTGTTTCCATTTTCTAACTGAAATGACTGCCCATGATAAAAACCAATGAGGACAGCATCAAATGTTGTCTAGGTCAAGAAAATGTTAAAGGTAGTGTTGGAGACCCATTTTGAGTGTTCACACTAGTGTACTCACAGACTGGGATCTGGATCCCACAAGCTATCCAACATTCTTCTCTCCCATCCACGCCCTGCTGCTGTAATGTTGAGCCTGGTTTAGCGTTCTGCCTAGTATTGCCTTCACTAACTCTGCAGGCATACTCATCACTTGTCTTAAAACATGCCTCAGCAGATGCAAAAAGACCTGAAATTATAATAAACAGTCTCTCAGACCACAGCACAATCAAATTAGAACTCAAGATTAAGAAACTCACTCAAAACCACACCACGACATGGAAATTGAACAACCTACTCCTGAATGACTTCTGGGTGAATAATGAAATTAAGGCAGAAATCAAGAAGTTCTTTGAAACTAATGAGAACAAAGTGACAACATACCAGAATTTCTGGGATGCAGCTAAGTGTTAAGAGGAAAATTTATATCACTAAATGCCCACATCAGAAAGCTGGAAAGATCTCAAATCAACATCTTCACATCACAACTAAAAGAACTAGAGAACTAACAGCAAACAAACTCCAGAGTTATCAGAAGACAAGAAATAACCAAGCTCAGACTGAAACTGAAGAATATAGACATGAAAAACCCTTCAAAAAAAAAAAAACAGGCCGGGCGCGGTGGCTCAAGCCTGTAATCCCAGCACTTTGGGAGGCCGAGACGGGCAGATCACGAGGTCAGGAGATGGAGACCATCCTGGCTAACATGGTGAAACCCCGTCTCTACTAAAAAAACAAACAAACAAACAAACAAACAAAAAAAAAACTAGCCGGGCGAGGTGGCAGGCGCCTGTAGTCCCAGCTACTCAGGAGGCTGAGGCAGGAGAATGGCCTAAACTCGGGAGGTGGAGCTTGCAGTGAGCTGAGATCCGGCCACTGCACTCCAGCCTGGGCGACACAGCGAGACTCTGTCTCAAAAAAAAAAAAAAAAAGAAAGAAAAAAATAAAACCAACAACAAATCTAGAAGCTGTATTTTTTGTGCAAAAAAATCAATAAAATAGATGGACTACTAGCTACACTAATTAAGAAGAAAAGAGAGAAGGTTAAAAAACACCACAATAAGAAATGATAATGGGAGATACCACCACTGACCTAACAGAAATACAAGCAACTATCACAGAATATTATAAACACTTCTATACACATAAACAAAAAAATGTAGAAAAACATGATAAATTCCTGGACACATACACCCTCCCAAGACTGAGTCAGAAAGAAGTTGAATCCCTGAATAGAACAATAACAAGTTCTGAAATTGAGGCAATAATAAATAGCCTACCAACCAAAAAATGCCCAGGACCAGATGGGTTTACAATTGCATTCTACCAGAGGTACAAAGAGAAGTGGTACCATTTCTTCTGAAACTATTCCAACAACTGAAAAGGAGAGACTCCTCCCTAACTCATATTTTAAGGCCAGTGTCATCCTGATACCAAACTCTGGCAGAGATGTAACAAAAAGAGAAAACTTCAGGTCAATATCCCTGACGAGCATCGATGCGAAAATCCTCAATAAAAAACTGGCAAACCAAATTCAGTAGCACATCAAAAAGCTTATCCACCATGATCAAGTCAACTTCATCCTGGAGATGCAAGACTAGTTCAACATATGCAAATCAATAAAGATAATTCATCACCTAATCCGAACTAAAGACAAAAACCACATGATTATCTCAAAAAATGCAGAAAAGGCCTTCAAAAAAATTCAACATTTCCTCATGTTAAAAACTCTCAATAAACTAGGTATTGAAGGAACATAGCTCAAAATAATAAGAAACATTTATTACAAACTGACAGCCAATATCATATTGAATGGGAAAAGCTAGAAGCATTCTTCTTGGAAAACTGGCACAAGACTAGGATGCCCTCTCTCACCGCTCTTATTCAACAATGTATTGGAAGTTCTAGAAAGGACAATCAGGCAAGAGGAAGAAATAAAAGGTATTCAAATAGGAAGAGAGGAAGTCAAATTGTCTTTGTTTGCAGATAACATGATCCTATATCTAGAAATCCCCATCGACTCAGCCCAAAAGTGTTTTAAGCTGATAAGCAACTTCAGCAAAGTCTAAGGATCCAAAATCAATGTGTAAAAATTACAAGCATTTCTATACACCAACAACAGACAAGCAGAGGGCCAAATCATGAATTAACTTTCATTCACAATTGCTACCAACAGAATAAAATACCTAGGAATACAGCTAATTAGGGAAGTGAAGGATCTGTTCAAAGAGAGCTACAAACCACTGCTCGAGGAAATCAGGGAGGACAGACAGATGGAAAAAAATCCATGCCCATGGATAGGAAGAATAAATATTGTAAAATGGCCAATATTGCCCAAAGCTATTTATAGATTCAATGCTATTCCCATTAAACTGCCATTGACAATCTTTGCAGAATTAGAAAATAACTGTTTTAAAATACATATGGAACAAAAAAAGAGCTTGTATAGCCAGGACAATCCTAAGAAAAAAGTACAAAGCTGGAGGCATCACGCTACCCAACTTCAAACTATGTTACAAGTCTACAGTTACCAAAACAGCATGGTAATGGTACAAAAAACAGGCACATAGACCAATGGAACAGAATAGAGAACTCAGAAATAAAACTGCACATCTACAACCATCTGATCTTCGACAAACCTGACAAAAGCAAGCAATGTGGAAAGGATTTCCTATTTAACAAGTGGTACTGGGAGAACTGGCTAACTATATGCAGAAAATTAAAACTAGACCCCTTCCTTACACCTTATACAAAAATTCACTCAAGATGGATTAAGGACTTAAGTGTAAAACCCAAAACTACAAAAACCCTAAAAGAAAATCTAGGCAATACCACTCAGGACATAGTCATGTGCAAAGACTTTATGATGAAATCACCAAAAGCAATTATAACAAAAGCAAAAATAGATAAATAGGATCTAATTAAACTAAAGAGCTTCTGCACAGCAAAATAAACTATCATGAGAGTGAACATACAACTTACAGAATGGGAGAAAATTTTTGCAATCTATCCATCTGACAAAGGTCTAATATCCAGAATCTACAAGGAACTTAAGCAAATTTGTAAGAAAAAAACAACCCCATCAAAAAGTGGGCAAAGAATGTGAACAGACACTTTTTAAAAGAAGACATACATGCAGCCAACAAACATTAAAAAAGCTCAACATTACCGTTCATCAAAGAAATGCAAAGCAAAACCACAATGAGATACCATTCTCACACCAGTCAGAACAGTGATTATTAAAAAGTCAAGAAACAACAGATGCTAGAGAGGTTGCAGAGAAATAGGAAAGCTTTTACACTGTTGGTGGGAATGTAGATTAATTCAACCATTGTGGAAGACAGTGTAGCGATTCCCCAAAGACTTAGAACTGGAAATACTATTTAACCCAGCAATCCTATGACTGGGTATATACCAAAGGAATATAAATCATTCTATTATAAAGATGCATGCATGGGTATGTTCATTGCAGCACTATTCACAATAGCAGAGACATGGAATCAACCCAAATGTTCATCAGTGGTAGACTGGATAAAGAAAATGTGCTACATATATACCACGGAATACTATGCAGCCATAAAAAGGAATGAGATTATGTCCTTTGGAGGGACATGAATGGAGATGGAAGCCATTATCTTCAGCAAACTAATGCAGGAACAGAAAATCAAACACCACAAGTTCTCGCTTACAAATGGGAGCTGAACAATGAGAACATACGGACACAGGGAGGGCAACAACACACACTGGGGCTGGTTGGGGGAGGCTGAGGTGGGGGAGAGCATCAGGAACACTAGCTAATGCATGCCAGACTTAATGCCTAGGTGATGGGTTGATAGATGCAGCAAACCACCATGGCACACGTGTACCTACATAACAAACTGGCACATCCTGCATATGTACTCGGGAACTTAAAATAAAAATTTAAAAATTGAATTCAGTCAACTTTCAGAATACAAAATTAATGTACAAAAATTTTTGGCATTTCTATACACTAATAGCTATCAAGCTTAGAAGCAAATCAAGATGGTAACATCATTTATAACAGCAATGAAATATACCTAGAAATATATTTAACCAAGATAATGAAAGATCTCTACAAAAAACTACACAAAAGTGATGAAAAAATTTGTAGATAAAACAAATGAAAAAATGTTTCATATGTATGTATTGGAAGAATTAATACTGTTAAAACGATCATATTGTCCCAAGCAACATAGAGATTCTTTGTAATCTCTGTTAATATACCAACGTTATTTTTCACAAGATTAGAAAGAAAAAAAAATCCTAAAATTAGTATGAAACTGTGTGAAAGAGCCTGAACAGTCAAAGTGATCCTAAGCATAAAGAACGAAGCTGGTGGCATCACGTTACCTGATTTCAAATTACATTACAATGCTATGGTAACCAAAAGAACATGGTACTTGTATAAAAACAGATATATAGATCAATGGACAAGAATAGAGAAAAAACAAACAAAGCCACGTATCTACAATCACATGATCTTTGCCAAAGTTGACAAAAACATACACTAGGGAAAGGATGCCCTTTTGAATGAAAGGCTCTAGGAACATTGGATAGCCATATGTAGAAGAATGGACTCCTCTCTCCCACCATATACAAAAATCTGCTCAAGATGGATCAAAGACTTAAACATAAGATAAGAGAGTATAAAAATACTAGAAGAAAATGTAGAGAAAGCTCTTCTGGACACTGGTATGGGTAAAGAATTAATAACTAAGACCTCAAAAGCACAAGGAAAAAAATAACGATGGACAAATAGTACTTAAACGAAAAATTTTCTGCAAAGCAAAAAAATTAACAGAGTAAACAGACAGCTGGCAGAATGAGAAAAATATGTGCAAACTATGCATCTGACTAGGTATTGATATACACAATTTAAAAGGAAATCGAACATCTCAACAGAAAAACCAAATAGTTCCATTACAAAGTGGGTAAAAGGACGTGAATAGACATTTTTTTCAAAAGAAGATATACAAACACCCAAAAAGCATGTGAGAAAATGCACGCCAGAATGATTAGTAATAAACAAATTAAAGCCACAGTGAGATAGCATCTTATACCAGTCAGAATAGATAATATTAAAAAGATGAAAATAACAGATATTGATGAGGATGCAGAGAAAAAGGGAATGATTATATACTGTGATACAATCTGACTGTGCCCCTACCCAAATCTCATCTTGAATTGTAGCTTCCATAATTCCCACATGTTGTAGGAGGGACCAGGTGGGAGATAATTGAATCATAGGGATGGTTTTCCCCATACTGTTCTCATGGTAGTGAATAAGTCTCACAAGGTCTGATGATTTTATAAGGGCTTTCCCTTTTTGCTTGGCTCTCACTTTCTCTCTTCTCTGCTACCATGTAAGATGTGACTTTGCTTCTCGTTTGCCTTCTGCCATGACTTTGAGGCCTCCGCAGCCATGTGGAACTGTGAGTTCATTAAACCTTTTATTCTTTACAAATTACCCAGTCTCAGATATGTCTTTATTAGTAGTGTGAGAACAAATACAAACTGTTACTGGGAATGTAAATTAGTACAACCTCTATGGAAAACAGCATAAAAATGTCTCAAAGAACTAAAAATAGCACTACCATTTGATCTAGCAATACCACTATTGGATATGTACCCAAAGGAATAAAAATTAACATATCAAAAAGACACCCGCTCTCATATGTTTTTAGCAGTACTATTCATAATAGCAAAGATATGGAATCAACTTAAGTATCCATCAACAGAAAATTGGATAAAGAAAATACGGTATATATACACGACTGAGTCCTATTTAGCCATAAAAAAAGAAGGAAATGCTGTCTTTTGCAGCAACATGAATGGAAGTGGAGGCCATTATCTGAAGTGAAACAACTCAGAATGTCAGTTACCGTATGTTCTCACTTGTAACTGTGGGTTAAATAATGTGTACGCATGGTCATACAGAGTTAAATAATAGTCATTGGAGACTCAGAAAAGTAGGAGGGTAGGAGGGAGTGACACATGAGATATTACTTAATAGGTACAATGTATACTATTTGGATGATGGTTATACTAATTGCTGAGTCTTTAGAACTATGTAATATATCCATGTAACACAACTGCAGTTGTACCTCCTTTAAATTTATATAAAAATCAATATGGCAAACAAAATATGCAGGGAAAAATGTAATAAGGGAAACCTTTATATTTGTTTATGATACTTAAATGGGAAATTCTTGCAGTTTTGGAGACTCCAAGCTAATAATCAACTTAAGGAGTCTAGATTGATTGTTTTTGATACTAGAGTAGTTAGTAGAAGCAAATGCAAATTCCCCATGAATGAAAATATCTTCAAGCCAGTGCTCTTGGGGTTGCTATAACTCCCTGCTAAATATAAGATCACAACTCATATTTACAAAGCATATTAATAACCAAGCCACCATGAACAAGAGTCAGAAAACAAACAAAAAAAGTAGTATAATTAAATTATTTGAAGAAATTAAAAAGGAATAACACAGGAAGGAAATTACGTCTTATACATCTTTGAAAATAAAGGGCCAAGTTTCAATGGACAGGTGAACTAAAACAAATGAAGATTTCTGAAGACGGATTATAAATTACACAGAATATCACTCATCCTCACCAACATAAAAACACTGTAATAATCGTCTACAATACAAAACAAAAAACAACCTACCAACAACAACAACAAAAATGACCATCACCACTGGTCTTTCGGCTTCTGATTTTCCTGCTATAATCTTTCCTCAACATGCATCCAGGGTAATCTTTCTAAAAATTAAGTCAAGTCACACCAATTCCTTACCTGATACCCTTCAATGTCTTCTCATCTACAAGGACCATCAGGGCCCTGCTTGTCCTTGCACCTTGTTACCCCTCTGACCTAATCCCATATCATTTTATCCTTTCTTTACTCTTTTCCAGCTCTAGTGATATCTTTGGTATCTATTCTTGGATATGCCAAACACACTCTCATCTTCTCCTCAGTATTTATATTCACAATTCTCTCTGCCTGAAATGTCCTTTCCATACCTATCCACTTGGTTCCATCCTTCACTTTCTACAGGTCTCTGATAAAAACTCACCTTTTTTGTTTGCTTATTTTTATTGTGGTAAAATATACCTAACATAAAATTTATGATTTAAAACATTTTAAGTGAGCCAAGCATGGTGACTCACTAAAAATACTGAAAATACAAAACTTAGCTGGCCATGGTGGCACATGCCTGTAGTCCTGGCTACTCGGGAGGCTGAGGCACTAGAATTGCTTGAACCCGGGAGGTGGAGCTTGCAGTGAGCTGAGATCATGTCACTACACTCCAGCCTGGGCAACAGAGCGAGACTCCATCTCAAAAAAAAAAAAAAAAAGAAGAAAAGAAAAGAGAAGAAAAAAGAAAAAATAATAAATAACCTTTAAGTCTACATTTTCTTGGCATTAAATACATACACATTACTGTGCAACTGTCACCACCATCCATCTTCGGAACATTTTTATCTTCCAAAACAACTCTGTACCCATTAAAAACTAAATTCCCCATAGTCTCCTCCCTCTAGCCCCGGGCCCCCATTCTTCTACTTTCTTACTGTATGAATTTGACTACTGTAGGTACTTCATAGTGGAATCGTATGTTTTTGCTCCTGTGACTGGCTAATATATTCAAGCTTAATGTGTGTTGTGGCATGTGTAAAAATTTCGTTCCTTTTTAATGCTCAATAATATCCAATTGAAGGTGTAGAACGCATTTTGTTTTTCTATTCACCAATCAATAGACACTTGGGTTGACCACTCTGTGTCACATAGTATACATGTACATACACAGTCCTTCATGTTACTCACATACTGCTTTAATTTTGTCATACATCTCATTCTCTATCTCACTGTATATTTAACTTTATTATACTGTGACATATAACAAAATGCTAATGATGCATACTATGCAATATTAAGCAAATGGTAAAAATAAACATCAATGTAATCACCACCCAGATCAATACATAGAACCTTACCAGTATCCCAGAAGACTCCATCTATTTCTTAAAAATCACAATCCTTTCAAATTTCTCCAAGTTTCTCTTTACTAACAACTATGTTAATGCTTACAAAAACCTACTTATTGCCTTTATTTAGTTTTTTAACATAAATATATCTCAATAAACAATAGTTCAGTTTTGCATGTACTATCTTTTATAAACCTAATCACATTCTATGTTTGTATTGTATCTGGTTTCTCTCTTTCAATATATTTATTTATTTATTTATTTATTTTTTATTATACTTTAAGTTCTAGGGTACATGTGCATAACGTGCAGGTTTGTTACATATGTATATATGTGCCATGTTGGTGTGCTGCACCCATCAAAGAATAATTCAAATTGGAGGTGCTTCAAGATGGCTGAGTAGAGGTGTCTGGCACTTCCCTCCTCCACAAAGAAGAACCAAAATAGTGAGTAGATAATCAGACGTTAAATAGATCATCTAAGAATAAACACTGGAATTCAACAGAGAAATGACAGGGAGCACCTAAAACAAGGAAGAAAAGGGAAGTGGGGAAGTGAGACAGCCTTTTTGGCTGGAATCAGCTGGGAGCCTGGAGAGGCTCCTCGCGATGAGGAAAAGGTAAGTGAGTGATTTCCAGTGGTCTACATTCCTACTGCAGACTCCTGCATTCTAGCCTCAGGAAAGGTCCTAGACCCGTAGGAGTCCCAAGCCTAACATAAGAAGCTGTCTGGAGACCACAAAAAGGCATTGCTCCAGGAAGAGAGACTGCATGGCATACCATGCACTACCTGATCCACAATATTATGTATATTTCAAAGTAACTAGAAGGAAGGACTTGAAATGATGCCAACATATAAAAATGATAAACACTCAAGGTGATGGATACCCTAAATACCCTGACTTGATCATTACACATTCTATGCATGCAACCATAAATACACATATTACATATTTATGTATTTATGTACAGTGAAATTTCTCTAGAGTGAAATTTCTAAACTCTCTCTCTCTCTCTCTATATATATATATATACACACACACACATATGTATCTCTTCAACTTTACTGAATAATATATAAACTGTCGTTCAAGATGGATTTACCAGTTTATACAGTCACATGGGCCATATATGAGAATCCCCATTAGTGCAAATTTGCACCAACACTAGATATCGTCTGGTATTTATTGAGTGCAGTTTTGAAATAAGAGTTTAAAAGGTTAAACTAAGGAACATATGTAGAACTGTGCCCCAATTATATTAGACAAACTACATTGTTCTCTTGTACACATAGAGCATATATAATAATTGACCAGGCAAGAGGGAATAAAGTAAGTCCCAACAAATTTTCATGGATCATTATACAGACCACATTCCTTTATCAAAATGTAATTGGGTTAAAGATCAACAAAAAAGGCCTAATAAAACACTCAAGACATTAGGTAATTTTTAAATATGCTTCTAAATGCCTCCTGTGCAAAAAAAAAAAAAAAATTGAAATGGAAATCAGATAATCATTAGAGTTTAACAAAAATACTACACATCAAATGAAAATACTACATTTCGAAACTTGTGGAATGCAATGAAGCTAAAGCAAATATCCAGGAGAAAATATTAACTAATTATCTGAAAGGAAAGAAATGCTGAAGACTCACAAGCCTTTTATCTAACTTAAGATTTATTAAATATCAATCAAATCATCCCCAAAAGAATGGAGTGAAACAAAGGGGACAGAAATAATGAAATAGAAAAAATGATAAAATAGGATCAAGAAAGCCAACAACAGATTTTTTGGAAAGACTAATGAAATAGAAAAATCTCTGCCATCAATAACAAAACAGTATTAAACATGTAAAGGAGATATGACTACAAATACAGCAGTTGTTGAAAAAATAATGATCAGATATTATAATCAACTGTAGGCCTGTAACTGTCAAAACCTTATATAAAGCCATCTTCTTGAAAAATATAATTCAACACTGACAAGAAAAGACAGAAACTTAAATATACCTATAAGCATTAAATTGAATCAGTCCTGAAAAAATATATTCTTTTTATGTCTGTGTCTTTCACATACACGCTCATACAGACTTGGATAGTTATACAGGTGTAAACTACATATATTCAAAGAACATTTGATTCCCATATTATATAACTTCTTTTATAGAGAACTCAAAAATGGGGAACAATTTAATGACGGTAACATAAACTTAATACCAAAACCTAACAAGACAGCAAAAGAAAAATCACAGGATCCCAGGGTCGATCTCTCAAACATAGAAGCAAAATTCTTACCTAAACATAATGTATTAAACATATTAAATGAAAATTAACTTTAAAATTCTAAACTAATTATATATACATATATACACACACACATGCTGTACATATCCAGAGAGTACAAGGATAGTTGTAACATTAGAAAATCTGTTAATATTATACTCCACATTAATGAATAGAAAAAACTCAAATAATAATCACACAAACATAAAAAGATATGATTCTAACTTGATAGCAGGTGCTTTATTGTCTGTATTCATACCTCTCCCCATCATTAATATTAAATTTGGACTAATTGCTGTTAGTCACTTAGTGGTGTAAAAATAATAGTTAATGAATTAGTGAATTAAAAATTTACGAACCTCACTCACCTTGGTCTCACTGACAAAAACCATTGTGCTTGCTTTGTGAGCTGCAAAAGATACACTTATAAGAAATGCACCATTTTATTGCTGACAAAACTGTATTCTTTGCAGAACATCAAATTCCTAGCGATAAGATTTTTTTTTCATTCTTGGACTGAAAGGGACTTTTTAATCAAAGAAAAGAAACATCCTTAAAGATATAAACATTTGTCTCCAAGTAAAATACATTTGATAAAGATAACACACTGCTGAAATAACTGATTAACACAAATTTCCCAGAAAACACAGAGCACTGTACAAAAAAGCAGCCACCTGTTATTCTATTTTTATCCATTGCTCTCTTCATTCTTGCCTACAAGGTTAGCTTTCCACTTTAAATAAAAGTATAAGTATGCAAAACATGTAAATAAAAGGTATCATTCTGAATATTAGAAAAAATAGACATTGTTCTTTAAAGTAGAATTATAGATTCTTCGTTCAAATAAGAAAAAAGTAAACACTCTTAACCCAATATTCTGATAGGTAATATCACCTTTCAAACCAAGGTTTTGTTTCAAAGGACACTGAACTTTCATCTAAAAGATGTTCCATGGTAGTTTTGTCATAATAATCATTTACCTTGAAAGAATTTTTCAATTTCTGCTCTGTACATAGCCTTGGTGTAGACAGTCTACAATATATATATATATATATATATATATATATATATATATATATATTTTTTTTTTTTTTTCTTTTTTCCCCGAAACTTGGATTCAGTGTTAGAACTAGAAACACAGGTTAGAAGGATCAACTGCTTTCTCATATAGGATTGTTTTTTAACTTGAGTCAATTTCAACGAACCAGAACACCCATGCATTGCTGATGTCAGAAGAAAGGTCAATAGTTATAATAAAAGCTTTCAATGTGACTACAATCATACGGCAGATGACGTGGGGCTTTATGGAATGGTACGAAGTTCTCTTCAGTGATAAAATCAGATAGTGTTTAATATTTAAATTATATAGCATTTCCTTAAGTCACAAATCAAACAAAAAAACTATTCCTCTAGTGACCTAAGAGTTAATTAAATATTACTATCTTATATGCATATGGCACTTAAGAATTTAAAACACTTTCTGGTGTGATCCTCACTTACAGATGAGAAACAGGTTCAGTAACACAGCGATAATATTATTAGTACTGCTCTACACCTAGCTAACACTTACTGAGTTCTTACTGTATGCCAGGCAAGCACCCAAAAACAGCAGTATAAGCAATGCTGCTAGTTGGCTTGCCACATTTCCACAGATCTGAACAGTAAGAATACAACGAGCCTAAATAGATTCAGTGCATTACATTCCTGTACCCATGAGATGATACTGAATCTGAAGGGCCAGATGACCCAAGGGATGGTTCACTCTATCATTAAGGAAGCAAACAGTTCTCTAAACTTACACAGAAGTTTGCAGCTGTGCCCTAAGAAGGCAGGGCAAGGTGGAAAGTCTCATACCTCATTGGAACCAGAGATAGATGACAAGCTATCTTATGGCAGACTCCCACAAGAACGGAGGAGGATGAGAAATGAACTTAGGACAGCATTCACAGACTGCCCGTCTCTCCATGTTCCTGGGAGGACTACAGATTGTTCTGCCAAGACTCAGGTTAAACTGCAGTTGGCTTTGCCTACGTGAGCTATGTAGAAGAATGCAAGGTCACTAGCATGCCATGGTGGAGTCATTCCTCTACAAAGACATGGCACAAATTAATCTTCAGAAGAAGATACTATTATTATCTCTTTGTTACCAATAGAAGACCTGAAAGAGAAAATGATTAATACTTGTATGTGCCAACAGCAGGATTTGTAAATTCATATTTGAGGGGATACAATGAACAAGACGCAAATTTAAGAAAGTGTATACATGGGAAGCATTTAATTTTTTCACCAAGAGGTCTGAGGGTTGGTGATTCCAGGGTTAGTAATGGCCATTCAATCATGTCATTAGGAACCCATATTATTTCCATGATTCTGTCATGTTCCTCTTAGTGTGTGAGATTTTTGTCCTCAACTTTGTCACCTAATGGTCACAACATAGCTGTTTTATCTCCAAATATCACATCATCACAGGAAAATGATCAAACCAGTAAGGCAATAATAGCACAGAGAAAGAGAAAAGGTGATGTCATAACAAAGTCAGACTTCTAGTAGCAAGGGAGTGGGGGAAATGGTCAAGAGTTGGCAACCAACAGTGTCTGCCACACACAGCTTAATCAGTACTGGAGTTAAAGCAAGAACAGAAACTCAGAGATTTGTGATTTAAACCCACTGCTCCCAAATATGATACATTTTCCCCACATGCCTATTTACAAGAAAAATTTTAATTTCTTCCATCAATGGCAGCCAATGAATAGATAGAACAGATTTTATTATACATATACCTTATTCTATAGGTAAATCTCTTAGGTTTATCCTGCCTAAATATGAAGAGAGCAAAATACAGCTAACTATGCCCTTCAGCTGAACTGGAAGATTCTGGTGTGTTCTGTGAGTGATCAAGACCAGGATTTGTTTACTTTACTTTGCAGAAAATTTTACTGTTTCTTCTTCCTCCTCTCCCCTCTTCTGTTCCTCCTCCTCCTCTTCATTTGTACTCTGCAGAGTTTCATATCCAACTAATATTATTGAATATGTAAAAGGGACAATGAAAAACAATAATAGTAAAGCAGCTATCATTAACTGAACGCATACTATGTGCCAGGCATATAACATAGATTTTTTATAATCCTCACAACTATTCCCCTGAGGGGAATATTAAAACTTCCTGTTTTTCAAATCATGTAAGACTCTTTTATAAATTTGCATACATGTACTTATTTAAGAAAAGTTATTTAAAAAGTGCTATGTGCAAAATTCTGTGCTAGATACTATAGATGCAATGATTAACAAAATGAGGCATAGTACAGTTTAGTGGAGGAACACAAGCATTAACCAAAAAGGAACAATTATGTGAAAAAATATGTGAAGAAAATATGCAATTGTGATAAGTCCTTGTATAGAAGAAATATATTATGTTGTAGAAGCCCTTAGGGACACTTGGCCTAATTAGCAATGACTGGGTTGCATGAGCAAGTGATATAGAAACTGAGAAAAGAAGGATAGGTAGAATTTATCTATCTGAAGTGGTGGCATTATAAGCAAAAGGGAAATCATTTATAAAGACTATTTGGCAGGAAAGTAGAAGTAGGCTGGAAATGTGTTGAACAGATCTTGAGAAGCAGGTAGGGACAACATGACACAGGGCCTCATAGTGTTACTGGTGGAAGGTGTCCAGGTCCTTGGCATTTTGAAGAAAGAATTGGACAAAACACACAAAGCAAGGAAGGAACGAAGCAACAAAAGCAGTGAATGTTGAAAACGGAAGCACACTCCACAGGGTGGGAGAGGGCCCAAGCAGGCAGCTCAAGGGCCTGGTTACAGAATTTTCTAGGGTTTAAATATCCTCTAGATGTTTCCCATTGGTTACATGGCATATGTCCTATGTAAATGAAGGGGCTGAAGTTACAAAGTTATTTACTTGGTGTACACCCTATGCAAATGAAGAAGATTGTATTAGTCAATTTTCATGTAGCTGATAAAAATATACCCAAGACTGGGCAGTTTACAAAAGAAAGAGGTTTATTGGACTTAGTTCCACATGGGTGGGGAGGCCTCACAATCACGGTGGAAGGCAAGGAGGAGCAAGTCACATCTTACGTGGATAGCGGCAGGCAAAGAGAGAGCTTGTGCAGAGAAACTCCTGTTTTCTAAACCATCAGATCTCGTGAGACCCATTCACTATCACGAGAACGGCACGGGAAAGACCCGCCACCATGATTCAATCATATCCCACCAGGTCCCTCTGACAACATGTGGAAATTGTGGGAGCTACAAGATGAGATTTAGGTGGGAACACAGATCCAAACCATATCAAGGATAAGGTAAAGTTCAAAGTTATTTACTTGGTGTACACCCCACGCAAATGAAGAGGATGTTTCCTATCATACCTGAAGTAGAGTCACCAAGTTATTTACTTAGTCTTGGAAAGTTAGGATTTTTCCATTTGATTGAGTTCTAGGAAGTCTTTAGGTTCCCTGCCTCCAGACCCTATTCTCCTGCCTCAATGGTTCATTAAAACATCATGTCTTTAAATCAAAAGCAGCATAGGATATTCATTTATAGAGGGATTCACTCATTCATTTAAAAAATGTCTAGTGCCTATTATATGCCAGGCAATATGCAGGGTACTGGGTATGCATAGCAAGCAAGATAAACATGGTTCCTGTTCACCTAAAGCTTAGAGTTTAGTGGGGGGTACAAATATCAATTACTCATGAACCCAGAAGTATCTGAGACAGGTCTCAATCAACTTAGAATGTTTATTTTGCCAAGGTCAAGGACATGTCATGATATAGCCTCAGGAGGTCCTGACAACATACGCCCAAGGCGGTTGGGGTACAGCTTGGTTTTATACACTTTAGAGAGACATGAGACATCTATCAACAGGTGGAACGTGTACATTGGTTGGGTCTGGATGGGCAGGACATCCTGAAGTAGGGGGAGGGATTCCAGGTCATAGGTAGATAAGAGACAAAATGTGGCATTCTTTCAGGCCTTTGATCAGCTTTTCACTAAATACACAATTTGCAGGTGAGTCAGGGAAAGAGGAATAGTCACTTACACCTTAGTCTGGCTCAATGAATCTGCATTTTTACATAAACAATAGGGCAGAGGAAGTATTCAGATATGCATTTGTCTCAGGTGAGCAGACGGATGGTTTTGAGTTCTGTCCTTCGTCCCACACCTGTAAAGGTAAGCTATTAATTTACATTCCCAATGTGAAATTAAACAGAACTGTTTTAGTGTAAAGGTCTTGAGGACTGCAAGGAATTTCCTTGTGGGCAAATTGTGAGGAAGGTATGTAGCTTTTTTTATCTTTGTAGCTAGCTTACTTAGGAATAAGGTGGGAGGCAGGTTTGCCTGACTCAGTTCCCAGTTTGACTTTCCCTTTGGCTTAGTGATTTGGGGGTCCCAAAATTTATTTTCCTCTCACATACTAAACACAAAATTATTACACTAATAATTGTAGTAAAACTGAAGAAATGGAATAAGGTGCTCTGATAGAGGGCCTAATGCAATGCTCTTCTATAGGTGCTGAGAAATAAGGCAGGTGGTAAATGAGGCAAACAGGAGTCCTGCCTTCATGGAGTTTATAGTGTGATACAGTGAAGGAATACAGGAAAGCAAATAGATCACTCCAATACTGTATAATAAATTCTAAAGTAGGGCAACACAAGAATTAACTGCCAGTGAAATAAGGTGAGAGAGTGTGTGAAGGGTAGAAAATAAGAGAATGAAATATAGAAAGCAAGGATGTACAGTAGTCAGAAGTTCTGTCCACATTGTGCAGGGCACATAATATGATGGTTCTTCCTTTCCTCATTGAAGTGATCCCTGGCCACATGACTTAATTTGGCCAGTGGTATGTGGGAATGTGATTAAATATGGTGTCTTTACTTCTAGAAAGAACCATTTAAGAAAGGGATTAGCAAACTTATTTTTCTGTGACGGACCAGATAATAAGTATTGAAGGCTTTCTGAGCCGCATATAGTCTCTCTCACAAAAATTCCATTCTGCCCTTCCAGTTAAAATACAGTCACAGACAAGACATAAGTGAAAAAGTGTGGCTGTGTTTTAATAAAGCAGATGGTGAACTCGACTTGGTCCACAGGCCATAGGTGCCAACACCTTTTTAAAGATATCATGAACAAATCGCCATGTTCCCTTCCTGCTGGCCAGAATAAGAAGCGATGTTTCAAAGAAGGAAGAGTCCATCAACCAGGATTCCCTAGGGAGGATAATGGGAAGCTGAACACACAATAAAGTCAAGATATCTGTGTATCAGAAGCAATAAATAAACTTTTGTTTAAGTCTCTGAGATCTTTGAGTTCTTACCACAGCATGACCTACCCCATCATGACTAATATAAAATTCTTCTTCCTTGCTTAATTAACTTAGTTATATTCTCTAAGTAATGAAGAGAATACAATAAAGAATTGAACATGTAAGAGTGTGAGAAAGATGAAAGTTTAAGTTGCCAGCACCCAACATTAAACTTTCAAAAATGTATTTATTTTTAATGGACAAATAATAAGTGTATATATTTTGGTGTACAATGTGATGTTCCTATATAAATATATTTCTGTTTTACAAAAAAGAATTTTATTAATAAAAGGATTGGTAACTACTTTTCCATGCTGGATTTACCAAAATAATAGTCTTCAGGTGCTACTTGATAGCATCTGTTTTTGGATAACCTCCATTTTTTCTGATAATAAACAAACAAACAACTTGCTCTGACTCCCATAAATCATGGTAGGGAAGGAAGTATGTTATATTTAACAATCTTTGCCAGTGCTCTCCAGGTATTTTTGTATTCAAACTATTAAGCATTTTAAGACAATTAAAACATTAAAAAGCAGCAACAGACAAATAACTTCATTTTAAATGTTCTAGCAGAGTATTCCGAATACCAATAGCTTGCTGATGCTGCAGCAGACTTACGTAGATGCAGCGTGTTCTTGCCCTTCCGGATACATGTTTATAATCAGCAAACACTGGGGAATAAGTTTATTCTTACCTAAGTAAATATCTACGAACTTACAAAGATCAAAAAAGAAGGTGTTGGGATAACTGTGATAAAAACAAAAAAAGTATTCTACAGGCAATGGGATAAACCATAACAGAAGCTAACATAAAAAGATGTGTGTTTACAATTCTGAACAGCTAAGATCTTACCACTTCCAGGATATCCATCCCTATTTTCTTCTCTCTCACATATACATCTACCATGGCGTGGCTTCAGATATGAGACTCTTCTAAATTTCAAAAGTGACAAAAGTTATTTATTTGCACGAAAGTTCTTCCCATGTAATAAACTACGAACTCTTTGGATTGGAATTCAAAGCCATTAACAATCTGACCTCTTCCTACTTCCCTTAACCTGTTTTATGCTTTAGTCAAAACAAACTACTCATTTTCTATGTACATGTCATGCCTTCTTTCCTGACTCTATTTTCTTTACTCAGCATACTTCGCCCCCACCTCCAACCAGGTTTCTCTCAATGGGAATTACTGGTCTTAACATCCCAGGCTCAAGGACTATTAACCTTGAAGATGCAATATTAGTCCTTGTTAATAATGACCTTAACAGACTAACACATAGGAGACATTGAGTAACCAAATTTTTACATAAACATATAAATGAATACAATAATAAAATGTTGAAGAAAATAGAAACACTTATAGAAAAATAACGGTGTATCAGGAACAACAAATGATTATGATGCAATCAATTCTGTGAATCTTAGTTCCATAAAAAAGATACAAAGTTAGAAGACACAGGAAAAGAAAGACATTGTCCGTGTTTTTTTTAAGTAATAGAAGATAGTGAAAACTGTATCCAGAGAAAAACAGAACAAAAGCCATACCTTTTGGAGGTAAAATTATCTGCATAAAAAGTCAATGGACTGGGATCTCCTGAAATTCAGATCATGGGATGAATTCGAGAGACACTGAAAGAAAAACAGACATTAACAAATGTGGAACTTGACTGAAAAGAAATTATCCGTGACGCTGTTTCTGTGTTTTTAAAATTTTTGTAAGTTTTAATTTCAGCTTTTATTTTAGATACAAGGATACATGGCTACATGTGCAAGTTTGTTAAATGAGTATTTGGTACCCAGGTAATGAGCACAGTACCCAACAGGTAGTTTTTGCACCCATCTCCTCATCTCCCTCTCTCTTTTAGTAGTCTGCAATGTCTATTGTTCCTATGTTTATGTCCATGTGTGCTCAATATTTACCTCCCACTTGTAAGTAAGAACATGTAATATTTGATTTTCTGCTTATGCTTTAAATCACTTAGAATTATGGCCTTCAGACCCATTTATGCTGCTGCAAAGGACATTTCATTTTTTTATGGCTGTGTAGTATTCCCTGGTGTATATGTGCCACATTTTCTTTATCCAATCTACCATTATGGGCACCTAGGTAGGCGTCATGTCTTTCCATTGTGAATAGTGTGGCAATGAACATATGAGTGCATGTGTCCTTTTAGTATAATGATCTATTTTCCTTTGGGTATATACTCAGTAATAGGATTCCTGTGTTAAATGGTAGCTCTGATTTAATTTCTTTGAGAAATATCCAAACTGCTTTCCACAATCACTGAACTCATTTACATTCCCACCAAAATGTATAAGCATTCGTTTTTCTCCACAGCCATGTTAGCATCTGTTGTTAACTTTTTAATAATAGCCCTTCTAACTGGTGTGAGATGTTATCTCATTGTGGTTTTGATTCGCACTTCTCCAATGATAATTGATGTGGACCACTTTTTCATATGTTTGTTGGACACTTGTGTGTCTTCTCTTGAGAAGCATCTATTCATGTCTTTGGCCTATTTTTAATGGGTTTTTATTTTTTGCTTCTTAATTTGTCTAAGATCCTTATAGATTCTGGATATTAAGCCCTTTGTCAGATATAGAGTTTCTGAACATTTTCTCCCATTCAATAGGTTATCTGTTTACTCTGTTGGATTATTTTGCTTTGCCGAACGGCCCTCGTTTAATTAGGTACCACTTGTCAATTTTAGTTTTGGTTGCAATTGCTTTTGGGGACTCAGCCAAAAATTCTTTGCCAAGGCTAATGTCTAAAAGGGTATTTCCTATGTTTTGTTCTAGGATTTCTATACTTTGAGGTCTTGTATTTAAACTTTTATTTCACTTTGAGTTAATTTTTGTATATGGGCAAAGGCAAAGGTCTAGTTTTACTTTTCTGAATATGACTATCCAGTTATCCCAGCACCGTTTATTGAATAGGGCGTCATTTCCACATTGCTTGTTTTTGTTGGCCTTTTAAAAGATCAGATGGTTATAGATGTATGGATTTATGTCTGAGTTTTCTATTTTGTTCCACTGGTGTATGTGTCTGTTTTTGTACGCAGTCCCATACTATTTTGGTTACTATAATCTTACGGTATAGTTTGAAATTGGGTAGTGTGATGCCTCAAGCTTTTTTTTTTCCTTTTGCTAGGGTTGCTTTGGCTATTTGGGGTCTTTTTAAATTACATATGAATTTTTAAATAGTTTTTTTTTCTAATTCTGTGAATTAGAAAATTGATGCTCATAGTTTGATAGGAATACCTTTGAATTCATAGATAAATTTGGGCAGTAAGGCCATTTTAATGATATTTATTCTTATATATTTATTCCATGAGCCTGGAATGTTTTTTCATTTATTTGTGCCATCTCTGATTTCTTTTAGCAGTGTTTTGTAGTTCTCCTTGTAGAGATCTTTCACCTTCTTGGTGAAATATAATTCCAGAATTTCATTTGCTTTGTCACTGTTGTAAATGGGATTATGTTCCTGATTTGACTCTCAGTCTGGATATTATTGGTGTATAGAAATGCCACTGATTTGTGTACATTTATTTTTGTATTCTGAAACCTTACTAAAATAGTTTATCAGCTCTAGGAGCCTTTTGGCAGAGTTTAGCATTTTCTAGGTATAGAATCATATAATCAGTGAAGAAACATATTTTGGCTTCTTCATTTCCTATTTGGATTCCTTTTCTTTCTCTTCCCTGATTGTTCCTGCTAGGTCTTCCAGTACTATGTTGAATAGGAGTGGTGAGAGAGAGCATCTTTTTCTGGTTCCAGTTTGCAAGGTAAAAGGTTCCAGCTTTTTGCCATTCAGTATGATGTTGGCTGTGGGATTTTCATAGATGGCTCTTACTATTTTTGGTATGTTCTTTTGATGCCTAGTCTATTGAGGTGTATTATCATGAAGGGTTGTTGGATTTTATCAACAGCTTTTTCTGCATCTATCGAGATGATCACATGATTTTTGCTTTTAATTCTGTTTATGTGAGGAACTAAATTTACTAATTTGTGTATTTTGAACCTTGCATTCCAGGATTATAGCCTACTTGATTGTGCTGTATTAATTTTTGATGTAGTGCAGTACTTGGTTTGCTAGGATTTTGTTAAGGATTTTTGTGTCTATATTCATCACAGATATTGGCCTAAAGTTTTCTTTTTTCATTGTGTCTATGCCAGATTTTGGTATTAGGCTGATGCCGGCTTCATAGAGTGAATTAGGGAGGAGCCCCTTCTATTCAAGTTTTTGGAATAGCTTCCATAGGATTGCTATCAAATCTTATTTGTATGTTTGATAGAATTCAGCTGTGAATCCATCTGGTCCATGCTTTTTTTTTTTTCTGGTTGGTGGGATTTTTATTACTGATTCAATTTCAGAGCTCAATATTAGTCTACTCAGGATTTCAATTTCTTCATGATTAAACTCTGGGAGATTGTGTCTTTCCAGGAATTTATTCATTGTTTCTAGAATTTCTAATTCATATGCATAGAGTTCTTAGTATTCTCTGAGCATCTTTTGTATTTCTGAGAGATCAACTGTAATGTCATCTGTGTCATTTCTGATTTTACTTATATCTTCACAAATTTTACTTTGTGAATGTAGCTAGTGGTCTATCAATCTTGTTTATTTTTTCAAATAATCAACTTTTGGTTTCATTTATCTTTTGTATGGATTTTTGGATATCAATTTCATTCAGTTCATCTCTACTTTCTTTTCCCCTTTGAGATTTGTTTGTTATTTATTTTCTAGTTCCTTCAGGTTCAAAGTTAGATTGTTAATTTGATGTTTTTCTACCTTTTCTATGAATGTGTTTAGGACTATAAACTTTCCTGTTAACATTACTTTAGCTGCATCCCAGAGATTTTGGTAAGATGTATTCCTATTGTCATTAATTTAGAAGACATTTTTCAAAATATCTGCCTTAATTTTCATGTCCATCCAGGGTTTATTTAGGAATAAGTTGTTTAATTTCCCTGTATTTGTATAGTTTTAAGCAGTTCTGTTGATGTTAATTTCTATATTACACTGTTGTCTGACAGTATGCTTGGTATAATTTCAGGTTTTTAAAACTTATTGAGACTTGCTTTGACTGAGAATGGGGTTGATCTTAGACTATCTTCCATGTGCACATAAGAATACTGTATTTCTGCGGTTGTTGAGTGCTCTGTAGATGTCTATTAGGTCAAATTGGTCAAGTGTCAAGTTTAAGTCCGGAGTTCCCTTGTTAGATTTTTTTTCCCTGATGATCTAATACTGTCAGTGGGGTGTTGAAGTATTCTACTCACTATTATTGTGTGGTTGTCTAAGTCTTTTCACAGGCCAAGAAGAACTTGTTTTTATGAATCTGGGGGCTCCATTGTTGGGTGCATATATACCTTGAAATAATTACATCGTGTTTTTGCATTGAACCCTTTATCATTATGTAATGCCCTTCTTTTTCCTACTTATTATTGGTTTAAAATCCATTTTATCTGATAAAAGAATAGCAACTCCTGCTCTTTTGTGTTTTCTGTTGGCATTATAGCTCTTACTCGATCCCTTTACTTTGAGCTTGTGTGTGCCATTACATGTGAGATGGATCACCTGAAGACAGAAGATGGTTGAGTCTTGGCTTTTTATCCAGCTTGCCACTCTATACCTTTTAAGTGGAGGTTTAGCTCATTTACATTCAGGGCTAGTGTTATTATGTGAGATTTTGATCCTGTCATCATGTTGCTAGCTGGTTGTTATGTAGAGTTGATTGTCTGATAGTCTTTATAGTGCCTGGGGGCTATGTGCTTAAGTGTGTTTTTGTGATAGCTGTGTCATTTTTTTGATTCTGTGTCTAGCACTCCACTAAGGACTTCTTGTAAGGTTGGTCTAGTTGAAATTAATTCCCTCA
>NC_045445.1:7322857-7323279 GCF_002776525.5 Piliocolobus tephrosceles | reverse complement strand
TTTATTATACTTTAAGTTCTAGGGTACATGTGCATAACGTGCAGGTTACATATGTATACATGTGCCATGTTGGTGTGCTGCACCCATCAACTCGTCAGCACCCATCAATTCATCATTTATATCAGGTATAACTCCCCAATGCAATCCCTCCCCCCTCCCCCCTCCCCATGATAGGCCCCAGTGTGTGATGTTCCCCTTCCCGAGTCCAAGTGAGCTCATTGTTCAGTTCCCACCTATGAGTGAGAACATGCGGTGTTTGGTTTTCTCTTCTTGTGATAATTTGCTAAGAATGATGGTTTCCAGCTGCATCCATGTCTCTACAAAGGACGCAAACTCATCCTTTTTTATGGCTGCATAGTATTCCATGGTGTATATGTGCCACATTTTCTTAATCCAGTCTGTCACTGATGGACATTTGGGTT
>NC_045445.1:7316047-7317857 GCF_002776525.5 Piliocolobus tephrosceles | reverse complement strand
GTTGATTGATTTGCGAATGTTGAACCAGCCTTGCATCCCAGGGATGAAGCCCACTTGATCATGGTGGATAAGCTTTTTGATGTGCTGCTGAATCCGGTTTGCCAGGATTTTATTGAGGATTTTTGCATCGATGTTCATCAGGGAGATTGGTCTAAAATTCTCTTTTTTTGTTGTGTCTCTGCCAGGCTTTGGTATCAGGATGATGCTGGCCTCATAAAATGAGTTAGGGAGGATTCCCTCTTTTTCTATTGATTGGAATAGTTTCAGAAGGAATGGTACCAGCTCCTCCTTGTACCTCTGGTAGAATTCAGCTGTGAATCCATCTGGTCCTGGGCTTTTTTTGGTGGGCAGGCTATTAATTGTTGCCTCAATTTCAGAGGCTGCTATTGGTCTATTCAGGGATTCAACTTCTTCCTGGTTTAGTCTTGGAAGAGTGTACGCGTCCAGGAAATTATCCATTTCTTCTAGATTTTCTAGTTGATTTGCGTAGAGGTGTTTATAGTATTCTCTGATGGTAGTTTGTATTTCTGTGGGGTCGGTGGTGATATCCCCTTTATCATTTTTTATTGCGTCTATTTGATTCCTCTCTCTTTTCTTCTTTATTAATCTTGCTAGCGGTCTGTCAATTTTGTTGATCTTTTCAAAAAACCAACTCCTGGATTCATTGATTTTTTGGAGGGTTTTTTGTGTCTCTATCTCCTTCAGTTCTGCTCTGATCTTAGTTATTTCTTGCCTTCTGCTAGCTTTTGAATGTGTTTGCTCTTGCCTCTCTAGTTCTTTTAATTGTGATGTTAGAGTGTCAATTTTAGATCTTTCCTGCTTTCTCTTGTGGGCACTTAGTGCTATAAATTTCCCTCTACATACTGCTTTAAATGTGTCCCAGAGATTCTGGTATGTTGTATCTTTGTTCTCATTAGATTCAAAGAACATCTTTATTTCTGCTTTCATTTCGTTATGTACCCAGTAGTCATTCAGGAGCAGGTTGTTCAGTTTCCATGTAGTTGAGCGGTTTTGATTGAATTTCTTAGTCCTGAGTTCTAGTTTGATTGCACTGTGGTCAGAGAGACAGTTTGTTATAATTTCTGTTCTTTTACATTTGCTGAGGAGTGCTTTACTTCCAATTATGTGGTCAATTTTGGAATAAGTGTGATGTGGTGCTGAGAAGAATGTATATTCTGTTGACTTGGGGTGGAGAGTTCTATAGATGTCTATTAGGTCCGCTTGGTGCAGAGATGAGTTCAATTCCTGGATATCCTTGTTAACTTTCTGTCTCGTTGATCTGTCTAATGTTGACAGTGGAGTGTTGAAGTCTCCCATTATTATTGTATGGGAGTCTAAGTCTCTTTGTAAGTCTCTAAGGACTTGCTTTATGAATCTGGGTGCTCCTGTATTAGGTGCATATATATTTAGGATAGTTAGCTCTTCCTGTTGGATTGATCCCTTTACCATTATGTAATGGCCTTCTTTGTCTCTTTTGATCTTTGATGGTTTAAAGTCTGTTTTATCAGAGACTAGGATTGCAACCCCTGCTTTTTTTTGTTCTCCATTTGCTTGGTAGATCTTCCTCCATCCTTTTATTTTGAGCCTATGTATGTCTCTGCATGTGAGATGGGTCTCCTGAAGACAGCAGACTGATGGGTCTTGACTCTTTATCCAGTTTGCCAGTCTGTGTCTTTTAATTGGAGCATTTAGTCCATTTACATTTAAGGTTAATATTGTTATGTGTGATCTTGATCCTGCCATTATGATATTAACTGGTTATTTTGCTCATTAGTTGATGCAGTTTCTTCCTAGGCTCGATGGTCTTTAC
>NC_045445.1:7256399-7315947 GCF_002776525.5 Piliocolobus tephrosceles | reverse complement strand
GTTGTTCCTTTCCATGTTTAGGGCTTCCTTCAGGGTCTCTTGTAAGGCAGGCCTGGTGGTGACAAAATCTCTAAGCATTTGCTTATCTGTAAAGAATTTTATTTCTCCTTCACTTATGAAACTTAGTTTGGCTGGATATGAAATTCTGGGTTTAAAATTCTTTTCTTTAAGAACGTTGAATATTGGCCCCCACTCTCTTCTGGCTTGTAGAGTTTCTGCCGAGAGATCTGCTGTCAGTCTGATGGGCTTCCCTTTGTGGGTAACCCGACCTTTCTCTCTGGCTGCCCTTAAGATTTTTTCCTTCATTTCAACTTTGGTGAATCTGGCAATGATGTGTCTTGGAGTTGCTCTTCTGGAGGAGTATCTTTGTGGCGTTCTCTGTATTTCCTGAATTTGAATGTTGGCCTGCCCTGCTAGGTTGGGGAAGTTCTCCTGGATGATATCCTGTAGAGTGTTTTCCAATTTGGTTCCATTTTCCCCCTCACTTTCAGGCACCCCAATCAGACGTAGATTTGGTCTTTTGACATAATCCCATACTTCTTGCAGGCTTTGTTCATTTCTTTTTCTTCTTTTTTCTTTTGGTTTCTCTTCTCGCTTCATTTCATTCATTTGATCCTCAATCGCTGATACTCTTTCTTCCAGTTGATCGAGTCGGTTACTGAAGCTTGTGCATTTGTCACGTATTTCTCGTGACATGGTTTTCATCTCTGTCATTTCGTTTATGACCTTCTCTGCATTAATTAGTCTAGCTGTCAATTCTTCCACTTTTTTTTCAAGATTTTTAGTTTCTTTGCGCTGGGTACGTAATTCCTCCTTTAGCTCTGAGAGGTTTGATGGACTGAAGCCTTCTTCTCTCATCTCATCAAAATCATTCTCTGACCAGCTTTGATCCGTTGCCGGCGATGGGCTGTGCTCCTTTGCAGGAGGAGATGCGCTCTTATTTTTTGAATTTCCAGCTTTTCTGCCCTGCTTTTTCCCCATCTTTGTGGTTTTATCTGTCACTGGTCTTTGATGATGGTGACGTACTGATGGGGTTTTGATTTAGGTGTCCTTCCTGTTTGATAGGTTTCCTTCTGACTGTCAGGACCCTCAGCTATAGGTCTGTTGGAGATTGCTTGAGGTCCACTCCAGACCCTGTTTGCCTGGGTATCAGCAGCAGAGGTTGCAGAAGATAGAATATTGCTGAACAGCGAGTGCACCTGTCTGATTCTTGCTTTGGAAGCTTCCTCTCAGGGGTGTACTCCACCCTGTGAGGTGTGGGGTGTCAGACTGCCCCTAGTGGGGGATGTCTCCCAGTTAGGCTACTCAGGGGTCAGTGACTCACTTGAGCAGGCAGACTGCCCCTTCTCAGATCTCAACCTCCGTGTTGGGAGATCCCCTGCTCTCTTCAAAGCTGTCAGACAGAGTCGTTCGCGTTTCACTGGCTTCTACTCCTTTAGCTGAGCCCTGTCCCCAGAGGCGCAGTCTACAGAGACAGGCAGGTTTCCTTGAGCTGCTGTGAGCTCCACCCAGTTCCAGCTTCCCAGCGGCTTTAGTTACCTACTTAAGCCTCAGCGATGGCGGGCGCCCCTCCCCCAGCCTCGCTGCTGCCTTGCGGTTAGATTGCCGCAGACTGCTGTGTTAGCAAGGAGAGAGGCTCCGTGGGCGTGGGACCCTCCCAGCCAGGTGTGGGATACAATCTCCGGTGTGCCGGTGTTACAGCGCAGTATTGGGGTGGGAGTTACCCGATTTTCCAGGTGTTGTGTGTCTCAGTTCCCCTGGCTAGGAAAAGGGACTCCCTTCCCCCTCGCGCTTCCCAGGTGAGGCGATGCCTCGCCCTGCTTCAGCTCTCGCTGGTCGGGCTGCAGCAGCTGACCAGCACCGATTGTCCGGCACTCCCGAGTGAGATGACCCCAGTACCTCAGTGGAAAATGCAGAAATCGCCGGTCTTCTGTGTCGCTCGCGCTGGGAGTTGGAGACTGAAGCTGCTCCTATTCGGCCATCTTGCTCCGCCCCCAGCACTTTTTTTTTTTTTTTTGAGATGGAGTTTCGCTCTGTCGCCCAGGTTGGAGTGCAATGGTGCAATCTTTGCTCACTGCAACCTCCACCTCCTGGGTTCAAGCAATTCTCCTGCCTCAGCCTCCCAAGTAGCTGGGATTATAGGTATGCACCACCACGCCTGGCTAATTTTGTACTTTTAGTAGAGACGGGGTTTCACCATGTTGGTCAGGCTGGTCTCAAACTCCTGACCTCAGATAATCTGCCCATCTAGGCCTCCCAAAGTGCTGGGATTACAGGCGTGAGCCAATGTGTCCGGCCAGCATTTGCTTTTTTGAGAAAGATTTATCTTTCACTTATGAAGTTTAGTTTGGCAGGACATAAAATCCTAAAAATACAAAATGTTTTTTCTTTAAAAATGCTGAAAATAGGCCTTCAATTACTTCTGGCTTGTAAAGTTTCTGTAGGAAGTTCTGGTGCTAGCCTGATGGGGATTCTTCAGTACATGACCTGTCCCTTCTCTCTAGCTGCCATTAAGATTTTTTGGGATTTTTGGTTTTTCTGTTTGTTTTGTTTTGTTTTTGCATTGACCTTGGTGAATCTGATGACTGTGTGCATTGAGGATAGTTGTATTGTATGGTATATAGTCAGGGTTCTCTGTATTTCTTGGTTCTGCATGTCAACCTCTAGCAAGTTTATGAAAATTGTCATGGACTATGTCCTCAAATATATCTTCCAAGTTGTTTATTCTCCCTCTTTCTCTCTCAGAATGCCAGTGCCAATGGGTCATAGATTTGCTCTCTTTAAATAATTCTTTATTTCTCAGAGTTTTGTTCATTTTTAAAAAATCTTATCTTTGTTTTTATCCGATGTAATTGACTCAAATGACATATCTTTGAGCTCAGAGGTTCTTTCCTCAGCTTGGTCTATTCTGTTAATACTTCTATTTTTATTACAAAATTATTGTAGTTAATTTTTTAGCTCCAGAAGTTCATTTTGGTTCTTCATTAAAATGGCTAGTTTGTCTTTCAGCTCTTGGATTTTACTGGATTCCTTGGACTAAGATTCAACTTTCTCCTAAATCTCAATGAGCTTCCTTGCCATCCAGATTCTGAATTCTGCCTGTCATTTCAGTCATTTCTGATTGGGTAAGAACCATTGTTGGACTCATTTGGAGGTATGGGGACAGTCTAGGATTTTTAATTGCCGGAGTTCTCGTGTCGATTCTTTCTTATCTGGGAGTGTTGGTGTTCCTTTAATTGTGGTGTCAGTTGACTTCATTTCTGGATGTTTTCAGAGGGCCAAAGCTCTGTACAGGGTCTTTATTTGTGGCTGAATTATTGCCCTTGCTTTCAGAGGGGTATATACTTTCAAAGCATTTTTGGTTTTGTAGTTTGGGCTGCAATAGATTGTGCTTAAGAGTAATGACCAGTAGGTAGACTCTTACTCAGCTGTGTGGCTCCTTTGTATTTCCTCACATTTGCAGCCATGCTCTGTGATGTGATGGTGAAAGAGGTCACTCCCTCATCAGGTCCACTCCTGGGTTTTGGGGCAGCACCCTCTGATCGCTGGCACTATGCCTGCGTTTCTTTCGTTAGATGTTCCAGGAGAAACACAGTGCCACTGACAATTAGAATGATCAGACAGGAGTGGGGTGGCTGTGCTGCAGGCCCAAGCCAGGGGACCCTGCTGGAAGAAGAGCAGGGGTGCGGTCACACAGAGAAGACTGTCCTCCTCTCTATAGGGCAGCTGTGGCATGCTAGAGGTGTGAGCAAAGAAATGAGCCTATTTGTTTCCTCCTTAGCCGCAGGGCAGCAAGTGCAGGTACTTGCTAAGGCCTTTCTGTTCTCTTTGGAGCTCCACCCCAGAGAAAGCAGGGCCACTGACTAACGTGATTAGGTGGGGTTAGGGTAGCTGTGCTGGGGTCCCAGGCTGGGAGGCCTTACCCAGTGAGTAACAGCAGGGGCAAGGACCCACATGGAAAACAGTTTGGCTTCCTTTCAATACAGCAGCTGCAGCGTGCTGGAGGCCTTGTGACAGTTTTCAGGCTGTTTGCTCCCTCCCCAGCCTGAGATAAGCAGAGGCAGGGACCTTGACAATGACAATCACAGTGGGAGTTCTGGCTCAGAGAAATGGAGAGTTGTGACCATCTGGAGTCCTCAGCTGTGGTAGGGTGGCTGTGCTGGGGTCTAGGCCAGTGGCCCTTGCCTGGCAATGAGCAGCAGATGTGAGGCCTAAAATCTGTCCACTTCTTAGCACTGTGGATGCAGCCCCTGGCCTAGGGGCATGTGAAAGGGTCAGGCTTCCCTTGCTGGCAGGGCTACAGAAGCTGGTGCCAAGGTGTTCAGGGATCCAAGGCCCATGGGGCTCAGTGTGGGCTTGAGTGCTGGCTCTGCTCAGACTCCAGGCAGCTTTCTGTCTCACTCTGGAGGTCCACAGTGGTCAGGCAGGCTCTCCCATTCTCAGGTTGCAAAGGTCCATGGCAGAAGTGTAGGTCCCCAGGGACCGTCACTCACCATTTGATAGGGATAGGACGTCTCTCCTGGCTCCGTGCCAATCCTGGGTAGGTGCCTTCCTCTTCTCTGCTCTCCATGGGTTGTCACTGTTTCCTTAATGAATCCCAGTGTGGTCTCCTGGACAATCCACTTTAAGAGCTAATGTGTATTCCCCAGTCTGTCTCCTCTGTAAGAGTGGTGCACACTAGCTGCTTCTAGTCAGTCATCTTGAACCTTTCTCATATGTGAGTTTCTAAAAATTAAACCTTTTGTTAAACATCAAGTTCTCTTTCAGCAAAAAGTAAAGACGTTAAAATCATTAGTAAGGATTTTTAAGTTAAGCATTTTTTTGTGAACATAAAATTTTCTTCAGACAAAAAGTAGAGAAGCTAGGAAACAACAGAATATTTAATTCAAGTATATATTATCAATCAAAAACAAAAACCAAGACATTATAATATTTAAAACAATTAAATAGAAAATACAAACAAAATGAACCAATTCATTAGTGTGATACTACACATTTGATGACAAATAGTGATTGTCAAAAATCTCATTAATATGAATGCTGCACTGGCATCCATCTTATTGCTTTGTTCCTAGCTTGTCACCCTTGACCTACATATTTTGAGACAGTCCTCTCAGTTCCTGTTTTTGTGTTCCAAGTAGATAAGGCTCCATACACTGAAGTGCTTGACCATCTTATTTCTGCTTGTAAGCAAGCCTGGTGAAACTGACAATTTAAGCCCAAATTCCCATGCTTAGCCTCTTGCTCCTTTCAAATTAACCAATACAACCTGTCACAAAAAATCTACATAGATAAGGACCCAGACTTCAAAAAAGGCATGGGCCCACAGGTCCCTCCCTCTCACTCTTATTGTCTACCTGCTGGCTGAGTACACATCCTGAATGCCCCCTACTCACTCCCATTGACCCTGCAAAGCATGCTTCCCTCTTCTCTCTGGAGTTCGTGAGTAATAAACTTATTCTTTTTGCCTTTCTGGTCCAAGTTTCCCTTACTGTGCTGTATCTGACCACACCAAACTTAACAAATACTTAACAAATTAAAATAATATTATCAATGTTTTATAGGAACATAAACAGATCCTTTTAAAACTGTAGTTGTGTTAGTCAATAAATGAGCATCCAGTTAAAGTGAATTTCAGCAGTTTAGTGTACCTCCTTGTTAATGGAAGAGGACTAAAATCAACCCAAGCAAACATCTGAGGTTGGTATTTTCCATGTTACTCTTCCTAGCGATTCAATATATTTCAAGCAAGTTTCTTAACTGGAAGTTTAAAAACAATCTTAAGTTGACAGTGAACAATAAAGGGCATGACAATTTTTTTTAGTTATTGTTTATTTCATTTTTATAACATTGTCTAATGCTGAGTGTGGAAAACTGACTTCAGCTCATATACTGATACCTCAGCCTTTTATTTGAATAGACTTTAAAGTTTGTTATGGATTTTAAAGTGGAAATGTTGCCTTCTTTAAAAGTAGAGCATTTGCTGAAATAATGCCTACATGATCAAAACATGTGCATACAACTTTTAAAAAACGTCACTAGTCATCCACAAAGTTCTCTACCTAATCCAATGTCTAACACTTTAGAGAAAAAATAACATTTGCCTTGCCGATTATTCCCCAGATATTATCACTCAGCTTTTGCTGTCACATGATCATTTGTAGAAAGGATATGTTTTCAAATAGACGAAAATGTTTATTCTAATATTTACACTCTTGTGTGAGCATGTATTTTGCATTATAAAGGTATTCGTACATAGTTAACTCTTAAAGTTCTATAACTTATTTGAAAACTATATGGACCTTTTCCTTTTCTGTTTCTACATGCAAAGGCTAGTTGTAAAGCCTCTGTGACATATACTTGATTGCACATGCTCCTCCCAAAAGTTAGTTTAAATATAAATGCAGCTCAAATTTTTTACATGATTTGAAAGACTCACTGGTCTGAAAATGCAAAAAAGTAATAGCAGTTATTAAAGCTTTGTATTAAAGAAGAAGCATCACAAGAGTAGATTATTTTGAAATTAGAAAGTTTCCTATGTGTAATAGATGAGCAAAACCTAAACTGGGGAAAATGTCATGCCAATGAAAGTTTTAAATGGTAAACTTTACCCAAGGAATAAAGTAGTTTTGCCTATAGAAAGGGAAGGGGAACATCACACAATGGGGCCTATCATGGGGAGGGGGGAGGGGGGAGGGATTGCATTGGGGAGTTATACCTGATATAAATGATGAATTGATGGGTGCTGACGAGTTGATAGGTGCAGCACACCAACATGGCACATGTATACATATGTAACAAACCTGCACATTATGCACATGTACCCTAGAACTTAAAGTATAATAAAAAAAAAAAAAGAAAGGATTACTCAAAATAGGATTTAAGAAAGATAAACAGTGGATACTGAATGGAGAATTTTAATCATTCACCACACACATTGAAAACTATATAGAATTAGAAAAGATAGAGGAGTAGTTAACTAATATTTCGACCTGGATTATTATCATAAAGCCTAAGTGATGAGTGCCCTTTTCTTGAACTGTTTATGGAGAAAATAAAAGGGAATTATCTACTGCAAAGTCACAGAGAAGGATTTCTTTTTAAAATGCTATCTAGATTATTACAGAGAAAATTTATTTTTAAATGCTGACATAAAATGATTGAAATATTGTGTACAAATAATTTTCAATATGTAGTAAATGTCATTTCCAGAGTCTTAATTCCGACTCTCTACTGTCCATTATAGTCACTCAAAATATAATATCTAAGATCTTGTTTACCCATTTGAAATACAAAAACTATTTCCACATTTCCAGGATGAGGTAAGAGTGTAATCTGGATAATTCAAATCCATTAATTTCTTGTGTATATGTATCTGAATGGGGTTGCTATTTATAATATTGATAATGCTAATGATTATACTAACAATTATAGATCTAATTATCTAATAGTCACCAAGTACCAGAATTAGGCAAGGCCCTACAGATCATTAAGTCCACTTTTATTCTAATTTCATAAAGCAATAGAAAATAGAATGTCACAAAATATTTAATAGTGACAAAAGTAGAATAATTGTATTGACAGTCCATTCTGTGCCCCTCGAGTTCTCTGCAAGTCCCTTATTTTAATTGAAAACAAAGTTATTAAACTAAAATAAACAAATTCCTGACTCATCCTTTCTCACTTAAAAAATCTAGCAGTCTGTGTGGATGCCACCTGCAGTTCTTTGAAGTATGGTTACTGTAGCTTTAAGACAGAGCACCAAATTCATGCCAGTACTCCATAAGTGCCAGGCTGCATGCACCAGCAGCTGCACTAGGTAGTGATCTATCACCCTTGGTGTAGAAAAAGCAGCCCAACAAATGTAACATTTTCATATATACACGCAAATACTTAGACACATATTTCTGTACCACACTCCCTCACCTCCCCAACACATACATATATAGAAGCATCAAACTTGTTCGTATTGCAAAAAGTGGTTTTCAAAGATTCCCATCTATATGCCCTTTATTTGGCTTGTTCATTAATCACACATTTATTGAGTAACTAAGATGTATCAGAAATGGTAAAAGACATGGTCCTTAATGGCACAGATCTTACTGCATTTATGGGAGGTGTCCCATTAAAACATCCCTATAACCTATTCTGAGTAGGTAACACTAGGTATCCCACAACACCACAAAACACCCATAATCCTCCAGTTGATATGAGTTGGAAAGAATGTATGTTTCCCTGACTCAAAGGGAGGTAATCGGCCAAGTAACAAAGTTACGTCTGACAAGTCTCCCAGTGTCAAATGGTGGTGGCAGCTTAAAGTATCTGAACTAGGGGTGAGGAGTATTTTGACAATAAATATGATGAAGAAGAAACACAGAAAATGAGTCAATAGAAAGAATCAAGAGAATGAAAAACAGGAATAAACAAAAAACTCCAAAGCCTCACCCAGAGATATCAGGGGAAAATTCTTTCAAAACTTTTACTTTTGTATCTGCTAGATGAGTTTATTTTTCTTGAAGCCAAAAAACGTAACTAAAGCAAAGGAAATAAAAGAAATATGTTAACACTTTTGAGTTGTTGAATTATGGGTGATTTTTATCTTTTTCAATACAATTTCTACATTTTCCAAATTTTATGCAATGACCCTGTAAGGTTCCTAAAATTAGGTAAGTGTTCATTCATTCAACAAATATTCATTGGACACCTACTATGTGGCAAGCACTGTCCGAGACTTTAAATATATAACTGGAAAAAAGGGAAAAAGGTACCTGCTATCGTACAAATCGTATCAGAGTTCATGATTTACCACATTATTTTATTTCTGCTTTCTGGAGAAAGCAAATGACTTCAAATTATTTCTTTAGTTTGGCTTGCTTGTAAGATGTTTATGTATTTGCATGAATCTTAACACTGAGTTATTAGCAAGATTGATAGATAAAAACCAAAATCCATCCCCAAATGTTATAAAATCTTTTAAAACAAAATAATTAAAAGAAAATAAATAAGTACATACATAAATAAAAATAAAATTGTAATATTTATTTGCAGAAGCCCTACTTAAGTTCATTCCAATTGCATTACTTCCTTGGTTAAGTTGAACTTTAAAAATCTATATATACATAGGAACTTTAATTTGAACTTCTATTGATTGAAATTATAGTTTGCATTATAATGGGAAGAATGAAGTATATATTAGACTACATTAACAGATAAATATTCTGGGCATTTTTAAATGTTACGTATACAGTCTGATCCCTACCTATAGCTCATCCAAGGTTTTGTAATATTGTTTTACATCAACCAGAAAGGCAACGTTTTTTAAAGGCAGCTGTAGCTGTGTCAAATACACTGCAGATATTTCTAACTCTTTGAAAAGTATAGACAAGAACAGAACAAAGAGAGCTTGTGAAGATCTAAAGGTTTATCTCAGGAAAGTTATCTGTCTTGGAAAGCTGCTTTGCTGTAATAACCTATTTTCAAGGACAAAGAGTTTGTACAAAAAAACATACAATTCGCTGAGTAATATTGTGAAGAATGTAAAATGTAATTATAGTTTTATCAGCAAGGCAAGTTAGTTTTCAAATAATTTTTCAAGGTAACAACAGGATTTTACTTGGCTTTTTGATTCATAGTGCTCTCCAATACAAGCTGTTAACCTGCAACTGTCTATGGGTATATGCATATCTAAAGAAAAATACTGCAAAAGAATTATCGAGAAATACTCCCATGCATAATGTACAGCAATTTATCTTGAAATTGACCAAGAAATAGAGTTAAAGATGTTATGTGAAGTTTTAAAATGTAACTCACACCTCCCTTTGCTCTGTAATTACAGAGAAAGGGCAAATCTGATGAATTTCAGTTTTATTTACACTTGAACATATTTTCAATACTATGTCTTTTCATTGATCAAGAAGAATGTATGTACCAGTGAATACCCATTCAATGTAAATTTGTTTCCAATTTTACATTGGGGCTTTCAGCTTAAGGAAAAAAGTCCCTCCCTACCAATATCATTTACCTAGCACTTCGGGTCTGTTAAGAGACAGCTGGTAAAGGGTGGATAGAAAAAAGAAAAGGGTCATTTGATGAACATTTAGTGTATCTCAGGCACTTCATGGTACAGCTTACATCTATTTTCCCATTAGATCCTCTTAACAATTCCAGTAGGCAGGTATTATTGTTATTCATGTTTTCCAGTGAGTAAGCAGTAATACACAGATAACTTGTTCAAGATTACAAGGCTGATAATCGGAAAAGTTAGGACTTGAATCTAGGACAGTCAAAATTTGAGCCCATTCTCTAAACTACTATGCCAGGTTGACTACTTGAAGAAATGGGGTATATCCAAATTTGTTCAATGCCTATTTATTGACTGCTATTACATACCAGGCACTGGACTGAGTGTTACAGAAACTGATAGTATTTGTTCTGTGCCCTTGAGGAGCTCAAGATCCTATGCAAGAGACTAATATATTAACTAATGACTATATATTTGACCATAACAGATAACCATAACAGGAAAATGGTATATACTGTGGAAATAACAACATGAAAACAACTAACTGTGCTTGGTGGCTGGAGAAAGACCTCACATAGGAGAGTGACAAGTGAACATTGACTTGAAGAAAGAATGTTTGTTCAACAACTAGAGGACAACAGAATACTGAAGGAATGGTGGCAGGGTGGGTGCACTTTAGGCAGAGCATACACTAAATATAAAAATATTTCTTTTGTTCAAGGAATCCAAAATAATGGAGATTTAATCACCAAAAGCTTAATATTTGAAGGTAAGCCTAGAAATCTGGGAAAGGTACACAATGCAATGAACATTTCTTGAGACAGATAAAGAAACTGTGCTGTCTGTCAATTGACTAGAAAGTAGTGATTTTTTCCTGCCTTCAAAACTGAATATTAAGGCTGCTTTTGCTTTGTGAACTCCATGAGTTTTCTTTGGGGGAGGAGAAGTGAAAGAAATAGAGTAAAATATAAGGATCACGATTATCATGTTTATGGTATTCTAGAGGTCATCCTCTAAGGTTTTCAAAAGAATATGCATTCGAAGATATGCGTCCTGTCACCAAGCAGGGAAAGACCCTCTCCAAGGTGAGGCTGTGAATGATCATACTGCCAACTCCGAGGTGACACCTCAGCATTTACTACTTATGCGAACAGAGAATCAGCAGCAGCCTGCACTGCGCAGAAGAGAGCACTTAAAGGGAGAGATAAGAAAAAGCTCAATGGCTGTCAAAGTAAGTTACTATTTTGCAGGCTGAAAGAATGCTTGTTATATTTATAGTTTATATAATAATCCATCCATTCGGGATAACAAGTTAAAGTCTTGCAATCATTAGCTCCAAACTCTTCAGAATTTTCTTTCTCTGTTTAGGATTTAAACACAAAACACAAGTCTTTATTTTACACATTTACACACAAAATACACATGCACGCTCACAGGTGTGAGTGGGCATGCACACACATGTTCTTCGGGAAAAAAAGAGCACCCTGAAACTGACCCCAACATTTCTAGTTTATTTTCTCCTCTAAAGAAAAGTGAAAAAGATTGCCACATGCATAAGAGATCTCTAATCTGACATTGCATACTTCTCTTTCAGCCTAGTGAAGGAATTGCTATGATTATGTAACAGGGAAAATGTTTACATCTGCTCTCACATAGTTAAGCATCATCAACAAGAATTCTTCCTTGGAGAAAATGAACTCCGGAGTGTCTACGGGACTACGAGCTGAGGTGTAGTGTTTTCTATTTTTACTTTTAAATTTAAATTTATTTTTATTGTTTAAATTGGCCTCGAAAGGCTCATAAGTGTGTATTTTTATCGGTGTGGATTTACCCTTACCTGTTTACAAACAAAATTTAAATCTTTACATGACCAGGATGTTAGCCAGAGCAAATAGGACAAACTCAACATATCCTAAAGAAAAGACGAACTCTGGCTTAGAAAAAATACATGCTAATAACATGTATTTGTAAAGACCATTTTAAGTTCTGGAAATTCCATAATCAAGTGATTAGAAAAAAGCGATTCAGTACTTCTAACAGGTGAGTGCCTTACTAGGCCCTTCAAGGCCCCTTGATCTTTGTTTTTTCTATTGCAATTACATAATGCAGCACAGCTTGATTGGCATACTGGTCCATCCCTGAAGTTGTCAGTATAGTTTGACTGTTGTAATGAGCAATTTCAAAATAAGAGCAACTTAATAAAATATTATGGTATGCTTCATGCAGCCAATAAAGAATTGGGAGTTTTTCTACTGAATGACTCAACTGTCCGTTAAGTCCTAAAATAAATCCACTTTATCAGACAGTTTCAAAATAGAAAAGTATGTAGAAAATCACATGAGATGTTTTCGGTGCCAGGCCTAAAGGTTAGGTGCATCACTTGACTCCACAATTCATTTTCCACAATTCAACCAAATGCCTCCTACTGATTGTGGGGATGATGGGAAATACAGTCTAGCTGTGTGCCCATAAGGAAAAGGAAACAGGCTTTGAAAAATACATTATTTTCCCTTCCTAACCTAGTAGTTGCTTTGCTTTAGGGGGCAGATTATCAGACACTAAAATAAAATTTTTACGCAACTCTTTTGGGTATTCTAACAACATAAAATTCACTTTTTTATTATAGAAACATACCAACATTTAATAATCTCAAAAAAAAGAATTATGTATTAAAGTGCCTACTTCTATTCTTGCCAGCATCATATATTGTTTTGTTACAAAAGTAGCACATTCACTTAAGAGAAAATTTAAGCACTTCTATAAAATAAAAATGGTGAGCAGATATAGCAACCCTAATTTTAACTCATGTATATTTTCAAGTGGTACATTTCATTGTTTTTAACAGCTTTAAGGTATAATTGATATAAAAAATTGCACATATTTGATGTATGAAATTTGATGAGTTTGAACAAATGTGTACATCCATGAGATCATCACCACAATCAAGGTAATAGACACATCCATCACCTCCAAATGTATTTGTGTCCTGTTTTGTGCGTGGTAACAACACTTAACATGAAGTCTACTCCATTAACAAATTTTTAAGTGCACAATGTAGTACTAACTATAGGTGCTATGTGGTGCAGTCAATCTCTAGTTATTACTTATCTTGTATAACCAAAACTTTATGTCAACCGAACAACAACTCCCCATTTTCTGCTCCTTCCAGCACTTGGTAACTACCATTCTATTCTCTGCTTCTATGATTTTGACTATTATATGTATACCTCACATATAAGTAGAATCACTTACATATTCTTCTATGCCTGACTTGTTTCATTTAGCATAATGTCCTCCAGGTTCATCTAGGTTGTGACAAATGGCAAGAGTTCCTTCTAAGTCTGAATAATATTCCATCACATGTAAATATCACATTTTCTTTATTAATTCATCTGTCAATGTATATATGGTGGTTTCTACCCCTTGGCTCTGGTGAATTACGCTGCAATGAATGTGATAGTACAGTTATCACTTCAAGATAGCGATTTCAATTCTTCTGGGTATCTATCAAGAGATGGGTTTGCTGGATCAGATGGTAGTTCTGTGTTTAACTTTTTGAGGAACCTTCACACTGTTTTTTATAGCAGATACAGCTTTTTACATTCTTATCAATAATGTACAAAGGTTCCAATTAATCGCCATCATCTCTAACACTTATTTTTTCTTGTCTTTTTGACAACAGTCATCTGAATAGGTGTGAAGTGAAATCTCATTGTGGTTTTTATTTGTATTTCCATGATTATTAGTGATATTTAACATCCTTTCACATAATTGTTAATTCATATGTCTTCTTTGGAGAAATATCTATGCAAATTCTTTGAAAAATTTTTAATTAGATTTGGGTTTTTAAATATTGAGTTATAGGAGTTCCTTATACATTTTAGACATTAACCCCTTATCAGATATATAGTTTGCAAATATTTTATCCCATTCTGTAGATTGCCTTTTCACTCTGTTGTTTCCTTTGCTGCACAGAAGCTTATTAGTTTCATGTAGCCCCACTTGTCTAACTTTGCTTTTATTGCTTGTGCTTTTGGTGTCATATCTAATAAATCATTGCCATGCTCAAAGTCAATAAGCTTTTCTTCTATATTGTCTTTTAAGAGTTTTACAGTTTCAGGTCTTACATGTAAATCTGTAATGCATTTTGACTTGTTTTGTGTATGGTGTAAGGGTCCAGTTTCATTCTTTTGTTTATGAATATTCAGTTTTACCAGCACCATTTGTTGAAGAGATTGTCCTTTCCCCATGTATTATTTGCATCCTTGTTGAAAATCATTTGACTGTATATATGTAGGTTTAGTTCCGGGCTCTCTAGTTTGTTTCATTTGGTCTATATTACTGTTTGTATACCAATACTGTACACTATTTTAATTACTGTAGTTGTATGATATATTTTTAAATTGGAAAGTGTGGTACTTCTAACTTTGTCCTTCTTTCTCAAGATTTTGTTGGCTATTTAGAGTCTTTTGTCGCTCCATATGAATCTTAAGATAGTTTTTTTTTAATTTCTGTAGAAAATCCCATTGGAATTTTGACAGGGATTGTGTGGACTCTGTAGATGGTTTAGATAGTATGGACATTTTAACAATATTAATTCTTCCCTTTAGAAATTGACAATGCCATTCAGTGTTTAGATTTTCACTTGGCTGTTAGATAACCAGGTGGAATCAAGCATTTAGGATAAACAAGGCTGAAGTTAGAGGTAACAAATGAAAAAAAAAATCAACATTGATTTTATTGAAATTGTACTAAGAGTTTTTGTTTTTGCCATTGTCAAAAGAAACATATGGAGCAGCATTTTTTTAGTCATACACAGATTGCATGCAAAATTTGATAACTGTAGAACCTCTTCCCCAAAATGCATATATAGATATACAAACAAAATAATTATCAATACAATAATACAATTTTAAGAGATTAACATACAATCATACTTCGGTTCCATGAGGAACATCAAAATCTGTGGATGTTCAAGTCCCTGATATAAAATGGCAGAGTATTTGCATACAACCTATGCACATTCTCTGGTATACTTTAAATCATTTATACATTATTATACATTATACCTCAAATATAATATGGAACAAGAAGTGGTCATAGAAGAAAAATTGGATCTAGGGAAAAAATATAGGTAAAATATAGACAGTTATGGAGACCAATGTCAAGTGGCTTGCAATCTTATGGATGAAAGCCAGATTAAAACAAAGATAAAACTGGGGACCCATTCCTGGCCCCATGACTCCCGTTGAAGGGATGAGTTGAGCAGGCGAAGAACAACTCACTCTTGCCATGTACTTCAATCATTCTGGCAGCAGGAGACCCCACGACTCCCATGGACACTTAAACTGCCAGGGAGAACTCCTTAGAGAGGTGGTAGGGACAGGACTCCAGCTTGTGTGGAGCCCAGAGGGTTTGGTGCAGGAATGTCTGCAGGGGAGCATGGACGGAGACGCCCATTCCCTAAGGTTCACCATGCTCCCTGAGGAGATGCCAGCCTTAGGGCAATTGTCAGAACTGAAAAAGCTGGGCCAGTCTTGCCCATGAGATAGGTTCAGTGTGACCTGCGTACTTTTGTCTGCTGGCCTCTCCTGGGGTCCTAGCTTCACTTTGCCTGCTAGAAGTACAGTCTTAAATGCACAACCTGGGTGCCTCCCGGGGGCTCAAATCATAGCTTCTGCACTGTCAGACTGCACCTGACTGTCACCGGAGAACTCCAGGAGAGCAGTTCCCACTGACCTGCATCCTCTGCCCACCCAAAAACTCCCCTGAACACAGCCTTCCCCGTGCCACTTGGCTGGCATGCACTCACTCATGGCCGTTCCCCCATCACTTTGCCAGCATGCATGTGTTCAGACAGACCTCGACTCGCCTTCTCTACTGGTGAATGGCTGTGCCTGCACCCCACCATGCCACTGTTACCAGCACAAATGCATCAACTGCCCCACCTGATGCCCTATGGCTGTGCTATCATTGAGGGCAGAAACATGCTTGGGGACACGAGCAGCCCCATCCCCTTCATGACGCCACCACTGCTGCCAGCGTGAATCCAAACAGGGACCCAGTGATCCTGCCACCCATCCCATGTCACCACCACTGCCAGCATGAACATGCGCACGGAAGTCACCAGCCCTGTGCCTGCCAGCACTTTGCCCCCATCCCAACACTGCTGTGGGTGTGAAAGGACGCATGAATACAAGTGGACTTGTGCCCCAACTCCCTTCCAGCGAGGCACTGAGTCTACTGTTTCCAATGCCCAAATGGAGGCCAATAGCCCCAAGCTTGCCAGTGCCTTGCCTCAGCTGACGATTGTGCACCCTACTGTGCTGCTGCTTCTGCTGCCACATGTGAATGGTCATGGATCCTGCTGCCACTGCCCAATGAAGCACTTGGGCACCACTCTTCAGAGTGTTGTGGCCAGTAGTCTAGGAACACATTGTCCCTTCCAACACAACAGGCTCCCAACCTCAAGAGGCCAGAGAAAAAAGCCAGGGCCAATACAAGCCCCATAGTGTTAGAGCACAGAGCCCAGGAGTGTTGAGTTGAGCCTTGGTCCCCCAGAAATCTAATGGAAATGAAGCCAATCAACTGACCCTATCTTATACCACAGTCAAACTCCCGAGGTCATCAAAGAAGAGATTAAAAGCAAGCAAACAAACAAAAACGACAACAACAACAAACAAAAGAAAAAGCAACTTCAATGACTGAAGGAACATCAGCCCACACAGATGAGAAAAAAAAAAACAGTGCAAGAACTCTGGCCACTCAAAAACCCAGAGTGTCTTCTGTCTTCAAAACCGCCACACTAGTTCCCCAGCAATGTTTCTTAATGAGGCTGAAATGGTTGAAACGACAGAAATAGAATTCAAAATATGGATAGGAACAAAGATAATCAACATTCAGGAGAAAGTTGAAAGCCAATCCAAAGATTCTAAGGAATACAATAAAATGATAAAGGAGATGAAATGCAAAATGGCCATTTTAAAAAAGAACCAAACTGAGCTAATAGAGCTGAAAAACTCACTTCAATAATTTCAGAATACATTTACAAGTATTAATACCAGAATCAACCAAGCCGAGGAAAGAATCTCAGAGCCCAAAGACCAGTTTTCCAAAATAACTCAGACAAAAATGAAGGCAAACAAACAGAAAAGAATTAACAAAACATCTGAGAAATATAGGATTATGTAAAAACACAAAATCTCTGACTCATTGGTGTCCCTGAAAAATTGGGATACCTACTTGGAAAATATATTTCAGGACATCATCCGTGAAAATTTTCCAAACCTCACTAGAGAAGACAACATTCATGTTCAAGAAATTCAGAGAAATCCTGCAAAATACTACACAAGAATACCGTACCCAAGACACATAATCATCAGATACGTCAAGGTAAAAATGAAAGAAAAAATGTTAAAGGCAACTAGAGAAAAGTGGCAGCTCACCTACAAAGGGAATCATATCAGGATAACAGTAGACTTTTCAACAGAAACCCTACAAGCAAGAAAAAAATGGGAGTCAATATTTAGCATTTTTAAAGTAAAGAATTTCCAGTCAAGAATTTCATATCTAGTCAAACTAACCTTCATAAGCAAAAGAGAAATAAGATTGTTTTCAGAAATGCAAATGCTGAGGGAACTCATTACCAGACCTGCCTATTTTATTTTTTTTATTTTGAGACGGAATCTCACTCTGTTGCCCAGGCTGGAGTGCAGTGGCATGATCTCGGCTAACTGCAAGCTCTGCTTCCTGGGTTCATGCCATTCTCCTGCCTCAGCCTCCCGAGTAGCTGGGACTACAGGTGCCCATCACTACACCCGGCTAATTTTTTGTATTTTTAGTAGAGATGGGGTTTTACCGTGTTAGCCAGGATGGTCTCGATCTCCTGACCTCATGATCTGCCTGCCTTGGCCTCCCAAAGTGCTGGGATTACAGGCATGAGCCACCGCACCGGCTGACCTGCCTTATAAGAGGTCCTGAGGGAATGCTGAACATGAAAAGAAAAGACCATTACTGGCCACTACAAAAACCCAAATAAGTACATACACCAGTGACACTATAAAGCAACCACACAAACAAGCCTACCTGATAACCAGTTAACAACATGATGACATGAACAAATCTGTCATATCAAACTTAACCTTGAATGTAAATGGCCCACACGCACCAATTAGAAGGTACAGAGTGGCAAGTTGGATAAAGGAGCAAGACCCAATTTTTGTCACTTCAAGAGACCTATCTCACATGCAATGACACACACAGGCTCAAAGCAAAGGAATGGAAAAAAAATCTACCAAGCAAATGAAAAACAGAAAAAAGCAGGGGTTGCAATCCTAGTTTCTAACAAAACGGACTGTAAACCAAAAATGATACAAAAAGACAAAGACTGTCACATAATGGTAAAGGGATCAATTCAACAAGAAGACATATATATCCTAAATATATACACACCCAACACAGGGACACCCATATTCATAAAGTAAGTTCTTAGACACCTGTGACATAACTTAGATAACCACACAGTAATAGTGGAAGACTTCAACATCACACTCACAGTATTAGATAGATTATCAAAACAGAAAACTAACAAAGATACTCAGGATCTGAACTGGAAACTTAACCAAATGGAATTGATAGACATGTAGAGAGCACTCCACCCTAAAACAACAGAATGTACATTCTCCTCATCACCACATGGCACATACTCTAAAATCGACAACAAAATTGGACATAAAGCAATCCTCAGCAAATGTGAGAAAAAAAATAATACCAACCACACTCTTGGACCACAGCAAAATAAAAATAGAAATAAATACTAGGAAAATAATGCAAAATGATAGGACTACATGGAAATGAATGTTCCTGAATGATTTCTGGATAAATAATGAAATTACAGCAAAAATCAAGAAATTATTTGAAACTAATGAGAACAAAGACACAACATACCAAAATCTCTGGGACACAGTTAAAGCAATGTCAAGAGGGAAATTTATAGCACTAAATGCCCACATCAAAAAGTTAGAAAGATCTCAAAGTAACAACTTAACATCGTAACTAGAAGAACTGGAGAAACAAAAACAAACCATACCCAAAGCTAGCAGAAGACAAGATATAACCAAAATCAAATCTGAACTGAAGGGAATTGAGATGGACAAAATCATAAAAAATGAGAAAATTTACAGATTTTCTGAAAAAAATAAGATAGACTGCTAGCTAAATCAAGAAAGAAATAGAAGAGCCAAATAAACACAATGAGAAATGACAAAGAACACGTTATCAATGACCCCACAGAAATACAAATAAACATCAGAGGCTACCATGAACACCTCTATGCACACAGGCTAGAAAATCTGATGAAATGGGTAAATTCCTGGAGCTATACCACTTCCCAAGATTGAACCAGGAAGAAATTGAATTGCTGAACAGACCCATAATTCATTTTGAAATTGAATCAGTAATGAAAAGCTTTCCAACCAGAAAAAGCCCAAGACCAGATGGATTCACAATCAAATTCTTTTTTTTTTTTTCTTTTTTGAAACAGAGTCTTATTCTGTCACACAAGCTGGAGTGCAGTGGTGTGATCTTGGCTGACTGCAACTTCCACCTCCAGGGTTTAAGCAATTCTCATGATTCAGCCTCCTGAGTAGCTGGGATTACAGGTGTGTGCTACTAAGCCCAGCTAATTTTTTATATTTTCAATAGAGACAGAGTTTCGCTATGTTTGTCAGGCTGGTGTCAAACTCCTATCCTCAAGTGATCTACCAGTCTCTGCCTCCCACAGTGCTGGGATTACAGGTGTGAGCCGCCATGCCTGGTCTCACAGTCAAATTCTATGAGATGTATTAGGAAGAGTTGGCACTCTTCCTACTAAAACTATTCCAAAAAATTGAGGAGGTGGTACTCCTCCCTAACTCGTTTTATGAGGCCAGCATCATCCTGATACCAAAACCTATTAGAGACACAATAGAAAAATAAGTCTTCAGGCCAATACCCTTGATGAACGTCGATGTAAAAAAATCATCTACAAAATACCAGCAAACTGAATCCAGAAGCACATAAAAAACTTAACCTACCATGATCAAGTAGGCTTTGCTCCTGGGATGTGAGATTGGTTCAACATACGGAAATCAATAAATATGATTAATCACATAAAGAAACATAAAAATTTAAAACCATATGATTATTATCTCAATGGATGGAGAAATGCTTTCAATAAAATTCGGCATTCCTTCATGTTAAAATTTCTCAACAAAACAGGCATTGAAGGAACATACTTCAAAATAATAAGAGCCATCTATGACAAACACACAGCCAACATAATATTGAATGGGCCAATTTAATATGCTGGAAGCATTCCCCTTGAAAACTGGCATAAGACAAGAATGCCCTTTCTCATCATTGCTATTCAACCTAGTAATGGAAGTTTTACAGCAATAAGGCAAGAGAAAGAAAGAAAAGGCATCCAAATAGGAAGACAGTAGGTAAAACTATTCATGTTTGCAGGTGATATGTTTCTATACCTAGAAAACCTGATAGTCTCTGCCCAAAAGCTTCGTGATATAATAAACAACTTCAACAATGTTTCAGGATACAAAATAAATGTACCCAAAATCAGTAGCATTCCTATACACCAACAACATTCAAGCTGAAAGTCAAGTCAAGAACGCAATCCCATTCATAGTAGCCACAAAAAGAATAAAATACCTAGGAATACAGCTAACCAGGGAGGTGAAAGATCTGTACAATGAGAATTGCAAAATATTGCTTGAAGAAATCAGGGATGACATAAACAAATGGGGAAAAATTCCATGTTTATAAATAGGAAGACACAATATTGTTAAAACGTCCATCCTATCTGATATGGTTTGGCTGTATCCCAACCCAAATCTTATCTTGAATTGTAACTCCCACAATTTCCACATGTTGTGGAAGGAACCCAGTGGGAGGTGATTTAATTATGGGGGCAGGTCTTTCTGCGCTGTTCTCATGATAGGGAAGGAGTCTCACAAGGACTGATGATTTTAAAAACGGGAGTTGCCCTGCACAAGTTCTCTCTCTGCCTGCTGCTATCCATGTAAGACATGACTTGTTCCTCCTTGCCTCCTACCATGATTGTGAGACCTCCCCAGCCATGTGGCACTGTAAGTCCATTAAACTTCTTTTTCTTCCCAGTCTCGGGTATGTCTTTATCAGAAGTGTGAACATAGACTAATACAGTAAATTGGTACTGGTAAAGTGGAGCATTGCTGAAAAGAGACCCGAAAATGTGGAAGTGACTTTTGAATTGGGTAACAGGCAGAGGTTTGAAGAGTTTGAAGGGCTCAGAAGAAGACAGGAAAATGTGGGAAAGTTTGGAACTTCCTAGAGACTTGTTGAATGGCTTTGACAAAAATGCTAACAGTGATATGAACAATAAGGTCCAGCCTGAGGTGGTCTCAGATGGAGATGAGGAGCTTCTTGAGAACTGGAGCAAAGGTCACTTTTGCTGTTTTAGCAAAGAGACTGGCAGCATTTTGTCCCTGCCCTAGAGATCTGTGGGACTTCGAACTTGAGAGACATGGTTTGGAATTGGAACTTATGTTTAAAAGGGAAGCAGGGCATAAAAGTTTGGAAAATTTGCAGGCTGATGATGCAATAGAAAAGAAAAACCCATTTTCTAAAGAGAATTCAAGCAGGCTGCAGAAATTTGTGTAAGCTACAAGGAGCCAAATGTTAATTGCCAAGACAATGGGGAAAATGTCTCCAGGGTATATCAGAGATCTTAATCAGCCCCTCCCATCATAGGCCTGAAGGTCTAGGAGAAAAATAAATGGTTTCCTGGGCTGGGCCCAGGGCCTTGCTGCTTTGTGTAGTCTGAGGACTTGGTGCCGTGCATCCCTGCCATGGCTAAAAGGGGCCAAAGTATACCTCAGGCCATTGCTTCAGAAGGTGCAAGCCGCAAGTCTTGGCAGCTTACATGTAATATTGTGCCTGCAGGTGCACAGAAGTCAAGACTTGAGGTTTGGGAACCTCCACCTAGATTTCAGAGAATATATGGAAATGCCTGGATTTTCAGACAGAAGTCTGCTGCCAGGATAGAACCCTCATGGAGAACCTCTGCTAGGGCAGTGTGGAAGGGAAATGTGGGGTCAGAGCCTCCACAGAGTCCTCACTGAGGTACTGCCTACTGGAGCTATGAGAAGAGGGCCACCACCATCCAGATCCCAGAATGGTAGATTCACTAACAGCTTGCACTGTGCACCTAGAAAAGCTGCAGATACTCAACACCAATTGTGAAGGCACCCTGTAGGGATGATATACCCTGCAAACACACAGTGGTGGAACTTCCAAAGGCTGTGGAAACCCACCTTTTGCATCAGCATGACCTGGATGTGAGACATGGAGTGAAAGGATATCATTTTGGAACTTCAAGGTTTAATGACTGCCCTACTAGATTTCAGAATTGCATGAGACCTGTAACCCCTTTGTTTTGGCCAATTTTCCCCAACTGGAATGAGTGTATTTATACAAGGCCTCCATCTCACTGTATCTAGGAAGCAACTAACTTGCTATTGATTTTATATGCTCCTAGGTGGAAGAAACTTGCCTTGTCTCAGATGAGACTTTGGACTTGGACTTTTGGGTTATGGCTGGAATGAGTTAAAACTTTAGGGGACTGTTGGGAAGTCATGATTGTGTTTTAAGATGTGAGGACATGAGATTTGGGAGGGACCAGGGTGAAATTATATGGTTTGACTGTGTCCTCACCCAAATCTCATGTTAAATTATAGTTCCCATAATCCCCACATGTCATGGGAGGGAACCAGTGGGAGGTAATTGAGTCACGGGAGCGATTACTCTTATGCTGTTTTTCTTGTGATAGTGAGTGAGTTCTCACAAGATCTGATGGTTTTATAAGGGGCTTTCCCCCCATTTGCTTAGTACTTCTTGCTGCTGCCATGTGAAGAAGGACATGTTTTCTTCCTCTTCTGCCATGATTGTAAGTTTCCTGAGGCCTGGCCAGCCAGGCTGAACTGTGACTCAAACCTCTTTCCTTTATAAATTATTCAGTCTCTAGTATGTATTTATTAGCAGTGTGAGAACGAACTAATACACATGCATACAGTGTATAGTGGTGAAGTCTGTGCTTTTCATGTAACTATCATCTGAATTGTGTACATTGTACCCATTAACTAATTTTTTATCCCATGACCCACTCCAAACTTCATACCATCTCACTCTCTCACCCTTCTGAGTCTTCAAGTTCTATTATTCCACTCTATATGACCATGCATACAGATTATTTATCTCCCACTTATAAGTGAGAACATGCAGTTAATTCTACTGTTTGTTGTCAGGACTTTGCCAGGTGGATTAAAAATACATTATTCTACTTAAAATTCAGCAAAATCCCTAAAATTATTAATATTAATTTTACCCATTTAACATATAAGAAAACTGAGTATTTGAAAGGATAAGAAATTTTACACAGTCCATTTGATTTAATAATCCATACTTTTAAGTCTAAGATAATAAGTAATGGTGACACAAGAATCAAGAAGTACTACATAGCTCCATGTTATAAGAAAGGAGAGGTCCTTGAAATTGAACTTTAGTCCAGAGAAAAGCTCCAAGAAACTTTAAAACCATGAGGTACTTTTTCTTCTCTCTTGTTTAGTCAGAGAGGTTAATACATAGTCAAATAAGCCATAGCTATAAGGAGCACTGCAGACCTCACTGAGGGTTGGCACTGAGGACTGCATTGTGAACATCCAGGCTTTATAGGTAACCTGACTCAATTTCCAGTCACAGTTCTAGCCCTTACTAAACCAGGTGACCTTCTTAGGGTGCTTAACATCTCTGAGCTGTAAAGTGGGGAAAATACAAACATCTGTAGTTCTCTAAGACTGTGTCCCCATCTATAAAAAGCAGTATATGATATTTATTTCTGAGTTTGTTGTAAGGATTGAAATAATGTATAAAGAGTCTAGTAGCTGGGCGCGGTGGTTCAGGCCTGTAATCCCAGCAATTTGAGAGGCCGAGGCGGGCAGATCACTTGAGGTCAGGAGTTCGAGAATAGCCTGGCTGACATGCTTGAACCCAGGAGGCAGAGGTTGCAGTGAGCCAAGATCACACCACCGCACTCCAGCTTGGGCAAGAGAGAGAGAGACTCCATCTCAAAAAATAAAAAATAAAAATAAACATAGCCTAGTAATGTTAGACATATAATGAATACTCAAAAAAGAAATGCTACAGTTAATCTTTTTTGGTCTTCATATGCTGAAATTCCACATAAAGCATTCAGACCCTTAGTCTAAATTCTCTACATTAACTGGCAAAAAAAAAAAAAAAGTATTTCAAGGACATGGTAGTACATCTGCAAATGAACGAAAGCAGACTGGTTTCTTTTTTTTTTAATCTACATTTTACTTTTTGTTTTTATTTATTTTTCTGCATACATAGGTGTATATATTTTGGGAGTACATAAAATGTTTTGATATAGGCATGAAGTGCGAAATAAGCACATCATGGAGAATGGGATATCCATCCCCTCAAGCATTTATTCTTTGAGTTACAAATAATCCAATTACACTCTAAGTTATTTCAAAATGTACAATTAAGTTTTTATTGACTATAGTCACCCTATTGGATTATCTATATTGTCCATTCATCCATCCATCCATCCATCCATCCATCCGTCTGTCCATCTATTCATCCATCCTTCCATCCATCCATCCATTTATTGATCCCTTTAAAAGACATTCACAAGGCATCCATTGTGTACCAGGTGGTATCCTGTGCATTGGGAATGCAACAGTAAACAAATAGACCTTGTTCCTGCCTGCAAGAACTTAAAATCTGCTAGAAGAACTAAAGAACTAGACCCCAAATGAGTAAACTCAGAAAAATTTATAACAGTGGAAAGTATTAATAATATAAAGTAAAATTGCATGGATATGATAGATAATATTATAGACAGTTTTTCCTTCATAGAGACAATGGTCTAGCAGAGAATACATAAATTTAAAAAGCAGTTATAATACCTTGTCATAAGTGCTATGACAGGAGATGGATATAATGCTCTTGGCAGAGGATAGCAGAAACTTACCTAAGCTGTAGAAAAGTTGGAGATCAGGCAGGAAATCTTCTCACAATGATATTTAACCATAACCAGTTGGAGAAGGGTTAGAGAAACGCTCTAGGTATAGGAAAATATGTGTGCAAAGGCTGCAAGGCCAGAGTACCTGGTGCATTTAAGGGACTTAACAAAGTTTGATACAAACAGAATTTAAAAATAATTGAAGAAATAGATGAAGCTATGGAAAGGATATGAAGATCCTGGTGAGAAAGTAGTTGAACTGAGAATCCATAGACTTTCCATAGAATTTGAGTTGAATACAGATCACTCAGTGGGCTGAAGCCAGGTAAAATTTTATTACATGCTCCAATGAAGATGAAGGGCAAGTATAGTAAGAGCAATTGAGTGAGAGAAATGGAAGAATAAGATGCTTTAGTCAGAGAATGAAATGACAGAATTTCTAACAGAGGTTGATAAGTTATGGGTGAAAAAAGATCAGGATGAGGCAACAGGCATCAGGGATTAAGATGGAGGGGAAGGACCACAGATTATTGAGGATGAAGAGATAGACCAAGGGGCATATAAACAATGAAGTAATCTAGGACTATGATCAAACTAGGGACTCTTAGCTGGTGATAAGCTTTCAATGAACAGGGGAAAATTATTAAAAGCTCATGGGTAACTGATTCAAATTGTGCTGTCCAATACTGCAGTTGCCCACCATATGTGGCTACTGAGCACTTAAAATGTTTTAGGTACACCATGGTAAATACAATGTTACTTTTTAAATGAATTTTGGCCATTTCGTTTTACTTGTTTAATGTGGCTACCAGAAAATTTAAAATTAGATGTGTAGTTTGCATATTGGTTCAGATTATATTTCTAACGGACAGTGCTTGATAATAGAAAGAAATAGAGAGTGTTTTAGCTCAACGAAATGAGGCATCAGGAGCCAGAAATATTTTATATATTATATAGAAATAATTGTTGATAGAATTATCTAAATACTTTGTTTTCATGTGCTTTTATTACATCATAAAAGTGAGTAGAAAATAAAGCTGCCAATACTAGTGTTAATACAATTGTGACTAAATCGACATCATTATCTATACCAAAACATATTAGTCCCTTAAAACTTGAACTGGATTACCACTGACCAATACTTCATACTTGAACAAACAGATGATTTCTTGCTACTAAATAAACAAGTTCATAGACAGTTCCTGGAAGATCCCCAAATTTTCTGTTGCTCTGATCCTCATTGCTTTGCCCTTGGTATTGATGAGTAAGCTGATTGACTTTTCTTTATTTGGGTGATAAGATCTATGTCAATAATTGAGTTTATGGAGAGTAGACCAATCCAGCTGAGTAATTTGGATAAGAAAGTTCTTCTAGCAGTTTAGTTTAATTTTCTAAAATGCTACATTGGGGGAAGGTAGAGTAATGGAACCAGAGCCTATAAGAAAATTATATTTTTCCTTTTACTTTTACTCCAAAAGTCTTCTCATTCCATCATTTCCAAGATGAAGTAAAAGAACAAAAGAGCAAAGATGAGAAGTTAGAAACAGATCATTTAAGACAGTGTATAGAGACGAAGAGTGATATTGTTGGAAGTTAAAACATCTAATTATTGTTTGAAGAATCAAAGTAACTAAATAAAACTCAGTCATCCAAATGCAATGAAGTTCATAAATCCATAGAGCTGTGATAGTTTGCTTAACTTCACTGAATGAAAATCTCTGGGATTGGGGTGAATGAATCTGCATTTTCAACAAACACCTCAGGTGATTCTTAGGCACACTAAAATATGAGAACTGCTTAGTCTAAATTGTCTATTCCACTAATCAAAAACTTAAGATATAGAAAATTTCAGTGACTTACCCAAGGTTACACAATAAGCAAGTAGCAGAACCGTGGTTCATACCCAGGTCTCCTGTTTCCTACGTTAGGGTTATGCTGAATAACACCACGCTGCCTTGCTCACATTATTTTGGTTACTGATCTCTATTAATGGAGTCCATATTTCCTCTAATATTTTTGATGGTCTTTTTGAGCTGCTTCTTCATGTTGAGCTAGAAATTTACCAACAAATCATAAACATTCCGAGTTGAAAGTTACCATAGAAACAGAAATAAATTCTTATAGAATAAACTCTCTCAATGGCGTACTCATCAAATGGTCTTTTCTCTGCTTAAGCACCTCCGGTAACAGTGAGCTTACTGCTTTCCAAAGCAGACTGTTTTCAATTTTACAGAACTCTGGACATTCCAAAGCACTTTCTCTTTGTAATTGAAATCAGTCTTCCTGAAATAGCCACCTATGTGCCTTAAAAAGCCAGACGGAACTGCTCACTCCTTCACCCATGATAGCCCTTGGCTGTTTGAAGGTAGATCTCAAATTCTGGCACCCTTTTAGCATTGTCCCAAATCAGGTTTCTTTTCAATACTGTAAAAGTTTTAATTCTTCTAAACAGTCTTCATGACAGGTTCCAGAATCTTTAAAGCAGATGTTGCAAAGTGGGGTCTACAGAAAAATTTGTTTTACCTGTACCATGTTAAAAAATAAAAATTAAAAATTAAAAACCCAGCATTTAAAAATCAGTAGATTACACATAAAAATTGAATTTGTCATCTTTCTATAAAAAGGTAGACAACTGAGCCTGCATCTCTGTGACCCCAGTCCATCAATCTCCAACTCCCCGAGTGTGCACATGTGCCTTTATACCTGAAATGCTCCTCTCCTCTGTTACTTGCTTGGCTCCCGAAAGCATATGAGTTGGCTACCCATGCTGTAGACAGACTTCCTGTATCAGTGTTGTTTTTAAGATGTCACACCAGAACTGAGCTAAAAACTCCAGATATAATTTGGCCAGCAAAAAAAAAAAAAAAAAAAAAAAAAAATGCAGGAAGATCACCTTCCTTGTTGGAGATTCTACACTCTGGTACATCTGCACATGTATAGATTACCTCTTATTTGGACTTTGGCGTGTCATGCTAATGCAGTTTTCTGATCTCTACCTCATAATCAACCACCAGATAATTTTTTTTCAAAAATAAACTGTGTTCACATTATTCTGCTGTTTGCAAATCTTGGATTGCTCTTTGGCTTGCCATTCAAGGCTCTTTATATTTTAAAATTGCTTTTTGGCTTGCTATTCAAGGCTCTTTATACTTTAAAATTTACATTTACATTGTTTACAAGCCTGTCTCCCTGACTGTCTTATCTCTGAGGACAACAAATGGGTCTTATTTCCAATTTAATCTAAATTCCCTTTGTTCCTAAACCACCTATTTGTACCTACCCAGAACTGTATCTCATGTATATAAAATCTATTATTATTATTTGCAATACAAATCTCCATGGAAAGGAACTAAACATGCTATGCGTGACTACATTTTGTTATATGTGGAGTTTTAAATAAGGAATGTTTTTCAACTCATATCTGAATATTTATTATTCTAGCAATGGGTGCATTTCAAATTCAAATGGAACAAATTATATGAAAACAATATCCTTTTCTCCCGAGATCAAAGTGCATTTGTCCTTAATGAAAACCAATTATATTTAAATTAAGCTACTGGAAAATATCTCAGGAAAGAAATTATCTGTAAATTAAATTATCTACAAAAAGGTATAAAAAGCAATCATGAATGAATTTGAAAAATTAGCCAATTATGGATATGTAATATAATTTAACCAGTACTCCCCAAGCCAAATGATAAGTTCCCACATGCACAGATCATTCTTAAAAATCAAAAATCATGGCTGGCCACGGTGGCTCACGCCTGTAATCCCAGCACTTTGGGAGGCTGAGGCGAGTGGATCACCTGAGATTGGGAGTTCGAGACCAACCTGCCAGAATGGTGAAACCCCGTCTCCACTAAAAATACAAAAATTAGCCGGGTGTGGTGGCAGGCGCCTATAATCCCAGCTACTCAGGAAGCTGAGGCAGGAGAATCACTTGAACCTGGGAGGCAGAGGTTGCAGCGAGTCAAGATCATGCCATTGCGCTCGAGCTCGGCAACAGAGCGAGACTCTGTCTCAAAAGAGGAAAAAATAAATAAAAAATAAAAACTCACTTGTATCTGCAAGTAATAAACTTCAGGCCTTTTTTGAATAAAATTTTAGGTGTTTTATCAACTCTATTAGGAGAACTTCATTCTTGGGTTGGAATTTTTCTTCTACCTTGTGTATTCATGAAAATATAAGCACATGGAGTTTGAAGATGTAAAACAGAATATACCATGACTAAAATAATTTAAACATAATCAGCATGGTGTAATAGCAAGAAGCATGGACTAAGAGTCAGGATCTGGATTCTATTTTCATTACTATCACTTACTACTGGTGCAGCAAACTCTTTAAATGCCACATTTTTCAAATAACTTCCACAGATTAAAAATATATATGTATGTGCAGAATAACCAATACTCAAAAACAAGCATTCAGACTGCAAATAATAATAATTTCCATTATATCATAATGCCTACAAAGGTTAATTTTTTCTTTATGTATTTACGATAGTGTTCAGACCAAAAATAATGAAAGCAACCTAAGATGACTTAGACCCAGAATATCCGGCTTCAGTCCAACTTTTCCATTCACTAACTTTTGTGTTCTTGGTAAGCACTCTGAGCCCTGATATTCTCATTCTCATATGGTAATAATGCCACTTACACCACAGGGTGGTTTTGAGAGTTAATAGTGGTTCATCCTGGCTGACTGTTTGCTACTCATGCTGTAGGCACATTTCCTGTATCAGTGTCGCTTTTAAGATGTCATGCTAGAACTGAGCTAAAAACTCCAGATGTAATTTGGCCAGCAAAAAAAAAAAAAAAAAAAGGCAAGAAGATCACCTTCCTTGGAGATTCTACACTCTGGTACATCTGCACATGTATAGATTGTCTCTTACAAGGACTTTGGCAGTGTCATGATGATGCAATTGTGTGTAAGTACTAACTCACACTACAACAGTGTCTCTAGAAGTACTTTAAACATTTTTTTTTTTTTTTGAGACAGAGTCTCGCTCTGTCGCCCAGGCTGGAGTACAGTGGCTAGATCTCAGCTCACTGCAAGCTCCGCCTCCCGGGTTTATGCCATTCTCCTGCCTCAGCCTCCCAAGTAGCCGGGACTACAGGTGCCTGCCACCTCGCCAGGCTAGTTTTTTTTTTTTTTGTTTTGCATTTTTAGTAGAGACAGGGTTTCACCATGTTAGCCAGGATGGTCTCGATCTCCTGACCTCGTGATCCGCCCGTCTCGGCCTCCCAAAGACTTTAAACATTTTTAATGTGTTTGTCCATCAGCCTTACTCTAAATTACTTTCATTCCAACCATTTGGTCCTTATAAAAGTTGGAAAATTTAGACCTTCACCAACTACAAATTTCAAAGTAGGTTTGGCTAGTGATCTCTAAGATTTTTATAGAAAGCAATTTTGCCACTGGTATAAATGATTGCAGTTATTTAATGTCAGAGGCACAAATTCAAAAAATACCACTTTGTTTCACTTATCCCCGAAGAACATCTGAACTGTACAATTAGATACAGACAACTATGCAATGTAATTGAAAATATTTCTGTAAGTGACTGATGGGGAAAAAACTAACAGTTCTGCAACTTAGAGACACTTGCATTCTCCTGGGTATTTATAGTGTATTTCATTACTAGTAGAAGCTAATTTGAATAGTATGGCAATATTTCAGCTCCATCTGCCTGTTAAGTTAGAAACTAAAGGATCTAAGATTTTACCTGCAAAACTAGTAAGCTACCTATATATTTGATACTAGACCACTGGATCAGAGACAAACACCATTTCTTACAACAGAAGTAGCAGTCATAGCAATATCTTAGCACTAAATTTTTAATCCCCAATCTTCATGGGGTGACACTGAGAGTCAAATGTGACCTGCACATGCAATAGGTTGCATCACAGGAGAGAAACCTCAAACTTAGGCAAGTCTGGTATTACATGGTTCTAGAAAGAGAGAAACGTTATCTTTTCTCTGGGTAAGCAAATATTTATGTGGAGAAGAAGATGAGGTCTTCATCTTTATTATGCTCAACTGCCTCCAGAGAGGGAGATATTTCTATGCTTTCTATCCTAGAATTTCTCCTTATACAAACATTCTTAACTTGACTGCAAATGCTCAGAGGACTTGAATCATGCAGAAGTGAGATATTCATGGGTAATTTCTTCCCAGCACTCCCTTCCACCCATCCACTATGGTATCCAAACATAGTTCAAATGTTGAGTCTCAAAGTAGCACACTTTCATTTTAGCTCCTTTTCTTGGGTTGTGTACATACAATATCAAAATAAAAAAGGGTTAATTCAGGCAATGGAGAAATATATATATGCAGGCAGCTCAACACAGTTAAAAACACAATGATCAGGAAGTCAGGAAAGCAAGGACCTAGCTCTGACTCTGATACCTGCTTTCTTGTATAATCTTGGCTAAGTTACTTCTCTCTGGCCCTCAAGTTCCTCATCTGTAAAACTGGAATATGGAAGAAGTTTAGACTAGATAATTTCTAAGGTTACTTTCTGCCATCACATTCTATTCTCCTACCAGTAAATCAAATCAGTTGACTGGCATTGTATACACTGATGTTTTAACATTTTCTACATTAGTGTCATAGTAGATTTAATAATGTACCTATTAAATAGCTGTTGCTGATAGAAGGGGCCAAGATGGCTGAATAGAAACAGCTCTGGTCTGCAGCTCCTAGCAAGACCAATGAGGAAGGTGGATGATTTTTGCATTTCCACCTGAGGTACCCAGTTCATCTCATTGGGACTGGTTAGGCAGTGGGTGCGACCCATGGAGAACAAGCAGAAACAGGGTGGGGTGTGACTTCACCCACGAAGTGCACAGAGCCAGGGGACCTACCTTCCCAAGCCAAGTCAAGTGGTGAGGGATTGTGCTACCCGCTGGGGGTACTATGCATTTCCCATGGATTTTTGCAATCTGTGGATCAGGAGATTCCCTCATGAGCCTACATCACCAAGGCCCTGGGTTTCAAGCACAAAACTGGGCAGCTGTTTGGTCAGGCACTGAGCTGCAGGAGTTTCTTCATACTCCAGTGGCTCCTAGACTGTGCACTCTCATGGAAAGGGGGCTGAAGCCAGGGAACCAAGAGTCTTGCTCAGCAGGTCCCACTCCCGCAGAGCCCAGCAAGCTAAGAACCACTAGTTTGAAATTCTCACTGCCAGTGAGAGGTGACAATGTGCTAGCAGCCCTCACTCTCGGCACCTACTTGGCCTCAGCATCCACTCTGGCAGCACTTGAGGAGCCCTTCAGCCCGCCACTGCACTGTGGGAGCCCCTCTCTGGGCTGACGGAGGCCCGAGCTGGCTCCCTCTGCTTGATGGGGAGGTGTGGAGGGAGAGACCCCAGCGGGAACTGGGGCCAGGCATGGTCCTCACAGGTCAGCACCTGTTCTGGCAGTCACGGGAGGGGCTCAGAGGACCCTGTACTTGGAGCAGCTGGCCGGGCTGCTGGCCCAGGGCAGTGAGGGGCTTAGTACCCAGGCCAGCAGCTGCAGAGGTTACCCGGGTCCCCCAGCACTGCCGGCCCGCATGTACTGCTCTCGAATTTTCAGTGGGCCTCAGCTGCCTCCTGGTGGGACAGGCCTCTGGACCTGCAGCCCGCCATGTCCAATTCCCCCTCTCTGCGGTGGGCTCCTGCCAGGCCCAAGCCTCCCTAATGAGTGCTCCCCCTGCTCTGTGGAACCCAGTCCCATCAACTGCCCAAGGGCTGAGAAGTGCCGGTGCTTGGCACGGGACTGGCGGGCAGCTTGGCCTGCAGCCCCAGTGCGGGATACACTGGGTGAAGCCAGCTGAGCTCCTGAGTCTGGTGGGGACTTGGAGAACTTTGATGTCTAGCTAAGGGATTGTAAATACACCAATCAGCACTTTGTGTCTAGCTCAGGGTTTGTAAATACACCAGTCAGCACTCTGTATCTAGCTAACCTAGTGGAGACTTGGAGAACTTTTCTGTCTAGCACTCTGTGTCTAGCTAAAGGATTGTAAACACACCAATTGGCACTCTGGGTCTAGCTCAGGGTTTGTAAATACACCAATCAGCACTCTGTCTAGCTCAGGGTTTGTAAATACACCAATGGGTACTCTGTCAAGAGGGTCCAACCAGCTCTCTGTAAAATGGACCAATCAACTCTCTGTAAAATGGACCAATCAGCAGGATGTGGGTGGGGCCAGATAAGGGAATAAAAGCAGGCTCCTGGAGCCAGCCAGCGGCAACCCACTCGGGTCCGCTTCCACACTGTTTTTGTTCTTCCACCCACTTTGTTCTTTGGCTCTTTACAATAAATCTTGCTGCTGCTCACTCTTTGGGTCCACGCTGCTTTTATGAGCTGTAATACTCACCACAAGGGTCTGCAGCTTCACTCCTGAAGTCAGCAAGACAAGGAACCCACCAGAAGGAAGAAACTGCGGACACATCTGAACATCTGAAGGAACAAACTCTGGACACACCATCTTTAAGAACTGTAACACTCACTGCGAGGGTCCACAGCTTCATTCTTGAAGTCAGCGAGACCAAGAACCCACCAATTCTGGACACACCAGCACAGCAGTCTGGAGTCAGCCTGGGACAATGGAGTTTGGTGGGGGGAGGGGCGACCACCATTACTGTGGCTTTAGTAGGTGGTTTTCCTCTGACAGTGCTAAGTTAAGACTGGGAGGTTTGGACTGGGCAGAATTCACCACAGTGCCAGAAAGTAGCTGTGGCCAGACTGCTTCTCCAGATTCCTGTTCACTATGCAGGGCATCTCCGCAGGAAATCCAGAAGTTCCAGTCAGGGGCTTACAGACAAAAGTCTCATCTCCCTGGGACACAGCACCTAGGGTTGGGGCAGCTGCAGGGTCACATGTTGAACAGACTTAATCTTTCCTGTCTGCCAGCTCTGAAGAGAGTGCCTGATCCTTACAAGGGGGATTCTCCCAGTACAGTGTACCAGCTCTGCTAAGGGACAGAGTACGTCCTCAAGCAGGTCGCTGACTCTCGTGCCTCCTGACTGGGAGAGACCTCCCAACAGGGGTCGACAGACACCTCATACAGGAGAGCTCTGGCTGGCATCAGGCCAGTGCCTCTCTGGGATGAAGCTTCCAGAGGAAGGATCAGGCAGCAATCTTTGATGTTCTGCAGCCTCCACTGGTGATACCCAGAAAAACAGGGTCTGGAGTAGACCTCCAGCAAACTGCAGCAGACCTGCACAAGAGGAGCCTGTTAGAAGAAAAACTTACAGAAAACAACAACAACAGAAAACACATGCCTATACACAAAAACCTCATCCAAAGGTCATTAGCCTCAAAGGTGAAAGGTAGATAAATCCGTGAAGATAAGGAAAAACCAGCACAAAAACTCTGAAGATTTCAAAAGCCGGAATGTTTCTTCTCCTTCAAATGATCGCAACACGTCTCCAGCAAGGGTACAAAACTGGACGGAGAATGAGATGGATGAATTGACAGAAGTAGGCTTCGGAAGGTGGGTAACAACAAATTCTGCTGAGCTAAAGGAGCATATTCTAACCAAAAGCTAGCAGAAGACAAGAAATAACTAAGATCAGAGCAGAATTGAAGGAGACAGACACACAAAAAACCCTCCAAACATCATAAATCAAGGATCTGTTTTTTTTTTTTTTTGAAAAAATTAACAAATTAGATAGACCACTAGCTAAACTAATAAAGAAAAGAGGGAAGAATCAAATAGACACAAACAAGGTTACAAAGCGGATATCACCACTGACCCCACTGAAATACAAACTATCATCAGAGAATACTATAAACATCTCTATACAAGTAAACTAGAAAATCTAAAAGAAGTAAATTCCTAGATGCATACACACTTCCAAGACTAAACCAGCAAGAAGTTGAATTCTTGAAATAGACCAATAGCAAGTTCTGAAATTGAGGCAGTAATTAATAGCCTACAAACCAAAAAAAGCCCAGGAGCAGATGGCGTCACAGCCGAATTCTACCAGGGTTACAAAGAGGAGGTGGTACCATTCCTTCTAAAACTATTCCAAACAACTGAAAGGAGGGACTCCTCCCTAACTCATTTTATGAGCCCAGCATCATCCTGATACCAAAACCTGTCAGAGAAACAACAAAAAATAAAACTCAGGCCACTATCCCCAATGAATATTGATGTGAAAGTCGTCAATGAAATACTGGCAAACCGCATCCAGCAGCACATCCAAAAGCTTATCCACCACAATCAAGTTGGCTTCATCCCTGGGATGCAAGGCTGGTTCAACATATGCAAATCAATAAATGTAATCCATCACATACACAGAACCAATGACAAAAACCACATGATCATCTCAGCAGATGCAGAAAAGGCATTCAATAAAATTCAAGATCCATTCATATTAAAAACTCTTAACCAGATACTGATGGAACATATCTCAAAATAGTATTTATGACAAACCCATAGCCAATATCATACTGAATGGGCAAAAGCTGAAGGTATACCTTTTGAAAACTGGCACAAGACAAGGATGCCCTCACTCACCACTCCTATTCAACATAGTATTGGAAGTTCTGGCCAGGGAAATCAGGCAAGAGAAATAAATAAAGGATATTCAAATAGGAAGAGAGGAAGTCAAATTGTCTCTGTTTGCAGGTGACGTGATTCTATACTTAGAAAACCCTATTGTCTCAGCCCCAAAACTCCTTAAGCTGATAAGCAACTTCAGCAAAGTCTCAGGATACAAAATAAATGTGCAAACATCACAAGTATTCTTATACACTAACAATAGATAAGCAGAGAGCCAAATCATAAATGAACTCCCATTCACAGTTGCTACAAAGAGAATAAAAGACCAAGGAATATGGCTTACGACAGATATGAAGGACCTCTTCAAGAAGAACTACAGACCATTGCTCAAGGAAATAAGAGAAGATGTGAACAAATGGAAAAACATTCCATCCTCATAGATAAGAAGAATCAATATTGTGAAAATGGCCATACTGCTCAAAGTAATTTATAGATTCAATGCTATTCCCATCAAACTACCATTGACATTCTTCACAGAATTAGAAAAAACTACTTTAAATTTCATAAAATTTTTTCTTTCAAAACGGCCTGTATAGTCAAAACAATACTAAGCATGAAGAACAAAGTTGGAGGCATCACACTGATTTCAAACTATACTACAAGGCTACAGTAACCAAAACAGCATGGTACTGTTACCGAAACAGACATATAGACCAATGAAACAGAACAGAGACCTCAGAAATAATGACACACATCTACAACCATCTTATCTTTGACAAACCTGACAAAAACAAGCAATGGGGAAAGACTTCTTTAATAAATAGTGCTAGGAAAACTGGCTAGTCATATGCAGAAAACTGAAACTGGACCCCTTCCTTATACCTTATACAAAAGTTAACTGAAGATAGATTAAAGACTTAAATATAAAACCCAAAACCATAAAAACCTTGGAAGAAAACCTACACAATACAATTCAGGACATAAGCATGGGCAAAGACCTCATAATGAAAAAACCAAAAGCAATTGCAACAAAAGCCAAAATTGACAAATGGGATCTAATTAAACTAAAGAGTTTCTGCATAGCAAAAGAAACTAGCATCAGAGTGAACAGGCAACCTACAGAATGGGAGAAAATTTTTGCAATTACCCATCTGACAAAGGTCTTATGTCCAGAATCTACAAGGAACTTAAGCAATTTTACAAAAAACAAACAAACAAACAAAAAAAACATCGAAAAGTGAGCAAAGGATATGAACAGACACTTCTCAAAAGAAGACATTTATACGGCCAACAAACACATGAAAAAATTGCTCATCATCACTGGTCATTGGAGAAATGCAAATCAAAACCACAATGAAATACCATCTCACACCAGTCAGAATGATGGTTATTTAAAAGTCAAGAAATAGATGCTGGTGAGGCTGTGGAGAAATAGGAATGTTTTTACACTGTTAGTGGGAATGTAAATTAGTTCAACCATTGTGGAAGACAGTGTGGCGATTCCTCAAGGATCTAGAACTAGAAATACCATTTGACCCAGCAATCCCATTACTGAGTAAATACCCAAAGAAATATAAATCATTCTACTGTAAAGACACATGCATACGTATGTTTATTGCAGCACTATTTACAGTAGCAAAGACATGGAACCAACCTAAATGCCCATCAATAATAAGCTGGATAAAGAAAATATGGGACATATACACCATGGAATACTATGCAGCCATAAAAAAAGGATGAGTTCACGTCCTTTGCAGAGACATGGATGAAACTGGAAACCGTCATTCTCAGCAAACTAACATAGGAACAGAAAACCAAATACCACATGTTCTCATTCATACGTGGGAGTTGAACAATGAGAACACATGGACACAGGGAAGGGAACAGCACACACTGGGAACTGTCAGGGGTTGGGGGCAAGGGGAGGGTGAGCATTAGGACAAATACCTAACGCATGCAGGGCTTAAAATCTAAATGACAGGTTGATAGGTGCAACAAACCACCATGACACATGTATTCCTATGTAACAAACCTGCATGCTCTGCATGTGTATCTTGGAACTTAAAATGAAATAAAATAAAATAAAATAGCTGTTGTTGACAGTTAATATACTAAAACAAAATTTATGGAAAGGATATCAATAAGTATTTCTTGAATAAAAAATAAATGAAATATATTTTGAAAATTTTATGACTGTGTCTACATGAAATTGACTATTTGAATATTTGGAATATTTAGTATTTCAGATATTCCAAATACAAAATTCTATACATCATTTATGACTTTTTTTCAAGTATTAAAATGGCATATTCCAAACATCAAAATATACTTGACATTAAAATTAAGTAGACTATAATAGTTACATAAAAGATGCTTAATGCTTATAAGGCCAACTATCAATGTGCCATATAAACATTGTGATATAAAGTAATTTTATGTGACACACATTTGTGTCTGTTTTTTTGTTAATTCACCCATCTATGGATACGTTCTGGTCTATTCTTGTCCTACTATCCACCCCATATTTCACACATGCTTATCATCACGAGAGTATGACTAGGACATATTAAGCATTTGATAAAGTAAAGCCTAAAACCTATTTCATCCACAACTATGTTGTGTGCTTCTTAAAAATAGGTATCATTGGGTGTTGCAACGAGGCAGTTTGGAGAGCAGATAGCATAATGCTGTACCTGTGGAAAATATTCAGTATAACACAGTATACGTTTACTGAATTTCCACACTTTGCTGAAGGTGCAAAGATGTCTAAAATGTGCTTTCCAGGAGGTCACGATTTACATGCTGACTGATTAGAATTTTAGAGAGAGGTCCTACTAAAATGCATATATCTTATGTATGTACCCTGTAGTTACAGTTTCAGTTTTTAAAAAGTACTCTTTTATTGATTCTTTTCAAATATAATAGCACATATCCAAAATTAAAATATTAATTGCAGTAGATTCTGCTGGTCACAATATTTCAGGCCCTTTAAAATCCAGGAATGAATGTCAGATGATTTAAAACTTCCGGATAAAATCAAGATGATAAAAGATGATGAAGGCTCCTTTAATGTTATCTAACTTGCCATAGGTATGGATTGATTTTTTTTAAAAAAAATAGATAATTCTGTATTTATGTGGTTCAAGGTAACGTCAGATAAACACTTTTAATTCCATGACTAGCTCTAGGATTTAAGAACAAAACTATGCTACTGGAATTATTTATTCTACAGGCTTCATGAGAGATCACATTGCTAATTTATTCTTGTATATAAAGTTTGAGTAACTAGGTCTGTGGGATATATTCCTTCTGAGATTAATGTGATAGCCCATCTACTTTTCAGAACTGGTGACTTGGCAAATTTATTTTGCCCGTGCAAACTAGAGAAATAAAGTAGGAGAAGTACATTTCTTTCTGTCTTTCCTTATTCCAAATGCTTTTCCTCTATTCAATTCCTAGATCTGTATTTCAATTTCATTTATATGCTTTAAAGGAAAGAGAGACAGGGAAAGAGAGATGTATATATAGAGAGAGATAGAGAAACTAAAAATCTCAAAGTCAAGGATAAATATAGTGATAAATTCTCATGCCTAGGACTTTTAAAATAACTTATCTAAGTACTATGCAGGTATAGACTATAAATATATTAGATTCAGAAGAGTCTGAAATAATTTTAAGAGAAGAGATTTGTTTATGCTTATAGAAGATTTCTGTGACAACAGTTTAATAATACTCAGTTTTGTTTTCTCTTTTTCCAATCCAATCTGGTTTCTGCCATGGTATACTAATATAAAAATGTTTCTTCTTGGGCATAGTCCAATGTACATTTAAGAGTTTTTGAACTTTAGTTTCAAAGATAAACTATTAATGTAATTAGTCTCAATGCTATTGGTAAAATTAAGGAAAAATGCTATACAAGGTGATCCACGTCAGGTATCTTGTATTATTTCTTACTGCTTCCCTAACAAATTACCACAAGGACAACAGCTTTTGTTTGAAGAATGGGAGTTTCCTGTCTTATAGCTCTGTAGGCCAGAAATCCAAAATGAGTCTCAAAGAGATAAAATTCAAAGTCCCAGAAAGGTAGAAAGGTTGCATTTTTTTCTGGAAGCTCTAGGGAAGAATTTATTTCTTGCCTTTCCCAACTTCTAAAGGTTGTTGGCATTCCTTGGATATGTGCCCTGCATCACTCCAATTTCAGCTTCTGTCATCACTACTCTGTCTCTAGCTGACCCTCCTCCCTTCCTCTTATAAGAACCCTTGGGATTACAACAGAACAGCCCAGAAAATCCAGGAAAATCTCCATCTAAAGCTTCCTAATTTAATCACATCTGCAAAATCATTTTTGCCATATTAGGGAACATAGTCACAGATTTCAGAGATGCGGGCATGAATGGCTCTGCAGGGAACTATTCAGCCTACTATATAACTTTAGGGTAGGGACCTGACACAAGATATGGAGATAGGCATGGAGAGGCAGATTTCTAGGGGCCTTGTAGGAGGTGTTACTGGGTTTAAGATTTATCCCTGAAACAAGAAGGATTTAGTAATGAGTTTTAAGCAAAGGAAAGGCATGATCAAACAGATATTTTCAAAAAGTGATTAAATTAAATATAGAAAATATCAGGGTCATGAGAGTGCAGACAAACATTACTGTGGTTGATTTTACTGAACTTGACAGCTACTGGAATTTAGGGTAAGAGAGAGAAGGAAGAGTGAATGACTACATGTGGCTGGCTTATGTGGGGGAAGGAAATGCTATTAATTGAGGTAAGGAATACAGAGGTAGTTAAATTGGAGGCGTGTTAGAGATAATCACTTAATTTTTGTGTTTATACAGTTTTTCATTGGTCAGAAAAAAAAAAAAAAAACCTGGACATAGTATTCACACAATGGATTGAAAAAGTCAAGATTTAAAGAATATTAGAGCTGGAAAATTTCTTAGTATATCTCTTTAACATATTCTAGATAAGGAAACTGGTAGGCAGAAGAGAAAAGCACCTGCATATACGTCATGTACAAAGGGCCAATTTCCTCCCATAATTAGAAAATTTTCAGGGTAAATTATGGCTAGTTTGTCACTATCAAACTTATGACTTAAAGGACACCAAATATATATTTTTATTTTTTGGTTTAATTTGTCTTTTTTTCTCCCCTGCAAAAATTTTAGTGTGTACATTTTATAGAAGAAAGCTAACTTTAAAATATTGCTTACCTCTCAAAAGCAATTCACCTTGTTGATTCAGTGGCTAAAATATATGAAATTCAAGTCATAATAATCTTCCTTTATAAACACAGAGGAAGTCACAAGATGTTCAATGACAGAATTGAGTCAGGCATCAAACCCAGATCTCCTGATTCTTGCATGTCTGTTACATCACATTTTGGCTTCCTAGAAGCCACAGTTTTTAATTAGTAAACAAATACTAAGAACGCAGCCTCGTATTTTTTTTTTTTCTTTTCTTTCTCCTCCTCAACATACCCACAGACACCATCATCTGCAGAGCCATAGGGCACCAAGAGAAGAGTTAGGTGCAGGATGCTTTCAGTTGCACAGCAGCTTCTAATGTTGCTCATTTCTTTCAAAACTCATGAATTTCTTTCTTAATTTTTCAGTGATTTTCTCCAAGTATGCTTCAAAATCAAACACTGGGAAAGCAATTCTCCTCTTATACCAATTATAACTTTAGCTGGAGAAAAGAATCTAGGAAAAGGGGGTGACAGTTGAGGGATACAAAACTTGTTTATCCTTTGCCTGAGAAGGATTGCTAATCCTTAGACATTCCCAGATCTGAAGAGACAGTTTATGGAAATTCTCTTGTAATTTCCAGGGTGAGTGAAATATACAAAAGCTGCTATGCTTTGAAAACCAATTGCAATGTTGTGGAACTGCCTTAGAAGCTCCAAAGCGGCCATCAGCAAGTAAATTTTTTCATAGACTACTACAGAATTAATAATGGACATAGCCAGTTGCTGTGTGAAGATTATGGAGGGGCTCAATATGACATCCTTGACAGGTAAAGGTAATTTTCAATAATCATATATTTCATCAAATAAAAACCAAATGGAAATAACTGAAAACGCTCAATTTCCAAGTTAAAGAAGTTTTCTATGTGCTATTTGTTTTTGAAGATGCAAAGCACAGACAGCAGAGTTGCAAAAAAGGAAAGAGAGAGAGAGTACAGTATTTCCCAAAGTATGTTCTGCAGAACATGAGTCCAGCGACATTCTCTGGGGGAAGGTTTCTATGACCAAGCTTCTGGAACACTTTAGCTGCAGCAGCAGAAGGCATGATCATCATAACTAATATCAATAACTACTAATTTTAAGGGCTTACTATCAGCCAGGCATTAAGTTGAGTACCTCATATGCATCATGTAATCTAATCTGTGCAGCAATGCTATCAGGTAAGTATTATCTCGTCCCTATTTCCAATGATGAAACAGCAGAGAGAGATTAAGTGATCTACCTAAAGTCACACAGCTAATGCTCAGCAAAGTGCATTAAAAGCTCTGGGAAGCTGTACAGAAAATAAGCCTACTCTATTTTGCCCAACATTTCTCAAACTTATTTAACTCAAAAGCCATTTATATACAATCAATATTAACATATGGAAATATATCATTAAACAATAATCCAGAGCATTCACTTGCCCACATATTTTTCCTTGGTAAAAATTTTTCAAAACTAAAAATATTTGAAAATACAGTATATGATAAAATAAATTATATTTTACTATAATTGACATTAACCTCAGCAGGAAAAAGTTGGATATAGACCTTCGGATTCCTAGGAGGTTTAGTAGTAAGTGGCCAACAGAAATAGAAATTCATTTAGTTGTACCAAGAGAATGTCAGATGATACATTCTTAATGATGGGGGTGAGGTAGAGCAAGGTCTGATGAACTCAGAAAAGTGCACCATGGATAAAAGAGCTCTAAAATATTTCCAGGCCAATGAGCTATGCAGCCCATCAAGTAAGAACATGTTTTCTCCTCTTAATGCTCTCCTCAGTGTATTCCAACCTTGAGGAAGAATATGAAAAAGAACGAGAAATGAAGCCTCCTATATCCACCCTCTATCCATGACTGTGGGCTTCCCACTACAAAGCCCTAGAAAAAGGAGATGGGAAAGTTCTAAATATGAACATCGATATGCCAGTTATTCTATGAAAATTAACATTATAATTTCTGAATTTATATAGTGCTTCATGACGAACATGATAATCAGCTTTTATTTACCTAAGGATAATCAGAAAAATAGTGGGACTATCTAGAGTTCTTTTCTAGTTGAAGAGAAATGACACACCCGCTAAATTTAAAAAATCAGTAAGAGGCAAAAAAAAAAAAAAGTCAAGTTGTTTTGTTATTTCATACCATAAGTAGATCCTGTTCAATGCAATAATATGTGTGTGTGTCACATGTAATTATATGTATACACATTAATATGTTCTGCACAATACTGTTGTGGTTGAGTAATAGACTCAAATCTTTCTTCAGTTGTGGGTTTTTTTTTAGCTATGTCCTTAAATATTTTAACCATTATTCTTTCCTTTACTTTATTCTAGAAGACCTATTACATCTGGGTGAAAACCTCTCGATCCAGTTTTTATTTCTCTCAACTACTCTGATTCTGTTAGAATTGCCTTAATAGTGGGGCAGGAGTGTGGGCAGAAACTGAATTCAACTCTCCATTACCCCTACTTTTTTCTGGAATTAGAATTAAATCATTCCTTTAGAGTCTGGTCCTATGACTCAGGCACAACTAGGACAGGGATGCTACTAAAACATGGCAGCTGAAAAGCCATATGTCCTCTCCAGAGTCAGCTTCAAGACCTGAATTAGTTTCTACAAGCCATGGTTCTACTTGGGTACCTGAATATCCATTTTCTCTGAGCTTCCTCTTTTTCATCATTCTAGATCTAATAAATTGTCTATATCTTATTTACTTTCATTGTCCCAATGCACATCAGCTGTTCCAGCATAGAATAAGTGCACAATACCTTTTGTGAACAAATTCAGTTACATGAATGACTCTTTCTACTTAACCTTTAAGTCTCGGTTTTAGTATCCATTTCTTCGGAAAGCCTTTCCTGACCACCCTGTCCCAAGACTTAGATAATTCCTCTCTTCTGTTCCCTTCTAGAAATTTATATCTCTAGTACTGCCTATATCACATCTAACCCTTTAGTTACTAAAAACAACTTATGAAGCTAGAGTTACTATTTGTTGAGTACTTAATATGTGTGTCAGGTATAGTGTTTCTTCTTTCACATACATTGACTCATTTAATCCTTAGCAAGATCTATTTACCAAGAAGAAATTGAGGCTCAGAGAGGCAAATTAACTAGTCTAACTGGTACGTAAAAGAGCTGGTATGTTAGGGTTCTTTAGAGAAATATAATCAATAGTCTATAACGTAGATATAGGTATAGATGTTTTTATAGATATCTCTATGCATATACACACACATATACACATACATAGTCTCTATGTGTACACACACATATATGAATGTAGATAGGTAGCTATATCTATCTAATATCTATATAATATATAGATATATATGGAATTAGATATAGAATATAGCTTCATATCTATATCTAATAACATATATATGTATATATATGAGAGAGAGATAGAGGGGGTGGGGAGACAGAGAGGGGGCGGGGAGAGAGAGAGAGAGAGAGATAGATGGATGTTGGCAAGTTAAAATTCCATATGGCAAGCCAGAGGCTGAAAATTCAAGAGTTTATGTTGCAGTTTTAGTCTGAATTCCACAGGGAATCAGGCTGGAAACTCAGGCAGGACTTCCACGTTGTATTATTGAGGCTGAATTTCTTCTTCTTTGAGAAACTTCAGTCTTTGCTCTTAGGGTCTAAAGTCGACTGATTTAAAGGTTAATTGCATCTAAAAACATAACTTCACAGAAAAATCTAGGTTGGCGTTTGACCAAACAACTAGGCTCTGTAGCCTAGCCAAGTTGACACATAAAGTTCTCCATCACACTTGGGACTCAAATCCAGGTTTGACTCCGAAATCTCCACCCTTTACCAGTATATCATGCTGCTCTCATGAGGACAAGGTGTGCCTCAGTCATCTCCATATCTCCAGTGCCTAGTGTTGAACCTAGTAAAAAGTTAAGTCCTTAGTAACTATGTGTTCAACAAATACATACACCTGTATTGAAATAGTCTTCTGAAACTTTGAAAGGGTTTGGGAAATAAGTAATGAGTAAGTCTGATGTTAAGTATTGAATACACTGAAAATTAAAAAAATAAATTTGATATAAAAATAGTTCTGCAAATATTGGAGAAAAAGTGAGATTTGTAAATAAAGAACTAGTAAAAATATAACAAGGAGTGAAACATACTGTAGATGTTCTGATTCTAAATGTAATCAATAATATAAATCCAGAAAGACAGATAAACAAAAGTAAGAACAAAAGGAAATCACTAGATTACTCCTTCAAATAGCCTAGTCAGTGAAGCTCTAAAAATCCTTCTGTGAAAGTCAAGTTTTGACTCTATTTAGACTACCCCCCGCCCTCAAAAAGCAATTGATAAGACTTAAAATGTCAGATGGCCACTTACCAGTTCCTATGAAACACACAACCTTTCAGCAAAATTCAAACACATCATCTCACAAAGCTTGTGTACTGCTGTTAAACCATATCAAAGATCTTTAGGAATAAAAAGATTAGATAAACGGGTATTAGCCCCTGAGGAGACACATTGAATGATGAAGGTTATTGTCAACTTAAATCAATGGAGACAGTAGATCACAGAAGCCCCAAATGCCTAAGCCAAATATTCTTTCTGATCTGTTTGAGTACAGGAACTCAGGGGAGCATGTGAAAAGAATTTCAAGTAAATGTATCATTAAAAGTATTATACTGGCAGATGGCTTATGTTAAAAAAAAATTGGCCATGACTCAGAACTGCAAACATGTACAACTCAAACTTTCTCCCTTCACTGGGTTCCAAACTTAAATTAGAAATTTATTGCACTTTCTTTCTTCCTTACCCATATTAATGGCACAAATAAAAGAAACGTTGCTTTCTTGTTAATTGAGGTTAATAAAACACTGTGGCCTACTTACGTCAATGTCTAGAGCATCTTAAGTCAAACCATGAAAGTAGCGACAAAGTAGTTTCTTGTATAATTTTAATTGCTTTCATCCTTTTATCAGTGACAATCTAGGAGTAAAACAAGTAGATATCTTGACTCTGTTGAAACCAAGCCATGGCAACAGTCCAGTGAAACAAGATGAGATTAATGCCAGCCAAGGCGCCAGGCAACAAATGTCTGTGTTGTGATAAGAATAAAATGTATAAACTAACAGCGTCTACTAATTATTTTGCCTCCTCAAGTGTTTTACCTCCTTTCATTAAAACTTGCATTGTGGAAATTAATTAGCAAAGATTGTCTTCCTAATCTCTATTGGAAAAAGGAAAGTTAAGAAAAATTATTAGAATGATAAAGAAGAAAACCATTCCCTTTAAGAGGGATCATTTCTCCTCCTTATGTACCTTTTCAATGCTTTGGGGTGTTAACCTACATGTGTGACATTATTTTCATCTTTATTTGTAAACTTTCTCCAATATTCATTTCTCTACATTTCAGAGATTGGTATCCTCGGTAACTATCTCAAGGTCTTAATGTCACATTTAGAAAATCTCCTAACAACATCACAGTCCTTCATCTCTACCTAATAATCTGCTGCCTTAACATAAGATCATCTTCCTGAATTCTCTAGCACTGTTGAAGATATTGCCATCCATCCATTTGATTAGTCACAAATATTCAGTGCATCCTGATGACTTTTACTCCTTCCCTTACCAAACCCAAGATTTCACTAACTTCCATTGATTCTACCTCTGTAGTATCAGCACTGTTAGCATTTAAAAGGTATCAGTTTATTGATATCTAATTGAAGAGTCTTTCAGTTACCATTGCTGGAACATTTTCCTTAATTATATACCTTTGTAATATTAAAAAAGTATCTGTCCAATACTTTATAAGATTCTATATGTTCTAATGACATAACTACTATTTCCATGCTTATACACACTGAATGAATAGAAATGAGCTCTTTGACAAATTTTTTCTTCTACTTGTTTACAAATATCTACAGGGTTTACTATTTTTTTACATTTAATGGAAATATGTCATGGTACCGTTACATTAGCTGACCTTTCAATATGCTCCAGACTGCGTAAAACTGTCAGTTTCGGTATCTGTAAATAAGAGATATTCTTCATCCTACCCCAACCACTAAAAGCCATTTTGGCTATGCCCATGGCTAGTAGGAAATGCTGAAGAAGAAGCAACCTCATGGAACAGATCTCAACCTATGACTCCTAGCATTTAGACTCTTCATACACCATCACACAGACAGCATCATTCTGAGGTACATCATGACATATTGTCATAGTTTTCCATGGAACAGCTTTAGTCACCCTCAGTAGTGACTGCTTGATAATGCATCTTTTGCCTTCCCTGTTTCATGTCCATACTTTCCTATTGATGATCATTTCCCTCCCAAATAAACTACTTTTACTTGAATCCTAGCCTCTGGATCTATTCCCTATGAAAACTGAACCAGAGATATTATACTATCATTATTTTAACAATTCCTCAAACTTATGAATTTTTGTTATTTCCAAATTGTTATTATAGATTGTGCGGACATAAATATCATTGTACACAAGAGGATTTTCTTTTCCTTTTTAGTCACTTTCTTGATCTGTTTCCAAAAACGAGATTCCTGGGTCAAACCATATCTATAATTATCTATTCTCTTTGAATTCCATATTACAAACTGAGAAAATCGTAACAACTTCCACACTGCCAGTAAATCCTGTATACTTGATTTATTATAGCACTACTACAGGAACTTGTTATTTTTATTTTTTTGTTAATTTCCTCACTATGTGGTTGTACTTACCTGTGTCTCTCAAGTCTCTAGATTATCTGAGCAGGAATAGTGTTGTTCTTGTCAGTGTTCACTGTTATATCCCCATTATCTGATGTATGATTGGTATTCAAGAGACATTTATGTAATGGACAAATTAGATACTCTTATATATTGGAAATACTTTGATTATCATTAATGAACTAGTAAATATTTCTGAGATAGCAAATTGGCAAAAAGGTAAAACAAGTATTCTTTTGACCCTGTCAACTCTCATGCTAACCTCTAAGTAGATCATGTAACAAAAAGTATAAATTAGATGGGGAATGATTTTGTAAGTAAATACAGATAATGTAAATGTCCGACAGAAAGAACCACATCAGGCCATTACAACCTTACACACAGACACAAACACTTCTGTAAGGACATCTGCTCAGCAGTTGCTAACTTCAGACTGGTACCACCCTTGTTATTGAGGTTACAATTCAGCCCATACCAACGGTCATTACATCCATTGGAATTGAGAAAATCCTTTCAGGAAAGAATGTAAAGAAAAAAGAAAGATGAACGAAATCTTGAAGAACCGCAATATTTAGAAGAAAAAGTGCCATCAAAGCAACTACAATTAAATATCAGGTAAGACAATCAAGGGACTATAGTGTTATAGAAGCCAGGAAAGGGAACTGTTTCAAGTAGGGAGTGATCAACACTTGCACAAAGGCTGAGTAAAATGAGGATTGGGACATGTGTTTTAAGTTTCGTTACAAGGAAGGAGTTTGTGATTTTGACTAAACCTGCTTCATCGGAGTGGTATGGGCAAGAGGATCACTGCATTGAGTTCAATAGAAAATGTGAGATGAAAATGGAGACAAGAGATTTGAAAATATTATAGTTCAGTCAAATGGTATTTCTGGTTCTAGATCCTTGAGGAATCGCCACACTGTCTTCCACAATGGCTGAACTGATTTACACACCCACCAACAGCGTAAAAGCGTTCCTATTTCTCCACAGCCTTGCCAGTATCTGTTGTTTCCTGAGTTTTTAACAATCACCATTCTAACTGGCGTGAGATGGTTTCTCACTGTGGTTTTGATTTGCATTTCTCTAATGAGCAGTGATGACGAACTTTTTTTCATATCATTTTTGGCCACATAAATGTCTTTTGAGAAGTGTCTGTTCATATCCTGACACAGGCAAACGCATGTTTATTGCAGTACTATTTATAATAGGAAAGACAGGGAACCAACCCAAATGCCCATCAATGACAGACTGGATAAAGAAAATGTGGCACATATACACCATGGGATACTATGCAGCCATACAAAAGAAGGAGTTCATGTCCTTTCCAAGAACATGGATGAAGTTGGAAGCTATCATCCTCAGCAAACTAACACAAGAACAGAAAACCAAACACCATATGTTCTTGCTCATAAGTAGGAGTTAAACTTGACAACACGTGAACACAGGGAGGGGAACATCACACACCGAGGCCTGTTGGGGTGGGTGGGGGGCAAGGGGAGGGAGAGCATTAGGACAAATACCTAATGCATGTGGGACTTAAAACCAAGATGACAGGTTGATAGGTGCAGCAAACCACCATGGCATATGTATACCTATGCAACAAACTTGCATGTTCTACACACGTATCCCAGAAGTTAAAGTAAAATTAAAAAAAAGAAAAAGAAAAAAAGTGGGAGACAAAAAAAGAAAGTATTATAGCTCATTTTTATGTTAACAAAAATAATAACTTTTAAGAGGAAGTGTTGATAATAGACTTAGTCTCGTGAAAGCAAGAGAGGATGGGATCCAGAGTGTAAGTAGAGGAGTTGGCTTTTGATAAGAGAAACTCATTTCTTTCTGTTGTAATTAGATGGAGGGGAAAAAGGATATGACTGTAGATTATATTTTTGTAGATTTGGTGGTAGGAAAATGAGCAATGCCTCTGATTATTTCAGTTTGAAACAAAGGCATCAGCCAAGAGTGAGGGGCGGGGGAATGTACAGGTGAGACTTGAGGAGTAAAGAGAGTACCTGGAAGCTTGAAATACTTGTCTACATATGGAATTTACTGTCCTCACTTCTATTTCACCACAGTGTCAGCTAAATCACAGGCAGTGTCTACCTGCTTCCCTGCAGGGCACTGATACTCTGTAAATTGGTCCTTGGGGCTGTATAAGTAGAGAGAAAAGCTTGATTGAGGGCCTTTAAAACAAGTAAGGTAATAAAAGGAAAAAATTAAAAACTGTTATTATGTTCAAAAACAGTAACTTCAAAAGCAGTTAAATTGAAACCACATTTATTGAGTTAACAAATCATGAGTTAAAAACAATTTAATTTTTAAAGACTTTCATTCCGTTCAAAAAATAGTAAAACTACTTTATTAATTTAATTGTTCTGAAGTCAGTGTTTTGGAACTCAATAAAAGTGTTTTTATTATTTTCATTTTCCTATGCTTTCTTCCACATTCAGGCCTCTTTTGCTAACAAAGTTGGCCCAAATATAAATGGGGCACATTCTATGTGTGAGGATAAACATTGCTCATGTATTTTTCAGACATTTAAGTGTTCTTTTCTAATCTCACCTTCAAAAATCTTGTTTGTGATTAGTTCATTTAGACCTTTATCACGTCATTAAAAAAATACACACACACATATGTGTGTGTATGTGTGTGTGTATGTATATATATATACGTGTATGTGTGTGTATGTGTATATATATATATACACATATATACACGTATATATATATACACATACACACACATACACGTATATATATATATATATATATACACACACACATACACACACACAATTATTAAATTTATCATTCTGGAGCTATTCAGGGGACATGCAGAAACCCCACTTGTACTTTGAAAACCAAAAAGCATAATATAGTAATTGTCACATCATTAACTAATACTAGTTAACTACAGTAAAGGAGGATTCTAGGGCTGAGGGAGCTGCAAGGTACATGGAAACTTCGAAGAAGCCCTCCCCAAGGCTGAGATTCAGTCCTGAATGAGGCGATATGACTACCAGAGAAACACACTGCATGCAAGTAGGGAAGAGACTTCTCAGAAGTTTAAAGCTACCACTGAACCTCAGAAGCAATCCATCACTGGGGGGCCGAGAAACTTGCTTGAGAGCACAGGCCACAGCTGAACTATGAAGACGACTGCTGTGGTGGCAAAAAAATCATGCCAGAAGATGTGGAGTTCTGCTGATCAGAGAAAGCTACTAAGCTTAAAGCGACTGTAGCTTGGGACACCGATCCCAATGGAAGACAAAACACAGAAATAAGGCAAACTTCTTCCTTGCCTTGCCTTGCAATGTCCACCCAGCGTCTTCTATGGGTAAAACCTAACAACAAGCCAGCTGGCAAAGGAAAAATATCTCACAGTCCCAATTCAGTATGACAAAGAAGAGCAAAGTGTGGAGTCAGAGACAAGAGAAAATGAATTCATAATTATTACATAATTATACAGAAAAGACCATCTGATCTCACTTTGTTCCTCTCCTACACACTTTTAAATATATGGAAAACTGAGATTTAGGTGAAGCGACATGTCTAATATCTCATGGTTGATTGTTAGTACAGCAGACTTTCTGATTCCCAGCACTATGGTCTTTCCAGAGATCCCCTAGTAAGTCAATATTATAAAACTAGCACATAACAGGTTTATGCTCTTTATTAATGTCTAGTAGTTCTTTCAGTCACCTTCTTCGGACAATAAATTGAACTTTTACAAACAAGGAGGTGCAAAACACTCACATATCTTTTTGGGAACTTTCCAATAGCTGCAAGGAAAAGCTATCATTATGTTATATCCAAACATGCTTTTAAACTTCAAAAGAGACTGGGCATGGTAGCTCATGCCTGTAATCCCAGCACTTTGGGAGGCCGAGGCAGGCGGATCACCTGAGCTCAGAAGTTCGAGACCAGCCTGGCCAACATGGCGAAATCCTGTCTCTACTAAAAATGCAAAAATTAGTCAGGCATGGTGGCAGACACCTGTAATCCCAGCTACTCCGGAGGCTGAGACAGGAGAATCACTTGAACCCCGGAGGCAGAGATTGCAGTGAACCGAGATCGCACCACTGCACTCCAGCCTGGGTGACAAGAGTCAGACTCTGTCTCAAAATAAATAAATAAATACATACATAAACTTCAGAAGGAAAAAAAATAAAGCTTCTGTAAAGAGAGACTTGGTGGAAGATTAGGGTTACTAGCCACTTAAGAGGTAACCTTAAGTGGTTTCATGCAAATTATTTTCAATATACAATGAACTTCAAGAGTAAGTTACACAGCAGGTAGCAGTAGTTACTATGGTTGCATAAGTAAACTATATCTTAGTTGGTAAATAGGTGTTGTCGGATGCTTGCCATCATGTTACTCTTGTGTGGGTTTTTAACTGTTTAAATAACCAGGAGGAAAAAAAACAAAAAAAACAGAAGGAAAGAGGAAAATATTCAGTACATCAGCAGGTCTGTCTACAAAAAGAAACAGAATTTGCTGAGGAAAGCTACTTCTACTGCTCATTAACAGAGAGGCAAAAGTCATACATTGCCTTGATAAAACAGCTGGGATGCAAGCATGCTTACAGGGGTTTTTGAATACCAAAAGCAGCTTATTTGAGCCAAATTGGAAGTAGGAAAGTGAGCCAAGGTGACAGAATTTCATACTGAGGCTGTTACATCCCCATGAATACTGGATCTTGGTGTCAGCTAAGCTGAGAAAAAACTTTGGTTTTGCACAGTCAATGGATCCAGATGCCTGGTTGGAGTGGGGAGGATTCCCTTTGCAATAAGAACTAGATGAATTCAGGTGGAAGGAGAAAATCCTTGGAAAATCTCTCCTCTCTCTTTCTCTTAAGGGAATAATGTTTCCCATGGGTATGTGTGTTCAGGAGTCCTCTGCACAAAAAAATATAAAAAATATAAAAACACAAGAGTTTTATAATTGAGACAGACATGGATTCAAATCCAGACTTAACAAATGATTTAATCTCTCAGAGTTCCGGCCTCTTTGTAAACCTTGTCAATAAAATGACACTACCAATGCCTACTTGTAGTATATTGAGAAGATACAATAAAATATGCTATAAACACCTAGTTCCATGCTGGATCTATCAAATGGTAGTTGCAGCTACTATTACTATTAATACTACTACTGCACCACTAGTACGAATCTCGAGCCCAAAAGTCCTTTTCTGAAGGGAGAACCCTGACAAAGCGAGCATACAAAGCAGATTCACTAAGAGGTTCTATCTCTCCTTCCTGGGGGATAGAATGGGTTAGGCACAAACACACACATAGATCTCCATCGTACTTACTCTCACCCACCATTAATCTCCTATCTCTCCCCCATCCCCTGAAGCATACAAGATAGAGAGGTCGTACTGCAAATGAGACAAAATCAATCTCCACGATGGAGATCTATGCCATCATCCCACAAAACACAAGGAAACTGTCTCCTTTGTTTAAAAGCATTGTTATCCTCCTTATATATCTATAGGCTTAGTGTGCCAAATCGGGGGCCATATGAAGCATAAGCCAATGCTTATGCTTGTTTCCACACACCTAAAACTTATGCCAGCCACACATATGCTGAAATGAAGTGACTCTACCTCTAGACACACTGCCTATTTATCCAAAACGTCAACCATGACCACTGTGCTTCTCAACATGGTACAGATTGAGACTGTGGACAGGAGCACTGAAGCAGCTACACTCAGAAAGCAACTGTGGCTCAAGAGGAAAGAGCAGTTAAAACAGCCCAGCTGCCTTTGTGTTGGTCAAATGCCAAGCTCTCCAACAAAGACTTTACATATACAGAGTAGATTTTTTACAAGTTTTGCAAATTTTACCCCGAATGAACTCAGTATTCTCTGATGAAAAACACCCCCTTTTTATTTTTCCTAGGGTATGTTCAATGACAGGAAATTGCTTAGCATATAGTAGAGAGTCAATAAATATGTAGTTACTGAGATTCAGAAGTATTTAGAGTCTCTACAGGGCTCAACTAAAACTGCCAGCTGTATTAATACAAACCATCCTTCAGAAGCTCTTTTAGAAACTGTCTCTAAACCGTCTCTAAAGTGCTGAATAATGGGTATAGCAGACAGCTCTGGTTTGCTGCCCAGCATCCATTTTTTTTCTCCTTCATGGCAACAGAATCCTGAACTTTCTCTATTAGATGATTTGCAAAGGATTAACCTTACTGCCAACCTCTGGAGGTGAAGTCTGAGTGGCTTAAGCCAATTGGCATTTTCCAAAAACCTAAACATATTATTACTGCGAATGGTAAGACACATCCACTTGTCTCCTGAACAAGGAGACATATTCATAAGGAGTTGTTCACAGCCATCTCTGACCTAAGGAGTAACTGGCACTAGGATGATATCAACACCGTTGAAGACAGAGAGGAAAGACAAAAATAAACTAGGTCCTTGGTGATCCTATTTGGTCACTGAATCAGACCATGTAAAATTCACAGTATCTCTGGATTTTTCAGTTATGTAAGTCTATAAATTACCTGTATCATTTAGCAATTTTGAGTCAGGTTAGAAGTCATATGCAACCGAAAACATTCTCATTTATACACTGGTAATTGTGAAATAAAATTCAAACCTGTACTTAGAGAGATGAAGATGTCTTTTTCTGAGTGGCACATCTATAGTGTCTTGTATAAAAGAAATAAAGATTTTTCATGAGTATTTGCAAATCCATGGGACAGTCTCTGCAATCTTATCATGCCACCAGAACAAACTGAAGTCCTTTCTTCTGCCCTTGGGTCAGTTATTCCTTCAACTGTTGGTTAGTGAAAGATCATAACTGCTTCAGAGTGCAATTTCAGAAGCCTAAGATGGATTCCATTTCTTATGGAAATGTACCTGAATGTTCTTGGGACCTTAATGTACTCCATTCACATCACTAGCTTCCTTAAAAGACTCCTATACAAATGTTACAACAGTGTGGAAGTATAAATTTGGATCAGTAATAGAGATCTATTGAGAAGAATTACTGAACACCATCCTGTTCTAAGAGGCACGTATGACCATGGGCTATTTGGAGTTAGTCTGAGGAAGAGATGGGGATTACTGCCAAGCATCCTGGATACCTAATTTAAGGTATACAATCCCATGAGCAGACCCTCTTTAGAAGTGTAATCAGAGCCTCCTATATAACAATACATATATCAGGTCTTTGCCTTTTCTTAAGAAAAAATACCTTTTTCATGCTGATATTTGATGATTAAAACACAGGATCCCATTTTTCACTGATTTACATGAAATACCTAAACTCAAGGGACCCAGTCTTGATTTGACTGCTATCAAGTTCTTGCCAGAATCCCAGCTAAGTGGTACTGGCACAAGAATTGACAAACATTAATAGAACTACATACATTTCACAGACACATAATTAAATATAAATAAAAATTGAGTGGGTGATAAAGATAGGTGCATAATGTAATGAGAAAAAAATGGAGGAAGTGTTCAAATAATTTTTTTTTTGAGACAGTGTCGCTGTGTCACCCAGGCTGGAGTGCAATAGTGTGATCTCAGCTCACTGCAAGCTCCGCCTCCCAGGTTCACACCATTCTCCTCCCTCAGCTTCCCAAGTAGCTGGGCCAGCTGTTTTTTGTATTTTTAGTAGAGACGTGGTTTCACAGTGTTAGCCAGGATGTTCTCGGATCTCCTGACCTCGTGATCTGCCCGCTTCGGCCTCCCTAAGTGCTGGGATTACAGGCATGAGCCACCGCTCCCAGCCTCAAATAATTTGGCATAATTGTCAACATGGCAAAAGACTCAAGATAGATATTTAAATTACATACCCAAATATATTCAAGATAAACAACAACAAAAAAACCCCATAGAAATGAATATACAGATGAATAATTAATCTCTTGGCAAATAACAACTTTTAAAATATAAAAGTAGAAAAAGAATTTGCAAAGGAAAAGAAAGATTTGATTACCTAAACATGTAATACTTTTGTATGTCAAAAAAAGCTTTAAGGAAATAACAGACTGGTAAAAACAAAACAAAACAAACAAAAACCTTCCCCAAATGGTAATGTCAATATATTTAATAAAGGAAATGCTTCTAATAACTTAAGACAAAATATATCCACGATCTAATAGAAAAACAGGAACAAAATGGAGGGAATTCACACATTCAAAATAAATAACCCCAAACACACTTAGAATGCCTAAAGCAAATTAAAATAGGGACAACATCAAATGCTGGTGAGGATGCAGAGATACTGGAACATTGACGATGGGAATGCAAAATGTTATCGTCACTCTGGAAACAGTTTGACACCTTCTTACAAACCTAAACATGAGCTAACCATATGACCCAGCAATTACACTCTTAGGCATTTACTCCAGAAAAATCAAGTCATGCCCATATGAAAAGATATGTAAGAATATTCATAGTAGCTTTATTTCCAACTGTTAAAACTATTGATGCATTCAAAAACTTAGATGAATTTAAAAGGGTTCATGCTGACTGAACAAATATAACATTAAAATATTAAAGATTACATTATTCCTTATATGTAATTTTCTAAAATTGACAAAAGTATAAAAATGGTGATCAGATTAGTGGTTGCGAGTGGTGAGGGATGGGGGACAGATGAAGGCGAATGGCTATCAATGCGTAGAGCAAGTCCTGTACCTTGATTGTGCTGAAAGTTACATGAAGCTAAACATGTGATGAAACTGAATAGATAAAACTACGCATACATAGACATACATAAATGTACATGAGTACATGTAAAACTGGTGAAATCTGAATTAGGTCTGTGAATTGTACCAATGTTGATTTCCTAGTGTTGATACTGTACTATAATTATGTATCGTGTTAACATTGGGAAAAGCTGGTTGAAGAAGGGAGCACAGGACCTCCTTGTACATTTATTTGCAAAACTTCCTGTGAATCTATAATTAATTCAAAATAGAAAGCTTAAAAATAGATGACCATAAATATATGAAAATAAATTTCACCTTCAGTGGTAATGAAGAATGCAAATTAAAAACAACACACATTTTTATCTAATTGCCACTTTTTTTAACTAAAATACTTGAAACTAGTTGTGCTGGAGTGAGTTAGGTACACTAAGGTACTACCATATGGTTCTATAAATGAGTAGACTCTCTTTGAAGAACAATCTGGAAACAGGTAGCAAGACAGTCCTTTTGAGTCTCTCTGTGCTGTAGTAGGGAAATCTCTGTTCTATAACTATTCCTTTCTCCCTCTTCCCCACAAGAGCAGGAAACACAATTGTACTACAGGTCATTTATCAGCTAAATTTACCTTCAGGCAGGATAACTGGTAGATAAGGCTATCCCCATATTTCCAAATTTTTGGTTGGTTTGTTCTCTCTTTCTGCATGTGTCTCACTCTCTCACTCTCTTCATTCTTTGGATTCCTGTAATCTTTCCTCACTCCCTCTCATCTACATTTTTCCTACACAAATCCTGTCGAATACAGCCCCAAATTCGACACTGCATCCCTAACACAGCTAAAATAAATCATTGGGTATATTCAAAGATTTATATATAGGGTTATTCATTTCAATATTAATCACAAAATTTTAAATTAGAAGTCTGAAAAATTAAATACCCTAAAAGTAGGAGACAAGTTAAATATGTGGGATATAATATAGCCATTACAAATAATAATTTTGAAGGACAATGAAATAGCAAAATCTTTAAATTATGTGAAACTTTAAAAATCAGGATACAAGAAAATTAGGACAAAGTAAAATATCTATTTTGTATTTATTCTTAGGAAAGTAAATTTACATGCAAGTTTACTATCTAGTAGCACACACGTAAATTATAATTGTTAAACTACGCTGCAATGTTTTAATGTTTTCAAATGGCTTAAAATAATTGGCATTCTCCAAAAGTAGATAGATGCTGTAATTTTAAACAATCTTTTTTTTCTAACTATATTTACTTATCAAATATTTTGTTACTGTGATCTGGACATAAGTGTCTGACTTTTAATCATGATAATCTGGTTCTTTAGAGTTACTGCTGTTAATTTTAACTAATTATAGAAATGAAATTCTTGCTTCCACAGAAATTGTTGGTAGCTCTATAGTTGGCTTGACATCATCCCAGTTCCTCTTTCACCCTCTGAAATTAAAAAAAAAAAAAAAAAAAAAAACACTATATCAAAGCTATATCAAGTTCTATACCTCTTTAAAAAAACCTCAACTATGCCTCTTCAAAAAAACCTCAAGAAAATTATATAAAGGAAAGTTCCTTCCAAAGCCAAATTTCTATGATTCTATTAGACTCTCTCACACATGGCAGAATCAGAAGAAACAAGAAAAAAGCAGCATGAGCAGGTACTCTACTTTTCATTTGTTACTGTCAGAGATATGTGTTTCATGATTTCCACTAACCTACAAAGGCTTTTCTGGGGAAAACTGAGGAGACAAAAGTGGAGAGAGCTGACCTTCTCATGGTAGTTCTGAACATCAGAATAGATGACGGTTGTGCCATATATTATGTTTATTTATATTGCATAGTAAAGATTAAATAGCTAGCTAGCAATATTGAAGATTTAGGTGTTTTATATACCTATATATAAGTATATGTAACTATATAGATTATATGTAACATATATACCTATATATAATGTGTGTGTGTGTGTGTGTGTGTGTGTGTATTCCATGCAGCATTAACGTTTTCAACATCAAATCAATTTTAAGGACAGCCTTATTTTATTGCACATCATTGAGTTCTTTTTTTATTGTACTTTAAGTTCTGGGATACATGTGCAGAACATGCAGGTTTGTTGCATAGGTATACACATCATTGTATTCTTAAAGTGCTAACACTAGATCTAATTCAGTTTTTTTTTTCATTATAATTTATTTATTTCCTTATTAACTGCCAGGGAATGTAGGCAATAACTTAAAAATGGATGATAATGAAAGCATGACACAACAAAAACTTTGGGATATGGCTGATGAATTACTCAGAGGAAATTTAGTGTTAAATTAACTTATTACAAAATGAAGACTAAAATCCAATTTTCTTTTTCTTTTTTTTTTTTTTAGAATTTAGAGTGATACTTTTATTTAAAGGAAAGTAAAGATTGCTTAAACATTTCTCTAAATTAAGAAATATCTATATCAAATTTTTTTTATTTTCTTTTTTATTATACTTTAAGTTCTAGGGTACATGTGCATAACGTGCAGGTTTGTTACATATGTATACATGTGCCATGTTGGTGTGCTGCACCCATCAACTCGTCAGCACCCATCAATTCATCATTTATATCAGGTATAACTCCCCAATGCAATCCCTCCCCCCTCCCCCCTCCCCATGATAGGCCCCATTGTGTGATGTTCCCCTTCCCGAGTCCAAGTGAGCTCATTGTTCAGTTCCCACCTATGAGTGAGAACATGCGGTGTTTGGTTTTCTCTTCTTGTGATAGTTTGCTAAGAATGATGGTTTCCAGCTGCATCCATGTCCCTACAAAGGACGCAAACTCATCCTTTTTTATGGCTGCATAGTATTCCATGGTGTATATGTGCCACATTTTCTTAATCCAGTCTGTCACTGATGGACATTTGGGTTGATTCCAAGTCTTTGCTATTGTGAATAGTGCCGCAATAAACATACGTGTGCATGTGTCTTTGTAGTAGCATAATTTATAATCCTTTGGGTATATACTCAGTAGTGGGATGGCTGGGTCATATGGTACATCTAGTTCTAGATCCTTGAGGAATCGCCATACTGTTTTCCATAATGGTTGAACTAGTTTACAATCCCACCAACAGTGTAAAAGTGTTCCTATTTCTCCATATCCTTTCCAACACCTGTTGTTTCCTGATTTTTTAATGATTGCCATTCTAACTGGTGTGAGATGGTATCTCATTGTGGTTTTGATTTGCATTTCTCTGATGGCGAGTGATGATGAGCATTTTTTCATGTGTCTGTTGGCTGTATGAATGTCTTCTTTTGAGAAATGTCTGTTCATATCCTTTCCCCACTTTTGGATGGGGTTGTT
>NC_045445.1:7184429-7256299 GCF_002776525.5 Piliocolobus tephrosceles | reverse complement strand
GTGGTTTTGATTTGCATTTCTCTGATGGCGAGTGATGATGAGCATTTTTCATGTGTCTGTTGGCTGTATGAATGTCTTCTTTTGAGAAATGTCTGTTCATATCCTTTCCCCACTTTTGGATGGGGTTGTTTGTTTTTTTCTTGTATATTTGTTTGAGTTCTTTGTAGATTCTGGATATTAGCCCTTTGTCAGATGAGTAGATTGCAAAAATTTTCTCCCATTCTGTAGGTTGCCTGTTCACTCTGATGGTAGTTTCTTTTGCTGTGCAGAAGCTCTTTAGTTTAATGAGATCCCATTTGTCAATTTTGGCTTTTGCTGCCGTTGCTTTTGGTGTTTTAGACATGAAGTCCTTGCCCATGCCTATGTCCTGAATGGTACTACCTAGATTTTCTTCTAGGGTTTTTATGGTTTTAGGTCTAACATTTAAGTCTCTAATCCATCTTGAATTAATCTTCGTATAAGGAGTAAGGAAAGCATCCAGTATCAGCTTTCTACTTATGGCTAGCCAATTTTCCCAGCACCATTTATTAAATAGGGAATCCTTTCCCCATTTCTTGTTTTTGTCAGGTTTGTCAAAGATCAGATGGTTGTAGATGTGTGGCATTATTTCTGAGGGCTCCGTTCTGTTCCATTGGTCTATATCTCTGTTTTGGTACCAGTACCATGCTGTTTTGCTTACTGTAGCCTTGTAGTATAGTTTGAAGTCAGGTAGCGTGACGCCTCCAGCTTTGTCCTTTTGACTTAGGATTGTCTTGGCAATGCGGGCTCTTTTTTGGTTCCATATGAACTTTAAAGCAGTTTTTTCCAATTCTGTGAAGAAACTCATTGGTAGCTTGATGGGGATGGCATTGAATCTATAAATAACCTTGGGCAGTATGGCCATTTTCACGATATTGATTCTTCCTATCCATGAGCATGGTATGTTCTTCCATTTGTTTGTGTCCTCTTTGATTTCACTGAGCAGTGGTTTGTAGTTCTCCTTGAAGAGGTCCTTTACATCCCTTGTAAGTTGGATTCCTAGGTATTTTATTCTCTTTGAAGCAATTGTGAATGGAAGTTCATTCCTGATTTGGCTCTCTGCTTGTCTGTTACTGGTGTATAAGAATGCTTGTGATTTTTGCACATTAATTTTGTATCCTGAGACTTTGCTGAAGTTGCTTATCAGCTTAAGAAGATTTTGGGCTGAGACGATGGGGTTTTCTAAATATACAATCATGTCATCTGCAAACAGGGACAATTTGACTTCTTCTTTTCCTAACTGAATACCCTTGATTTCTTTCTCTTGCCTGATTGCCCTAGCCAGAACTTCCAACACTATGTTGAATAGGAGTGGTGAGAGAGGGCATCCCTGTCTTGTGCCAGTTTTCAAAGGGAATTTTTCCAGTTTTTGCCCATTCAGTATGATATTAGCTGTGGGTTTGTCATAAATAGCTCTTATGATTTTGAGGTACGTTCCATCAATATCGAATTTGTTGTGCGTTTTTAGCATGAAGGGCTGTTGAATTTTGTCAAAAGCCTTTTCTACATCTATTGAGATAATCATGTGGTTCTTGTCTTTGGTTCTGTTGATATGCTGGATTACGTTGATTGATTTGCGAATGTTGAACCAGCCTTGCATCCCAGGGATGAAGCCCACTTGATCATGGTGGATAAGCTTTTTGATGTGCTGCTGAATCCGGTTTGCCAGTATTTTATTGAGGATTTTTGCATCGATGTTCATCAGGGAGATTGGTCTAAAATTCTCTTTTTTTGTTGTGTCTCTGCCAGGCTTTGGTATCAGGATGATGTTGGCCTCATAAAATGAGTTAGGGAGGATTCCCTCTTTTTCTATTGATTGGAATAGTTTCAGAAGGAATGGTACCAGCTCCTTCTTGTACCTCTGGTAGAATTCAGCTGTGAATCCATCTGGTCCTGGGCTTTTTTTGGTTGGTAGGCTATTAATTGTTGCCTCAATTTCAGAGGCTGCTATTGGTCTATTCAGGGATTCAACTTCTTCCTGGTTTAGTCTTGGGAGAGTGTAATTGTCCAGGAAATTATCCATTTCTTCTAGATTTTCTAGTTTCTTTGCGTAGAGGTGTTTATAGTATTCTCTGATGGTAGTTTGTATTTCTGTGGGGTCGGTGGTGATATCCCCTTTATCATTTTTTATTGCGTCTATTTGATTCCTCTCTCTTTTCTTCTTTATTAGTCTTGCTAGCGTTCTGTCAATTTTGTTGATCTTTTCAAAAAACCAACTCCTGGATTCATTGATTTTTTGGAGGGTTTTTTGTGTCTCTATCTCCTTCAGTTCTGCTCTGGTCTTAGTTATTTCTTGCCTTCTGCTAGCTTTTGAATGTGTTTGCTCTTGCCTCTCTAGTTCTTTTAATTGTGATGTTAGAGTGTCAATTTTAGATCTTTCCTGCTTTCTCTTGTGGGCATTTAGTGCTATAAATTTCCCTCTACACACTGCTTTAAATGTGTCCCAGAGATTCTGGTATGTTGTATCTTTGCTCTCATTGGTTTAAAAGAACATCTTTATTTCTGCTTTCATTTCGTTCTGTACCCAGTAGTCATTCAGGAGCAGGTTGTTCAGTTTCCATGTAGTTGAGCGGTTTTGATTGAGTTTCTTAGTCCTGAGTTCTGGTTTGATTGCACTGTGGTCTGAGAGACAGTTTGTTATAATTTCTGTTCTTGTACATTTGCTGAGGAGTGCTTTACCTCCAATTATGTGGTCAATTTTGGAATAAGTGCGATGTGGTGCTGAGAAGAATGTATGTTCTGTTGACTTGGGGTGGAGAGTTCTATAGATGTCTATTAGGTCCGCTTGGTGCAGAGATGAGTTCAATTCCTGGATATCCTTGTTAACTTTCTGTCTCGTTGTTCTGTCTAATGTTGACAGTGGAGTGTTGAAGTCTCCCATTATTATTATATGGGAGTCTAAGTCTCTTTGTAAGTGTCTAAGGACTTGCTTTATGAATCTGGGTGCTCCTGTATTGGGTGCATATATATTTAGGATAGTTAGCTCTTCCTGTTGAATTGATCCCTTTACCATTATGTAATGGCCTTCTTTGTCTCTTTTGATCTTTGATGGTTTAAAGTCTGTTTTATCAGAGACTAGGATTGCAACCCCTGCTTTTTTTTGTTCTCCATTTGCTTGGTAGATCTTCCTCCATCCCTTTATTTTGAGCCTATGTATGTCTCTGCATGTGAGATGGGTCTCCTGAATACAGCAGACTGATGGGTCTTGACTCTTTATCCAGTTTGCCAGTCTGTGTCTTTTAATTGGAGCATTTAGTCCATTTACATTTAAGGTTAATATTGTTATGTGTGAACCTGATCCTGCCATTATGCTATTAACTGGTTATTCCCGGAGCAATCCTGTGGCCAACAAGAAGCTGTGCGAGCGGCCAGGCTCGGCGCCGACAACAGCAGGAGCAGCCGGGCTTGCCGCGAGCCTCCGTGTCCAGGGGGCGGAGCAGGATGGCCGAATAGGAACAGCTCCAGTCTCCATCACCCAGCGCGAGCGACACAGAAGACCGGTGATTTCTGCATTTTCAACTGAGGTACTGGGGTCATCTCACTCGGGAGTGCCGGACAATCGGTGCTGGTCAGCTGCTGCAGCCTGACCAGCGAGAGCTGAAGCAGGGCGAGGCATCGCCTCACCTGGGAAGCGCGAGGGGGAAGGGAGTCCCTTTTCCTAGCCAGGGGAACTGAGACACACAACACCTGGAAAATCGGGTAACTCCCACCCCAATACTGCGCTGTAAGCACACCGGCACACCGGAGAATATATCCCACACCTGGCCGGGAGGGTCCCATGCCCACGGAGCCTCCCTCCTTGCTAACACAGCAGTCTGCGGCAATCTAACCGCAAGGCAGCAGCGAGGCTGGGGGAGGGGTGCCCGCCATCGCTGAGGCTTAAGTAGGTAAACAAAGCCGCTGGGAAGCTCGAACTGGGTGGAGCTCACAGCAGCTCAAGGAAACCTGCCTGTCTCTGTAGACTCCACCTCTGGGGACAGGACACAGCTAAAAAATAACAGGGGAAGCAGCAGAGGCCTGTGCAGACGCGAACGACTCTGTCTGACAGCTTTGAAGAGAGCAGTGGATCTCCCAACACGGAGGTTGAGATCTGAGAAGGGGCAGGCTGCCTGCTCAAGTGGGTCCCTGACCCCTGAGTAGCCTAGCTGGGAGACATCCCCCACTAGGGGCAGTCTGACACCCCACACCTCACAGGGTGGAGTACACCCCTGAGAGGAAGCTTCCAAAGCAAGAATCAGATAGGTGCACTCGCTGTTCAGCAATATTCTATCTTCTGCAACCTCTGCTGCTGATACCCAGGCAAACAGGGTCTGGAGTGGACCTCAAGCAATCTCCAACAGACCTATAGCTGAGGGCTCTGACTGTCAGAAGGAAAACTATCAAACAGGAAGGACACCCATACCAAAACCCCATCAGTTCGTCACCATCATCAAAGACCAGAGACAGATAAAACCACAAAGATGGGGAAAAAGCAGGGCAGAAAAGCTGGAAATCCAAAAAATAAGAGTGCATCTCCCCCTGCAAAGGAGCACAGCCCATCGCCAGCAATGGATCAAAGCTGGTCAGAGAATGATTTTGACGAGATGAGAGAAGAAGGCTTCAGTCCATCAAACCTCTCAGAGCTAAAGGAGGAATTACGTACCCAGTGCAAAGAAACTAAAAATCTTGAAGAAAGAGTAGAAGAATTGACAGCTAGACTAGTTAATGCAGAGAAGGTCATAAACTAATTCAGTTTTTTTAAAAAAAAACACTAGTTTCAACACCATAAACATCTACTCTGTAAGATGATGCACTGAGAGATTATTGAGCAGTGTACAGCTGTTCAGTCTTATCCAAAATGGCCTCTGAATGCTGTGTGTTTAGAGATGTCTCTTTCCCTAGTGTTCATAAACACATTTTGAGGATACCTTTTGCGCCCTCTTTACTTCTACTTTGACTTGCACTGAGGTAGTTCTTTAGGCTTTTGTCTCAGTGAAATCAAGCTGTTCATGCCTAAGGTGATGATATAAAGTACTGGCCAAATGAGGATACTTTTGAACAGAAAAGAGTACTATTAATAATTATGCAGTAACAATATGAATAAAGGAGGGCTACCCCAGGCAAATTGGGATGTGTTGGTCATCCCACCGATGTCTCAAGTAGCTATCAAAGAGAAGCTCAAAATCGGAGTTTGAAACATGCCCTCAGGCAAAAATCAGTATTAGTGTTCATTCGTCTTTCCAGATTCCCAGTTTCACTCCCTTTCTATCTTCTAAACATGTCCCTTAATTTTCTAGTGAGTTCAGTGATGTAATTTAAAATGTTTTTTAAAATAGTTTATCAAGCATTTTTAGTGGTTTTGCACAAGAGGATAGCTCAGGGTATCTAGTTTCCCACTCTGCTATACACAGAGTTCCTGATTGCCATCTTTTAATGTGTATAAACATGCAAACATACACAGAAAGAGAAATGCAATTTTTTAAAAGTCTGGAAAGAAACCAAATGTTAAGAGGCATAATTTATAGGAAGCAGGAATATGCATGATGCGTTTTTTCTTTTAAAAATTCTCTATATATCCAAATGCTTTACAGTAAGTTTTGTTACTTTGGTATAAGAGAAAAAAACTGAGATGATGATATTTGAGGAAATCAATGTAAGAAATAAGCTAATCGGCCGGGCGTGGTGGCTCAAGCCTGTAATCCCAGCACTTTGGGAGGCCGAGATGGGTGGATCACGAGGTCAGGAGATCGAGACCATCCTGGCTAACCCGCTGAAAGAGTTTAGAGTCTCTACTAAAAAATACAAAAGATTAGCCAGGCGAGGTGGCGGGCGCCTGTAGTCCCAGCTACTCGGGAGGCTGAGGCAGGAGAATGGCGTAAACCCGGGAGGCGGAGCTTGCAGTGAGCTGAGATCTGGCCACTGCATTCCAGCCTGGGAGACAGAGCGAGACTCCGTCTCAAAAAAAAAAAAAAAGAAAAAGAAATAAGCTAATCTTCTATGAGTTGACATTCAGTAATCTCTATTGTTATGTGAAATCATGTAATCAAGAGCTCTGTATCTTGATTATTGTATTTTACTTCCTTCTAGAAACACTTTCATTATAACTGTTTCACCCTAACGTTTTTCATCAATGACCAGTATATAATGTGCTATTCACTGCCTTCTATATAATAGTATTCATCTCTCCAATGTCTCTTACAGAAACCAAAGAAAATCCACCTTTTATAACCAATTGACATGGTTCATTTTAATCACGTGTGGTTATAAAAATATTTTTTTTTGTCTAGCTGTCGATATCCTTACTATAAAGCAGGGACAATAAGCTATTTAAGTAGTTTATTGTGGCAATAACATGGTGTAACATTTACAAAGAACCTACATCGTGCCCTTTCCTGTCACCACCACTTTTGTGCATTAACAGCTAAATCTAGCCTTCAATGATACGTGATTTGTGTTCATTCTGATTCTTAAGTTTTCCCTTGTTTTAAATTTATCTGAGTTTTTCTCTGTAAGGCCAAATTCTTTTGGAAAGTAGGTAAACACAATCCAGATAAATTAACTGACAAGTTTATTGAAGAAGCTATATTTCAGAAGGGCTGTGCATCCTTCCATGTTCATTGCAGCATTATCCACAGTAGCCAAAATATAGAAAACAATGTAGGTGTCCATCAGTGGACGAATAAAGAAACCAAATTGTCTCTATAGACATAGATATATGTACACACATACGCACACACACACACATACACACAATGGAATATTATTCAGCCTTATAAAAGGAAGAAATCCTGCCATTTGCCACAACATGAATAGACCTAAAAGACATTATGCTAAGTGGAATAAGCCAGAGAAAGAAAATTATCTCACTTCTATGCAAAATTAAAAAGGTCAAATATAGAGATAAAAAATAAAACAGTGATTATCAGAGTCAGGAGTAAGGAGAGGAAATAGGGAGATGTAGGTCAAAGGGTACAAAGTAGCAAATATGTATGAGCAGGTCCAAAGATCTAATGTACAACATGAGGATTATAGTTAATAACAGTGTATTGTATTTAAGATATTTACACCTTGAATTTAGCTGCTATCATTGCGGGAAAAATGCATAACTATGAGATGATGGATATGTTCATTTGTTCTACCGTAGGAGCCATTTTACTATATACATACATATATACACGTATACATATATACACAGGTATACATATATGCATATACATATGTATACACATATACATATATATGTACATATACACACATACACATATACACACATATACATATATACATATATATGTACATATGTATCTCATATCATCATGTCTTATACATACCTTAAATATACGCAGTAAAATTTATTTAAAGAAAGGGCTGTGCATCACTGTTGCCACCGCTAGAGGACTCAGCTTTTTTCTTTGTTTTGAGACTCACTCTGTCTCCCAGGCTAGAGTGCAGCGGCACGGTCTTGGCTAACTGCAACCTCCCTGCCTCCTGGGTTCAAGCAATTCTCCTGTCTCAGCCTTCTGAGTAGCTCGGGTTACAGGTACACGCCACCACGCCCGGCTAATTTTTGCATTTTTAGTAGAGATGGGGATTTACCATATTGGTCAGGCTGGTCTCGAACTCCTGACCTCAGGTGATCCACCCACCTCGGCCTCCCAAAGTGTTGGGATTACAGGCATGAGCCACCATGTCTGGTCCCAGCCATCTTTAAAAAATATCAGTGATTTATTTAACACTGACTGGCTGAGCAAATGTGTATTTAACACCTGCTATGTGCCAGGTGCTGTTCTAGACTTGGGGGATACAGCACTGGTTAACTCTTGAAGGTCATTTTTTTGTATATGTTTTTGGAGGGTATGTGATAGCAAAGAGATCGACAAGCAAGTCAATTACAGATTATGATACATAATACTCCGATTGAAATATGCAGGATAATGTGATTTACAATGACTGGATGGTTATTTAAGGAGAGCACCAGGGTTATGGAGATGATATCTGAGTTAATTATACTTAAATTTTGAGTACCTACTAGTGTTAGGCATATTTTTAAGCACTTCACATCCATTAGCTTATTTAATCTTATAACATCCCTACAAAGTGTTATTATTATCCACATATTACATATGAGGAATTTGAGGTACCAAGAAATTAAATAACCTGACAAAGTTAGGAGGCAGAGACAGGATTCAAATGCAGGTATTTTTATTTCAAAACCTAGTGTGCTCCACCACTGTCAGAGGCATTTGAACCAGAATGACTTCATTTTGAATAGGGGGGTGGGTAAAATACGGCTGAGACCCACTGGGCTTCATTCCCAGTAAAGTAAGACATTCTTAGTCACCGAATGAGATAGGAGGTCTGCACAAGATACAGGTCACAAACACTTTGCCAGCCAAAATCCACCAAAACCAAGACAGCAATGAGAGTGACCTCTGCTTGTCCTCACTGCTCATTATGTGCTAATTATAATGCATTAGCATGCTAAAAGACACTCCCACCAGTACCATGACAGTTTACAAATGCCATGGCAACATGAGAAAGTTATTCTATATGGTCTAAAAAGGGGAGGAACTCTCAGTTCTGGGAATTGCCCATCCCTTTCCCAAAAAATTCATGAATAATCCACCCCTTGTTTAGCATATAATCAAGAAGTAACAATAAGTATAAGCAGCTGAGCAGTGCTTATGCTGCTGCCAATGAAGTAGACATTCTTCCGTTCCTTTATTTTCTTAATAAACTTGCTTCCACTTTATGGATTCACCTCAAATTCTTTCTTGCGTGAGATTTAAGAACCCTCTCCTGGGGTCTGGATCCAGACCCTTTTCTAGTAACACCACTATGCTATAGTGCAAAAAACAGGAGAAAACTGGAGGCCATTATGCTAAGAGAAGTATCTCAGGAGTGGAAAGCCAAATACTGTATGATCTCATAAGTGGGAGCTAGGCTATGAGGACAGAAAGACCTATAGAACAATATGATGGACTTTGGAGACTCAGTGGGGAAGGTTAGGAGAGGGGTGAGACACAAAAGATGACATGTTGGGTACAGTGTACACTGCTCGGGTGATGGGTGCACTCAGATCTCACAATTTACCACTAAAGAACTCATCCATGTAACCAAAGACCACCTGTACCCAAAAACTAAAGAAATTATATATATATATGTGTGTGTGTGTGTGTATGTGTATATATATATATATATAAATACGGGTGAAGGTGACGAGTATAACAAGTAGAAGAAATAATCAATTCAAAAGCCCTCATGTGGTCATGATGGAAATGATCTAGTACAAATTGTTACATTGATGCATGAGAAGAAGAAGGATATAACAGCAGGAGTGACATCCTTAAGTAGGTGAGAATTACTGCTGAGAGAAAAGACAGCTGTGCACTGGTGCTCATGAGCTCCACTACTAAGAACAGAGATGGGAGTTAAGGCTGACTCACAGATGGGAGCTACCACAAGCGAGGGTAGAAGCTGGGGAGACTGCTGCACGTTCTTCTATTACCTAGGGTTAATCACTCTTGAGAAAAGGAGGTCAGCCAGGAGTAACCTCAAAACCTCTCACCAAGGAAAGTGATACGATTTCCAAAACATACAAACAAAACAAAAAAAAGCAAGGTTTGAAGACCAAATATATTGGGTGGGAGTGCAAGCTAATTATTGGCATTCATCCTAAGTGTTTTTATTTAGAGTTGTGATCATGTGACTGTATCTTATCAGAGATTTTTGTCTTGGTGATTGTTTTATCCCCTGCATGAATAGCTGTGCTTGACATGGAAGGTATTCAGTATTTGTTAAGGTAATAAAATATTTTGATTCAGAGATAATGACTTTGTTACTTGTAGTTACACAGCCACAAGCAAGGCAGGAGAGGGCTCTTCCCCCACTCACAAGGAATGTTGTGTGATGATGGTTCTGCAATTATCACAACACCTCTCTAAAAGTGATAAATTGTCAGCCAGCCTCAGGGAGAGTCCATTTCCTGATGGTCCACACCTGTTGCACTAAAGTGTTAATTGAATGCAGATACCAGGGAGATGCAAATTCCTGGGCATGTGGATTGAGAGACAAAATGGCAGAGTATGACCTTCCAGGGACACACTACTGGAAAAGGGAAGAAAGATTCAGATGGGCATGCATACAACTTCCTAAACACACTGCATGTGCTCACTTCCCAAGGGTAACAGGGGCACTGCACATGCAGCCAGCCCATCCTAAGGAAAGAATCATGGAAGAGGAGCCAGCCCATAAAGTCCTAGGATCAAGGTCTCTTTTCTGTCTTATGCCCCTCACTTGAGGGGTATAAGGAGGCAAGAATTGAGGAAGCAAGAATTGAGGTTGCTGCAGACTCGTATGGGTTTGCCACCAGTGACCCAGATACGTTCCACCGGTAACAACTTCAGCTATTATCTCATCTCAAGCTAAAAACTAATTCAGGAAATAAACTTGGTATTTGGAGTCCTACACTAGACTCTGTCATTCTGCCCACATTCCTTTGGATCCCTTTGCCAATTCGCATGCACACAGGCTCCTGGTGTGTTTTAACTTCCAAAAGCCAGCACTACTGTTGGTGCACTCTTTGCTGGAGGAATCCCCTCAGGCTGCTGTGTCCCTGACCACACCAAGAAGATCAAGAGGTACCTGGGAATTTACATTCCTCTCATGTATCCCTAGGCTAATGACAGAATGGTATAGAAATATAAGTACCCCTGCTCCCCTGCTCCAGTGGAACAGCTCTGAGATGTGATCCACATCTAACTGAGTTTAGCATAGAGCTGCCTTTTTCCATGTTTTAAGTTCAGCCTAAAGGTTTCTATACATAGTAAACTGTAATCTAACTGGGTATATAAATAGATTGTAACCTACTGTTGTGCTCATCACTGAGTTTCAGCCAATCAAAGGTGACCAACTGTTCAAACCATGTTCAAATAAGGCAAACACCACACTGTAACCAATCCAGCTGTTTCTGTACTTAGCTTCCATTTTCTGTACTTCACTTTTCTTTTTCTCTCCTTAAATCCTCTCTGGCCACATGGCAGCTCTGGAGTCTCTCTGAATCTATTCTGGTCTAAGGGTTGCCTGATTCACTAATCATTCTTTGTGCAATTCAATTCTGTTTAATTTGTCGAAAGATTTTCTTTTGACACCCACAGTGTCAGAGACATTTGAAGCATAGTGCCCACATCTTGAAAAGGGCTGGGTAAATTAAGACTAAGATCTTCTGGACCACATTCCCAGGAGATTAGGCATTCTTAGTCACAGGATGAGATAGGAGGTCCACAGGACTAGTATCACAAGATACAGGTCATAAAGACCCAACTGATAAAACAGGATGTAGTAAAGAAGCCAGCCAAACTCAACAAATCCAAGATAGTAATGAAAGTGACCTCTGGTCGTCCTCACTGCACATTATATGCTAATAATAATGCATTAGCATGCTAAAAGACACTCCCATCAGCACCACGAGTGTTTACAAATACCACAGCAACATCAGGAAGTTATTCTGTATGGTCTAAAAGGGGGAGGAACCCTCAGTTCTGGGAATTGCCTGCCCTTTTCCCAGAAAACTCATGAATGATCCACCCTTTGTTTAATATATGACCAAGAAATAACTATAAGTATACACAGTCAAGAAGCCCATGCTGCTGCTCTGTCTATGGAGTAGCCATCCTTTTGTTTCTTTACTTCTCTAATAAACTTGCTTTCATCTTACTCTATGGACTTACCCCAAATAGGTATAGCTTCATTCTACTAAATATGGATATCCAGTTTTCCCAGCACCATTTATTGAAGAGAGTGTCCTTTCCCCAATGTAGGTTTTTGGCATCTTCGTTGAGAATGAGTTTACTGTAGTTGTGTGAATACGGTTCTGGGTTCTCTTTTCTGTTCCACTGGGCTATGTGTCTGTTTTTATGCCAGTACCATGCTGTTTGGTTATTGTAGCTCTGTAGTATAATATGAAGTCAGATAATGTGACTCCTCCAGTTTCATTCTTTTTATTTTTTGAGACAGTCTTACTCTGTTGCCCAGGCTGGAGTGCAGTGGCTGGATCTCGGCTCACTGCAACCTCTGCCTTCCAGGTTCAGGCAATTCTCTTGCCTCAGCCTCCCAAGTAGCTGGGATTACAGGCTCGTGCCCCCATGCCTAGCTAATTTTTCTATTTTTAGTGGAGAAAGGGTTTCACCACGTTGGCCAGGCTGGTCTCGAACACCCGACCTCAGGTGATCCAGCCGGCCTCGGCCTCCCAAATTGCTGGGATTGTAAGCATGAGCCTAGATTTTTTTCTTTTTGCTTAGGGTGGCTTTGTCTATTTTGGGTCTTTTGTGGTTCCATGTAAATTTTAGGATTTTTTCTATTGCTGTGAGAAATATCATTGTTATTTTGATTGATAGAAATTGTATTGAATTTGTAGACTGCTTTAGATAGTATGGACATTTTAATACTGAATCTTCCAATTCAAGCATAGAATAACATTCTATTTTGTTGTGTCCTCTCTTCAATTTTGCACATGTCAATGTCTTATAGTTTTCATTATAGAGACTTTTTACTTTTTTGGTTAAGTTTATTCCTATCTTACTTTATTGGTAGCTTTTGTAAATGTCATTACTTGATTTATTTTCAGAATGTTTGCTGTTGGCATATAGAAACACTAGTCATCTTAGCATGTTGAATTTATATCCTGCAACTTTACTAAATTTGTTTAGCACTTCTAATAGTTTTTTTTGGTGGAGTCTTAAGGTTTTTCCTAATATAAGATCCTATTATGTGCAAACAACGATAGTTCAGGTCTCCTTTCCAATATGGATGCCATTAATTCTTTCCCTTTTCTGATTGCTCTAGCTAGGACTTCCAATACAATGTTGAGTAACAGTGGTTAAAGTAGGCATTCTTGTTATGTTCTAGATCTTTGAGGAAAGGCTTTCAGTTTTTCTAAATTCAGCATGATACTAGCTGTGGGTCTGTCCTATACAGCTTCTACTATGTTGAGGTACGTTCCTTCTACACCTTATTTTTTTGAGAATGTTTTATCATGAAGAGATGTTAAACTTTATCATATCCTTTTTCAGCATCAATTGAAATGATCATTTGACTTTTGTACTTTATTCTGTTAAGATGTATCACATTGATTGGTTTGTGTATGTTGACTATGTTTGCATTCCTGGGATAAATCCCACTTGATCATGATGAATGATGTTTTTAATGTATTGTTGAATTTGGTTTGCTAGTGTTTTGTTGAGAACTTTTGTATAAATATTTATCAGGGATATTGGCCTGTAGTCTTTTTTTTTTTTTTTAATGTATCTTTGTCTGGTTTGGTATTTGAATATTACTAGCCTCATAGAATGAGTTTGGAAGTATTCCCTCCTCCATTTTTCACAATAGTTCGAGTAGGATTGATATTATTTTTTCTTTAAATGTTTGGTAGAATTCAGCAGTGAAGTCATTAGGTTGCAGACTTTTCTTTGCTCAAAGACATTTTTATTACAGCTTCAATCTCACTACTTGTTATTGGTATATTCAGGTTTTGAATTTCTTCTTGGTTCAATCTTGGCAAGTTTTACGTGTCTAGGAATTTAACAATTTCTTCTAGGTTTTCCAAAGCATTGGCATATAGTTGCTCATAGTAATCTCTAATGATTTTTTGACTTTCTATAATGTCAGTTCTAATGTCTCCTTTTTCATCTTTATTTTGGTCTTCTCTCTTTTATATTCTTAGTCTAGCTAAAGTTTGGTCAATTTTGTTGGTATTTTAAAACACCATTTTTCTTTGTTTTATTGATTTTTACATATTTTTATTTCAATTTCAGAATTTAAAAAATGATTTTAAAATATTACTGCCCACTGACAATACACCCAAGAACTCTGATGGAGATGAATGTTGCTTTTATGCCTCCTACCTCAACATTCATTCTGCAACCCATAGATCAAAGAGTAATTTCAACTTTCGATTTGTCTTATTTAAGAAATATATTTTGTAAGGCTATAGATGCTATAAACAGTGATTTCTTTGATGGATCTTAGCAAAAACAATTGAAACCCTTTTTAAAAACAATTCACTATTTTAGATGACATTAGGAACATTCATGATACAAGGGAGGAGGTCAAAATATCAACATCAACAGAAATCTTTTGTTTAAAAAACAGGTCAATTGATGTGGCAATCTTCATTGTTGTCATAGTTTAAGAAATTTCCACAGCCACCCCAACCTTCAGCAACCACCGCCCTGATCAGTCAAGCAGCCATCAACACTGAGGAAAGACCTTCCACCAGCAAAAATACTATAACTTGCTGAGGGCTCAAATGACCATTAGCATATTTTTTTTTTTCTTTTTAGCAATAGAGTATTCTTAAATTAAGGTATGTACTTTTCTTACACAGTATCTATTTGCACACTTATTAGACTACAGTATAGTGTAAACATGACTTTTATATGCACTGGGAATCACAGAAATTTGTCTTTCTTTATTGTGATATTCACTCCTATTGCAGTGATCTGGAACCAAATCCTCAACATTCCTGAGGTATGCCAGTATTGGTTTTATGTAATACAATATTAAAGTAGAAATCATCTAAAAATAATTATTTTTAAAAATCATTGACTGAAAGGTAAAAAGCAAATAAGGTCAAATGGACACAGGATCATTTGTGGAAATATTTGCAATACCAATTAATATTAACACATTTGCAATCAAGCAGCTCTTATAAATCAATACAAAATATTACACCAATACAATATAAAAAATGATAAATCACATCATGGCACTTTTCTGATCAAAACCTACAACTGTCTCCACATTTGCTACTAAATAACACCAAAACTCATTCATCTGTTACGTAAGGTATTTTCGTATTTTATTTACGTATCTCTTCCAAGCCTTCTCCCTTCTTATTTCATCTTGTGCATCTGACAAAATGGAGGAACAAAACTTAGTGTTCTTGACACAAGCTCCTTTTCTGCCACTGTTCATGTTGTTTATTTGCATGAAATTATAACTGTATCCCTTCTTTCAATGTCTAAATTCAAAGTAACCTTTAGGCCCCTACTGAAATACTCCTCCTGCATGAGGCCTTCCTTGATTCTGGCTACGAGGAGTACTTTGTTGCTTCTCTGAAATCCATATCACTGCTTCTGGGACTCTCACAGGTCTTACTGTATTGTCACTTGTGTTTTAGAAATTTGTGAGCGTGTTTACCTCCTCTGTGGCCTATAAGCTCCAAAGCCGGAGAATTTGTCACCTTCTTAGTTTCCCATGATAGAACCTAGCACATATAACAAGGCACAGGGGAGTCATAATAATGACGCATAATAAAACCAACTGTAACACACCAACAGGACAGAATAATGGTTACAACAACCTAGTTTCAAAATCCAGGACTGCAGCCTACTAAATAATTCTGTAACATTCCATAACATTTCTGAGCTTTGAAACATATTTCTATAAAATAGGGTTAAAATTTATCTTAGGGCTGTTGGAAATTTTAACTGAGGTAGCATTGTTGTGGTCATGGCCCTAATATTATCTATTGGATATTTGCTATTTTTTCAGGCACTAACATAAGAATTTTATATTTATTAGAGGTCTAACCCATAATTATTTAGATATTAAAACATCTTGCACCAGGAAGTTATAAATGGGCAATCTGTATTAAGTACTAACAACTTGCTCATACAGATATGTTTCGAATCATTGAAATTATAAATTAAATAGTAATTTTGTATCTCACACCATTGATTAATAACCACTGCTCTAGCCAGTCTATTCAAGAAAATTATAGGGTACATACATACACGAAAATGGAATGGAGGAGGAAATAGGCACAGTTGTAAAAGAGGTGTTTGTTCATCAGGATATATTTGTGTAACATTTTATAAAAACTGAAATTGAAAATCTTGGGAACATAGACAATTATATATAAAGACAATATTGCCAAAATTACTTCAACAATGAGACATCTGAACAAGTCAATAAGCATGGAGGAATGTGAAAAGGATTCAGGTGGGGCTAGAGAGAAATTCTGCCAAATGTTAAGTGACAGATAATTCCAGAAATTGGAATAAAAACAGAAATCTTTCTTCCCTGTGTATATGGCTGAAGTCATCACTAGAGGAACAGAATCTTTTTGGCCAACAAAACCACAGAACTGAATCTAAGGAAATCATGGCTGCTGAAAAAAACACGACAACACAGAATACCAAAAGGAAAATATCTCAAAATTATGTATACCAACATCTCTGTGTGACCTCTGACACACACATGTGCAGAACAGAAACAAAGTGAAGACAAAATCAAAAGATAATGATCTGAACTGAGACAGAGATGTCCAATAAACAAAGTTTATAGTACAAGTTCAGTCAAGATAATCACCAGCATAAAAACAAATAGAGAAACTCATCAGGTTAAAATAACAGAATTCAGAATATTCACAAATTAGTGTTTATAATATCCATGATTCTTCCAAAATAACCAGTGGAACTAGTGGAAAACATCAAAAGAAGGAAAATCAATCAAGTCTGACGCTGAGATGAAACAGATTTTAGAAATAGCACATATTTTAAAAGTGGTCATTTTGTGATCCTTCAGAACAGATTGTGAAGGATCTGTTGGATAATACAAAACAGCATAACATACTTGTAATTGGAATCCCTGGAAGAGAGGATAAACAGAATGAATCAGAAAAAAATGAAGAAATAGTCGCTGAAAACTTCCAAAATATAATGATGAAAGGCAGAAAATTATTTACTACGAGATATTCAAATGCACATTAAGCAAAATAAATTCTCAGGAAAACCATGCTGAGTCACATCATGTTGAAACTGTTAAAAATTCAAAGAATAGGTGAAAATTCTGAAAGCAGCAAGAGAAAAATGACACATTACTTAGAGCAGAACAAGTGATCCAGTTAATAGTTCACTTTGAATCAGAAACCCTGGAGGCCTCATGAGAGTGAAAAACATCTTTAAACTGCTGAATGATGACAGCTCAAAAATATCCTTCAAGAAAAAAAGTACAATGAACACCTTTTAACAAAAAATAAAGAAAATGTATTCCATCAAAGCTGACCTATAAGAAAAGCTCAACAGTGAATTTTTCCCACTGAAGAAAAATGGCTTAATATTGTTACTATGATACTCCCCAAATTGATCTATATATTTAATGATATCTCAAAAATTTTGACTGCATTTTTTTTGCTGAAATTTATAAAAAAGCTGATTCTAAAATTCATATGGTATTGCAAAGGTGCCAAAGCAATTAAGTGGAAAAAGGGTAGTCTTTTCAAAAAAGTGGTGCTGGGAGAATTGGCTATCCATATGCAAAATGATGAATTTGGATTCAAAACATATACCTTACACAGAAATTAACTCAATATGGATCATCCACCTAAATTAAAGAGCAAAATCTAGAAAAACTCTTAGAAGAAACAAATAAATATTTATGATGTTAAGCTGGGCCAATAAAAACAATTTTAAAAATAGGCAAAGACTTTAAATAGACATTTCTCTAAGGAAAGAAATACAAATGGCCAACAAGCTTATGAAAAGATACTAAACATTATTACATTAGGGAAATGCAGATCAAGACCAGATGTTATCCTACCTGGGTTGCTGTAACCTAAAGACAGATAACAACAAGTATTGCTTAAGATTTAGAGATACATGTAACAACATGAATAAATTTCAAATGCATTATGCTGAGATAAGGAAGCCATATTCAAAAGACCACTGTAACATTTCATACTAGAACATCTCAAAAAGACAAAAATATAGATACAGATCAGTGATTGCCAGCAGTTGAGATGGGGGTGGGGAGAAATTAAACTATAAAGTGGGTACCAAAGGAAATTTGGAGGGTGATACAATGGTTCTATATCTTGGTTTATATAGTAGTTACATGATTGCACGCATTTGTCAAAACAAATAGTACTGTTCACAAAAAGGCCAACTTTTAGTGAAGATAAGTGTGATGGTTAATATGAGGTGTTAACTTGATTGGACTGAAGGATATTAGATGGCTGGTAAAGTATTGTTTCTGGGTGTGTCGGTGAGGGTGTTGCCAGAGGAGATCGACATTTGAGTCAGTGGACTGGTAGAGGAAGACCCACCCTCCATGTGGGTCAGAAGAGAGGAGACAGGAAGAGGAGTAAGGGCTGAAAAACTGCCTATTGGGTCCTATGCTCACTATCTGGGTGACAGGATCATTTGAATCCCAAACCTCAGCATCACACAATATTCCCATATAACAAATTTGCAGATACACCCCTTGAATCTAAAAAGTTGAAATTATATTTGTGTGTGTGTGTGTGTATATATATATACATCATATATGTAATGAAATTTAAAATTATATTTATAAGCATTATATGTATATATGCATTATTAATAATACTTCTTACGGCAAGTTATACTTATTGCTTACTTCAAATTAGTTTAAAGAAACAAAATGAGAAAGGTTTCACATTGAGGACTTCAACTTTCACCTGAGAAAATAGAAAAAGAAGAGTAAATTAAAAATAAAATAAGCAGAAAAAAGGAAACAATAAAGACAGCAGTGGAAATAAATATAAGAGAGAACAGAAAATCTGATAGACAAACAATGAAATAAAAAACTCGCTTTTAAAAAAAATTCAATAAAATTAACATACCTTAGCCAGATTGATTTGGAAAAAAATTACCGTTTATCATAAATGAGGGAGTAGATATAACTACAGATTCCAAAGATATTAAGAAATACAAAAAGGAATATTACGAACAAATTAATGACAAGAAATCTAACAACATAAGTAAAATTATCAAGTTATTTGAAAGAGACAAACTAACAAAAAATACCTAAGAAGAAATAGATAATTTGAATAGTTCCATATCTACTAAATAAATTATTTTAGTAAAAATAATTCTTGCAATGAAAACTCCTGGCATAGATAGCACATTGATGAATTTTAGCAAACATTTAAGTAGGAAACCATACCAATTCTACGTAAACTCTTGTAGAAAGTTGAAAAGAAAAAAATAGTTCCAAACTAACTGTAAGACCTATACCATCTTGATACCAAAAGCAAATATATTACAAGAAAAAGATACAGACAAATATACTTGGACTTACATGAAAATATAAGCAAGATGTTAGCAAATAGAATTCCACATTATATAAAAGCATAATATATCATGACTGAGGGAGGTTTATATTAACAAACCTAAGAAGAATAACCACATAAACATCTTAGTAGACAGACACATTTGAAAAAAATTCAGTATCTTTTTCAGTTAAAGAAAAATCTCAGCAAAATACTAATAGATTATCCCAATCTGATAAAGCATATCTCTAAAAAACCCACAGCTATTATACTACTTAGCCAAGGACTGAATGACTTTCTATATATCCAGGACATGACAAGGATAGTTTTCACTATCACTATTCAACTCTGAACTGGCGGTGCTACTTAGTACAATAACATAAGAAAAATAAGAAAAGGAAATTATGATTAGAAAGGAAGAAGTGAAGTGTTCTTTATTCACAGTCAACATGATTATCCATGTAAAAACTGATGGAATCTACAGAAATGCTACTAGAACTAAAACTTGAGGTTAACAAGGCTGTAGGATACAAATCAATATACCAGATAAATTGTATTTTCATATATGGGCAACAATCAAAACTGAAATGTTTGAATGCCATTTACGATACAATAAAAAACATCAAATACTTAAATTTAATGAAATGTGTACAATATCTATACACCGAAAAGTGTAAAATTTGTTCAGAGAAACTAAATATCTCAATAAATGGAGACATATATGTTTATGTGTCAGAAAACTCAATGTTCAGCTGTCAGTTTCCCTCATATTGATCTATAGATTCAATGTAAACTCAATCAAAATTCCAGCAGAGATTTGTTTTGTGAAATTTGATAAACATATCTAAAATGTGTATGGAAATGCAAAGGAACTCAAATGACCAAAATAATTCTGAAAAAGAATAAGGTTTTAGGACTTATACTACTTTATTTCAAAGCTTATTCTTAAGCTACAGTAATCAACACAGTATGTTACTGATATATAGGTAGACTAATATTACAATGGACCAGAAGAGAAATTTCAAAAATAGAACCACACATAGATGACCAAATGATTTTCAACAGAGGCACAAAGACAATTCAGTAGAGAAAAGATAGCTTATTAAGCAAATGGTGCTCAAATAATTGGATATACATAAAAACAAAAGAAATACTTTATATTATACATCCTACATAAAATTTAACTCCCAATGAATTATAGACCTAAATGCAAAATTAAAACTATAGAATATGTAGAAGAAAATATAGGAGAAAATAAGTATGAACTTGGCTTAGGCAAATATTTTTAAGTTATGACATGAAAAGGAAAATTCATTTTAAAATTTGTCAGTTGAATGTTTTCAAAACTAGAAACTTATGTACTTCAAAATATATTGTTAAGTGAATTCAAAGATAAACAATAGGCTGAGAGGAAAATATTACAAAACATTTATCTAATAAAGAAATTACATTTGAAATATATAAAGAATCCCCAAAACTTATCAGAAAGAAAACCAAGAGCCCAATGAAAAAAAAAAAATGAGCAAAAGATTTGGAATAGGTATGTCAGCAGAGAGGATATAGGGATGGGAAATAAGCATATCAAAAGATGTTCAGCATCGTTAGTCATTAAGGACATGCGAGTTAAAACCACAGTAAAATATTCATAGCAGACTTATTTGTAATGGTAAAAATATATATATAAACAACCCAAATGTCCATCAACAAGTGATTGTATAATCACACTGTTCTATATCTATACAATGCTACTCAAAATATAAGATAAATTAATTATGGATATGGGTACTAACATGGATATATCTGAAGATAACTATGTTCTCTAAAAGAAACCAGAGATAAAAGGATACATATGATTTAATTTATGTACAATTCTAGAATTCAAATTAATCTATATTCATGGAAAGTCCATTAGTCATTGTCTGTAAATGGTATGGCCGAGGGGCAACAGCAGGGAGAAATTACGAAGGGGCACAAGAAAACCCTTGATAGGGATGGATATAATGTGCATTTAAAGATGTAGTGTATATTTTATGTCAATTATACCTCAATGAGGCTGTTTAAAATGAATAACTGTGGTTAGCTTAAAAAAAAAAAAAAAAAGATAAGGAGGCTGGGTGCGATGGCTCACACCTGTAATCCCAGCACTTTGGGAGGCTGAGGTGGGCAGATCATCTGAGGTCAGGAGATTGAGACCAGCCTGGCCAACATGGAGAAACTCCACCTCTACTAAAAATACAAAATTAGCTGGGCGTGGTGGCGCATGCCTGTAATCCCAGCTACTTGGGAGGCTGAGGCAGGAGAATCACTTGAACTCTGGAGGTAGAGGTTGCGGTCAGCCAAGGTCACGCCATTGCACTCCAGCCTGGGCAACAAGAGCCATCTCAAAATAAATAAATAAATAAATAAATAACATGAGGACATTATAAACAACTTCATGTCAATAATTTTGATAACCTAGATGAAACAAAGTTTATGAAAGATAAATATAATACTGTTGAAGCTCACTTAAAAAAATACATAACCTGTATATTTATAAAATAAAGTAAATTTAAAATTAAAAATCAACCACAGGAAATAGGGCTCATGGTAATAGCAATGTGAGGAGGTAAAATGATGCTCCCTTGCAGAAAACAAGTATAAAACTTAAGGAAAAAACCCTTCAAACTGTTTGAGGGCACAAAAAATAAAACACAAAGATACATTGAGAATGATTAATCATTTAGTTTTAAAAACTCTAACAACATTGGGTAAGAATGGCACCAAGAAACTCTTGTGAATCTATAAACTTCTTTTCTTGGGTTGCTCCCATCCAAACACCCTCCACTCAGCTGTCAGAGCTGTAGCTTTAGTGATTTGAGACTGACACCAAAAACAGCATCTTTGCAGCCAGTGGTCCTGTACTCTAATTGCAGTGGAGGATGTATGCAGAAAACTGAAGCATTTGCTGGCTTAAGAGTGACAGACTCATTTCAGAGCAGAGAGGAAATGCCCAAGGCCTTGTTAGTTCAGCCATGTTGAAATGATTCAGGGTGAATAGGAGACAAGACAAAAATTAAGGGGGTAATCCTGAAAATTAGAGAGCCATGAAAGGGTTGAGACCAACTCACACAACCCTGGATGACTGCCAACCCACATGTGCACTGAAGAGATGCAGAAGTGTCCATCAAAAAATCTACAGATCTAAAGTACAACATGAAGACTACAGTTAGTACTAATACTGTACTGTATACTGGAAGTGATCTAAAAGTATATATTTTAAGTGCTCTTACCACACACACAAAAAAATGGTAACTATATAAGACGATCAGTTTAACTGGCTTAACTCTGGCAACCATCTTATTATGTATATCAAAACGTTATGTCCTATACTTTAAATATACACAATTATAAAAAATAAAAGCAAAAAGAGATGAGAACTGGATGCAACTGTGAATGTTCCTGAAATGACACATCTCAATCTGCAAAAGGATGGAGGCCATTAGGTGTATAACCACAAACTATTTCCAATTCAGAGGCTGACTATGCATACACAGGAGCAATCCCTAGGAAGACTAAAAAATGTATGTAGCATCTTTAAAAAAATAAAAAAAAATGTTACCTGAGACATCAGGAGCTGCACAGATGCAGGAAAGAGACTCTGCGATAGTCCAGACAACTCACTAAAACAAAAATTTTAAAACAAATTGTTTAAAAAATTGAAAAGTATACAACAGAAACCAGAAAAGCTGTACTCTTATTATGTAAAATAACCCAATTTCAACCAAAAATTGCTAAACATGCAAACAAAAAGGGAAGTGTAACTCATTCAGGAGAAAAAAACTGTCAATATTAACTAACTGTACCTCGATACTTAATTTAGCAATAACTTTGAAACAGCCATCATGAATATGTTTAAGAACTGAAGAAAAACATGTTGAAATATTTAGAGGGTAATGTGCTAACAATTAGTTAACAATTAGGACTCACAACAGAGGAAAATAAACTATAAAATGAAAGTGTGGGGATTCTAGATTTTAAAGGCACAATAACTTGCTCAAACTAGTGTCTTGAAGTGTTTCTCCTATGTTATATCTCTTGGTAGTTTCATAGTTTTGAGTCTTAAAATTATGTCTTTAATGTAGTTTTAGTTGATTTTGATATATGGGGAGAGAGAGGGATTTAGTTCCATTCTGCGTGTGGACATTCAGTTTTCCCAGCCCCATTTACTGAAGAGATTTTATTTTCCTGAGTGTATGTCCTTGGCACCTTTGTCAAAAATTAGTTGGCTGTAAATGCATGGATATATATCTGGGTCTTTATTTTGTTACATTGGTATATATGTCTATTTTTATGCCAGTACCATGCTGTTTTGGTTGCTATTGCTCCACAGTACATTTTGAAGTCAGGTGGTGTGATGCTTCTCGTTTTTTGTTTGTTTTTTCTGATTTACTCTGGATTGCTTTGGCTTTTCAGGATCTTTTATGATTGTATATGAATTTTAGGATTTGTTTTTTCTGTGTCTCTGAAAAATGTAACTGGTGCCTTGATAGAGAGTGCATTACATCTGTAGATTGCTTTGGATAGTATGAACATTTTAACAATATTAATTCTTCCAACACACAAGCATGGGATTTCTTTTCCTTTATTTATGTTCTCTTCAATTTCTTTCATCAATGTTTTATAATTTTCATTCCAGAGATCTTTTGCCTCCTTAAATTTGTTGTTAAGTATTTTAATGTTTTTGTAGCTATTGTAATGGGATGGTTTTCTTGATTTCTTTTTCAGGATTTTTTGGATAAGACCTCAAAAGCATAGGTAACAAAAGCAAGAATAAACAAATAGGATTGTATCAAACGGAAAAGCTTCTACACAGCAAGTAAAACAATCAACAGAGTGAAGAGATGGGTTATAGAATGGGAGAAAATATTGCAAACTATGTATCTGACAAGAGTTAATATCCAGAATACATAAGTAACTCAAACAACTAAATAGCAAATAATAATAATCCAATTTAAAGACAGGCAAATGATCCTAATAGACATTTCTCAGAAGAAGACATACAAATGGCCAATGGGTATATGACAAAATGCTCAACATCACTAATCATCAGGGAAATGCAAATCAAAGCCACAGTGAGAAATCATCTCACCTCAGTCAGAATGGCTATTCGAAGAAAGTAAAAAAATAACAAATGCTGGTAAAGATAGAGAGAAAAGGCAACATTTATACACTGGTTGTGGGAATGTAAATTAGTGCAGCCATTATAGACAACAGTATGAATGTTCCTCAATAAATTAAAAACAGAACTACCATATGATCTAACAGTACCACTACTAGATACACACACAGACACACACACACACATATACAATAAATTAAATCAGTATATCAAGGAGACAGCTATACTTGCATGTTTACTGCAACATTATTTACAATAGACAAGACATGAAATCAATGTAAGTATCTATCAACACATAAATTAAGGATAAAGAAAATGTGAGATACACACACACACACACAATGGAGTACTATTCAGCCAGAAAAAAATGAAATATTATTGTTTGGGGCAACATGGATGAACCCAGAAGACATTAAGTGGAATAAGCCACACACAGAAGGACAAATATTGCATGATTTCATGCATATAAGAAAGTTGAATCATAGAAGTGGAGGTTAGAATGTTGATTATCAGGGAATGGGGAGGGTTGGAGGATGGCAGAAACCAGGAGAGGTTTCTCAATGAGGACAAAATTACATTTAGGTAGGAGGAATAAGTTCTGGTGTTCTATTGCATACTAGAGTGCCAATAATCAACAATAATGTATCGTGTACTTAAAAATAGCACAAGGTGGAATTTCAAATGTTATCACAAAGAAGTGACAAGTGTTTGAGGTGGTGGGTATGCTAATGACCATGATTGCATCTTTACACAATGTACACATGTATCAAAACATCACACTGTACCCTATAAATATGTACAATTATGATATCAATTAAAAAGAATTTCTTATAGCTTTATCTTTCACATATTTGACAGTTGAAATTTACACATGGTTTTGGTTATCAATTTCTGATTAAAAAATCACTCCAAACTTTCTGGCTAGTCACAAAGTATTATTTATAAGAATTCTTCAACCTGGGCAGAATTAGCTGGACAATTCTTTTGCTTCCACGTTGTCTCCTGGGTCTGGAATGTCAAAGATGGTACTATGGTTGAAATGACGGTGCTCCCTCCAAACTTAATGTTGGAACTTAATCCCCAAGGCAACAGTATTGAGAGGTGTGACCTTTAAAAGGTAATTAGGTCATAAGGTCCACCTCTCTCATAGGATTAAGGCTCTTTTAGAAGATGCTTCATGCAGTGTTTGGTCCTTTTGCCCTTTCAGTTTCTGCCATGTGAGAACACAGCATTTCTCTCCTGTAGAGGATGCAGCAACAAAGCACCATCTTGGAAGCAGAGAACAGCCCTCACCAGACATCAGTCCTGCCAGTGCCTTGATCTTGGACTTCTCAGCTTTCAGAACTACTGGAAATAAATTTCTAATTTTTATAAGTTATCAATCAAGTCTCAGGTATTTTATTATAGCAGCACTAATGGATTAAGATAGATGGCTTTCTAACTCATGATAGATGCCTCATCTAGAATTATTAGAACAACTGGGGATTGGTCAAGCATCTCTCCATGTAGTTAGCTTGGGTTTCACACCCAGGTTTAGCAACCATCACATGGTGACCAGCCTCCAAGGAAAGAAGCTACCCCTTTGGTTATATGTCAGGCCTGTAACGGGCACATCATTATTTCTGCTGTACTCTGTTAGTCAAAGTAAGTTAGAGGGTAGCTCAGATTTAATACAAGGGAAAATAGAGTCGAACTTTAGGTGTGAGAAGTGGTACACACATATAGGTAGGGAAGAAATTGATGAAAGCCGTATTTGAAGACTATGATACATACTTTAAAATATAGAAGAACAACAAATATATATGAATAGGGTTAAGCTAGTATATCCAACCAAGTAAGTCTTGTTTTTAACTTATCTCAATCACTAGCAGAATTTTTTAATGGAAGTTCTATGTTGGATAGGATAATCAGTGTTAGTTCCCACAACAATCACTGAAATTCTACAGGTTTAACACCACAAAAATTTATTTTCTCTCATTCACACTGATCTGATGTAGATTAGATGGCCTTCCACTATTTGGTATTTACTTCATCTGGAATATGTATGTGGTCTCTTGGCAAGGGAAGAAGAGATGGATGACATTATTTCATATGGTTTGGGTATGTTTAATCGTTTCATTACATACATACCAGCATATGTATTACACAATACATACATATGTATATGTGTATGTATGCATATATATACAATACACACATACATGTTTTCATATGTACATTTGTATAGGTTAATATACAACCCTTAGTATACACAGATAGATTCCAGGACCCTCCTCAGATACCAAATTCTATGGATGCTCAAAGTCTTAATAGAAAATGGCCATAGTATCAACTATATACACCCTCCTGTATACTTTAATTCATCTCTAGATTACTTACAATGCCTAATACAATGAAAATGCTATATAAATAGTTGTTATACTTTAATGTCTAGGGAATAATGACAAGAAAAACAAGTATGTACATGTTCACCAGAAATGTAACCATCATAGGCCTAACTACACTTTTGATCTCTGGTTGGTTTAATTTGCAGATGTGGAACCTGCAAACACAAAGGGCCAACTGTATATCACTTTTTAACTCAAATGGATCATAGCATAATTTTTTTTCTACATAAGTGGCTTTTTACCTATATACTTCCACTACTTTTTCTAACAAAAAGATATGCTCTGGAGAGCTTCTTAATATTAATACCTATAGGGTACCTCATTATTTTTAATAGATGCATAGCATTTCATAGTCTAGATATAACCTAATTTAAAAAAACCTGCCTTATTCATAGACATAGATCTGTGAGTGGTAGTATATGTAGCAGATAAGAATGTTGTATCTGGAGCCAAACTACCTAGGTGTAAATTATGGCTCTACTGCCTCCTAACTGTAATTTTAGAAAAATTACTTGAACTCACTATGCGTCAACTTCCTCATTTGTAAAAATATGATTAAAATAGTATCTTTCATAGGAATTTCATGAGGATTGAAAATCAGGATAGATTGGATTATTCTTCAGTGATAAATCATCCCCAGTTTAAAGGATTAAAACGACAATCTGTCTTGCTCATATTTCATGCCCATCACAGGTCAAGGGTGGATCTATGTTCCTCTTAGTAATTCAGGGTTTCCAGTGAATGGAGAAACCACCGTCTTTAATTTTTCCATCTGGAAAGGAGATGGAATCCGGAAAAGGACTCAAAATGGCACATAAATAATCCATCCTATAAGTGGCACACATCAGTTTGACTCCCAACTCATTATCCAGAACCAGTCACATGATCCCATCTTACCAGACGGAAACCAGAAAATGCAATGTATCTGCTTCTGAAAGATGGACAGCAGGAAATGTTTGATGAAAAGCATTAAAGACCATGAGGAGGAGCAAATGAATTAATTCTTAGAACAGGGTCTAGCTCATAGTAAATCCTCAGTAAATGATGACAATTATTTCAAATTTTCCATCATTATAACAATGCTATAATAAATATATTTGTGCACCAATATACATGCAAATGCAAGGATGTTTTTTCAAAATTTCAACCTTTATTTTAGATTACAAAGGTACATGTGCAGGTTTGTTTTCTGGGTATATTGCATGATGCTGAAGTTTGGGGGACAACTGATCCTGTAACCCAGGTACTGAGCAAAGTACCCAATAGTTAGTTTTTTTTAACCCTTGCTTCTCTGCCATCCTCCCATTTCTAGTAGTCACCAGTGTCTATTGTTGGCATCTTTAAATCTATGTGTACCCAAAGTTTAGCTCCCACTTAAAAGTGAGAACATGAGGTATTTGGCTTTTGTTCCTGTATGAATTCACTTAAAATGATGGCCACGGCCAGGCGCGGTGGCTCACGCCTGTAATCCCAGCACTTTGGGAGGCCAAGGCGGGCAGATCTCGAGGTCAGGAGATTGAGACCACCCTGGCTAACTCATCTCTACTAAAAATAAAAAAAATTAGCCAGGCGAGGTGGCGGGCACCTGTAGTCCCAGCTACTCGGAGGCTGAGGCAGGAGAATGGCGTGAACCAGGGAGGCGGAGCTTGCAGTGAGCAGAGATCACACCACTGCACTCCAGCCTGGGCGACACAGCAAGACTCCATCTCAAAAAAAAAAAAAAAAAAAAAAAAAAAAAAAAAAAAAAAAAAGAAAATGATGGCCACCAGCTACATCCATGTTGCTGCAAAGGTGAAAGGTTGGAGAGCCTAATAGGTACCAGATTGGTGAAAAGAACTTCCGTGGACTAATTCCTCAGAATCAGGGTAAATATATGTTTAGTGAGTACATGGTGCTACTAGTTGAAAAATTGTCTAAAGATCAACAAACACCTTCCATTTTCTTCAATAATGTGTCTTGTGGTGGTTTCTTCTTCTTAATATAGGCCTTCTGACCATTCTGCCTCTTTGCCTTGTTTTTTCCCTAATTTCCCCTTGGTTCTCAATTGAGGTTCTGAAAACAATGTATTACATTTTACACCAAAATCACTTTTGTTCTTTGTCCTATAGCAAGATAAAGCAAACAGAGAGATGCTTTAAAATGACCATGGTATTTTCAAAATGACAGGAATGTATTCATTCAGGAACCTGCAGCGTGCTGAATTGAATGAAACTGTTTTCCGCAGGGAAATAAGATATAAAGGGGTCAACTAAATATGAGCTTAAGGGACAGTCTATTTCACATTTGTAACAAGAAGCAGACAGGCGTGTTGATCTACCATTGAACTAGAGTTACAGAAGACATAAAGCAATTACTGATGCAGAAATTGGCCATTCGAGACAGCACATTCATTTGCCCTAGGATCTGAAATAAGAAACTCTTTCAAAGAGAACATTTCCATCAGCAAATTTTAAGCAATTAAATGCCACCTTTAGCATTTTTCTATATTAGCAATTTAATGTATATTTATAAATATTGAGGTGTTTAGACTTCAACAAAGAGAGTCATGTTAAAACACGGCAAGTCATCAAGACTGCAACATGCATGTGAAATTACACTGAAATATTAAAATTATCCAGGTTGTAACATAAATCTCAGCATTTATCATGGGAATAAGAGGTTAGAAACAGTTCACCTCTAAATGTTGGTAGGACAACACACCAAGTGGTTCATTTTATCAAAAACAGTAGGAGTTGTTTGCCACGAAAATATTTCCTCTCACAAATGCATTTCCTCACTGCCAAATTACGCCTGTTAATTGGTCTAAGGATCCAATCAAGTGTAGTACTTCTGTGTATAATTTTTCAGAAATAAAAACACTTTATTTTGACAATCTTTTCCTTGAATTCTCTTGTTCACTAGTTGCTAAATCCTGAAAATTATTTTGAAACAAACCAAAGCAACATTATTTTCCTTATCTTTCTATAAGCATTGCCTTCACCCTAAACCAGCACCCACACCCTTACACATCTTGGTGAGTGCAGTGATCTCCAAAGTGATTCTCTTTCATGCAGTCTATCATGCACATTTCTGGCCAAAAACATTTAATAGACATTGAGCAACTTGCATGCATCCTATGCGCTTGCGATCCATTAATGATCAAAACAAAGTTTCCTGACCCTTGGAACTGACACTCTAGCAGGAGATAGATAATAAAAATACACATAATATATAAATCATATTGTAAGTGCTATAGAGAAAAAAAGAAAAAGAGGAAAACACACATGATCTTTCCTCAGTAACATTTTTCAACATGCTATTTTCCCCCTTCCCCTATTTACCAACCTTCAATATCTCCCTATTCTCCATATGTTTAAATGGAACCTCTTAGTCTGCCAGTGGCTTCTGTTATCTGTCCCACACTGAGGATTCCACGACCACTTCTTTTCCATCCTTATACTCTATTATACCCCATATACAAATTTCTGCTCTAGCAAAGCCAGTGGGGTTCCAATAAGAAGCTTAGCACCACCACCATCGAAACAAAAAAAAAAAATAGTAACAGATTAAATAAATGAGCACTTACTATGTGTCTGACATTGTACTAAACTCTTTACAAGGACTACCTCATTTAATCCTCACATACTTACACTGCCCAATGAGATAGCTATTATTATCATCTTCATTTTGCAGATGAGGACATTGAAGTACAGGGACTAACTAGTTCAATATCACACAGGTCAGTAAGTTAGTGAGCTAGTGTTTGAGCCCAAATCTGACATGAAAGACCATACTCTTCACCAGTATGCATTGGATTTTAACCACCTGAAGCCATTGCACTGGAGCAGGGGTTGGCATTTTCTATAAAAGGTCAGATAATAAATATTTTGGGTCTTTCAGGCCATACAGTTGTCTATGAACTACTCAACTCTGCCCGTTGCTTGAAAACAAACACTAACAATATGTAAATGAATGTATATGGCTGTATGCCAATAAAAATTTATTTACAAAAACAGGTGATGGGAGGGACTTGGCCCATGGGCCCATAGTTTGCCAATCCCTGTACTAGACTGAGCACTCCTAGTCATAAGGTCAATGATCATGTCTTATACATCTTGTTAATCTCAGTGCCTCTACAGTGTTTGGAAACTGAGGCACAGAGTCCACAAAGTTTGTAAGGGATGGATCTAGGATGCTGACCCAAGCAATTTGACTCTAGAGTTTGTGGTCCTAACTAGCATGCAAGCCTGCCCTTCAAATATTTAATAATATCTTATAAATATCTTACAAAGAACTTGGCATGCAGTAAGTCCTCAAGAATAAGTGGCTATTATCACCATAATTATCTAAAAAGGAATCACTTAAAAGGGCAGAATGGTGAAGGCCATGATAGCTAACTTAAAAGCAAAATACAAACAAACTTTAAAAAAGAAAAATAGTGCCAGACAAAATCTAAAGAAATCAATGTCAATCCTGATAGGGAATACATTCAGGAAAAACACACAAAAGACCAAGAAAAAGTGATAGCCGTGTTCATCCGTGCCATCACTTCAATAGCAGAACGAGATTAACCTCATCCATAAACACCAAGTTTATTGTGCGTATAGTCTGAAGTATCTGGCACTAACCCAGGGTTTAGCTCAGGGTCTTGTAATCTTAACAAACACAAGGACATGACCCAGAAACCAGACCAAGGCCTTCAAATGTTCTCTTTGGAGAAATATGCAGTAATAATGATATGAAAATTAACTGGCTCCTATGTACTCTCTTAGTGCTATTTATATATTTATATGCCATCGCCTGCCTGGATGTGAATTGTAGCTTTGCTTTGGGTTCTCACTTTCTTGGATGGGCACACAAAAATCCCCAGTATCAATTCAGTCTGAAACTTTCTCCAATGAAAATGCTGGCTAGTCATGTTCAAGATAATAAAGTTGGTATTTCTGAATTATTTACATTAGCCATCTTCTTTACCCTCCAACTCATAATTGTTCATTCAAGGTTATCATGGTTATATTCAAAATATATGTATTTTTCTAGAGCAAGGGCGGATAAATGAAATGACATCTTAAATACTGAAATACTATGACTTATTTGAATTTAGTCTGACATTTTTCTCTTTTTTTTTTTTTTTTTAAATAGAGACAGGGCTTTGCCATGTTGGCCAGGCTGGTCTCGAACTCCTGAGTTCAAGCAGTCTGCCTGCCTTGGCCTCCCGAAGTGCTGGGATTGCAGGCATGAGCCATCAGGCCCGGACGTATTTCAAAAACCAATTTCAAAAACCATACAGAGGAGGTTTTCTCTAGGTTCATTTCTATATACAAAAAATTTGGCACCTTTTACTGAAGATAAATGTATTATTGAGTATACATTCAGTTCTCTATGAACTGCTAATATGGTATTCTCTGTGCAACAATCAGCGATCATTTTTGAACACTTACTATGTGTAAAAAAAATGAAAAGAAAAAAACTTGGGAACTTCTCCAGAGTATTTTACAATCTTATAGGGAAGAGAAATGTGTATGTTGATTGATTCACTTTTTTTTTTTAATGTGGTATTTGCCATGATAATGGGAAGTTGGAGATGTTAGAGAGAACAGAGAGAAGTCTCTTGGGTTTTGTGAAGTTTTGTGATGGATTTGGTGAAAGTGGTTTGAGAACTCTTCCTACAGGAAGGGACACATAATATGAATATTGAAGGGCGAGTAAAAATTAGCCAAGTAAATGAGAGCTTTCCAGGCAAAAGGAGCTTCAGTGGGAAAAAGTAGAAAAGTAGGAATGAATATTTTGATTACAGGAAAAAAATAAAAAGAAAAGAAAACCTCTTAGAACCACGAGATGATACAGCTTGAGAAAAAAAAGGGGGATGAGATGCAGTGTTGGAGATGTCCTAGGAGTCCAGATCCATTCATTCATTTTTTTCCTGCATCCCTTTATTCATTAAATAAGCTTTTAATTGCATACCTCCTATTTCACAAAAAGGAATCAAACAGTCTCAACCCCTGGCATTGCAATGCTTATACTTAGTGGAAATAATTAAAACAGGTAATTATCAAACAGCACAATGAGCACTTCCTTTGTATAGAAAATTTTTTATCCCCAAACCTTAATGCAGCTGAGTCTACTTCATTATTCTCAGTTCATATATTAATTCCTTAAGAGATTTTCTTTGATTATCCACCTCGAAATAAGTCACTCCATCCCTCCTGTGCTTTTCATGTGTTGTATTGTGACTTAGCAGTTATCAAAATTTATAAATATTAGGCCAACTATGTGAAATTGACATTTTTATAGGTCAAAATTGTCAAATGTCAATAATTTCACCTGATTCACCCTAATATATTTTTAACTCAATATACTTTTATGCATGTGTTTACTTGTTTTTATTGTCCTTTATCTCTTAAGACAAAGGCCATATCTATTTTGCTCACAATTATATTCTGAGGATACAGTATAGTACCTCATATGGTTTAAGTATTCAATAAATGTCAGTTGATATTACTATTACTGTTATTATTATCATCACTCTTATCATTGTAGTTTTACAAATATTTCGGAGGGCTAATATGTGCTAAAATGGTAGAATTCAAGTAATATGGGAACACATAAGGGGGAGATCTAACTCAGAATTTTTATGGGGGCAATAGATTAAGAGAAAAAGAGTTATTTAAATTAAGGCCCAAAAGATGCTGGTAGCCCAGAACAAAAAAAGAAGTTAAACGAACAGGAAATTCTAAGTGGAAAAGTCATCATGTGCTAAGGCTGACACATGAGAGTGGACATGGCCTCCGTATTGAGAAACAAACAGGTCTTTGTGGCTCATAGGAAGGTCATGGGAAGAGTTAGAGGACATAAAGTCAGAGGGGTGGGCAGGGACCAGATGGTTAAATCCTTGCAGGCCACAGTAGAGTTTGAGTTGTAGTGTAATGGTGATAGGAAACCATTGGGTTTTGGAGAAGAAGGTATCTAAGTTCATTCAGTCTTGTATAACAAATACCACAAACTAGGTGGCTTTTAAACAATAGAAATTTATTTCTCACAGTTCTGGAGGTCCAAGATCAAGGTGAAGTCCAAGATCAAGGTGCTGTTAGATTTAGTGCCAGGTGAGGTCCCACATTCTGGTTCATAGATGGCACCTTCTTGCTATGTCCTTGCATGGTGAAAGGAGCAAGAGTGCCTTCTTGGGCCTCTTTTATAAGGGTATTAATCCCATTCATGAGGGCTCCACTCTCATTACCTAGTCATGACTTCCAAAGGACCCACCTCCTAATACAATCATCTTGGAGGATACAATTTCAACATATGAGGCTGAGGCGGGTGGATCACCTGAGGTTAGGAGTTCAAGACCAGCCTTGGTCAACATGGCGAAACCTCATCTCTACTAAAAATACAAAAAATTAGCCAGGTGTGGTGGCGAGCACCTGTAATCCCAGCTACTTGGGAGGCTGAGGCAAAGATAATTGCTTAAAACCGGGAGGTGGAGATTGTAGTGAGCTGAGATCGTGCCCCACAATCCAGCCTGGGTGACAGAATAAGACTCCGCCTCAAAAAAAAAAAAAAAAAAAAAAAAAAAAGGAAAAAAAGAATTACCACATGTGAATTTGCAGGAGATACATAGAGACTATAGCAGAAAGTGGCATATTATTTACATTTAAAGACTAGTATTGAAGTTCTGTGTGTAGAATTAATTCTAAGAGTAAAAGAATGAAATATCTTAGATGTTTATATGTGATCCAGGCTAGTGAGCATATAGCTAATGAGGAGGGCTACATCAGCAAGTTATACAGGGCTTTGTATATGGTTTAGCAGTGAGAGAGCAATGTTTCTGGATTGGGGAACTTGGTAGATGATAGATTCATTTACTGAGATAGGTAATACTAGATGAAGAACAGGTGAGGGTAAGAGTTGTTGAGATTAGTTCTGAACATGTTAAGATTCTAGAGTTTCATTTTTTTTTTTTTGAGTGAAATAAAACTTTATTCTTTTTAAATTCCACACATAAACAAGATGCTGAAAAAGCCCTTGTCATCTGACAGAAAAGTAGAGCAGCTCTGTTTCATGAATGACAGCACAATTAAAGCTAAAATAATATTAAAATAATTAAATAAATCCCTTTTACCGTACACTCTCAAAACAAGAAAGAGAAACAAGTTTTGTTTTCTGCTAGCCAGAAAATGTGTTTCTATTAATTTGTGCTTTGAAGTCCAGTGTACCCCATATCTGTGCACATGTACGTGTAGCTATGTGTGTGTCATCTATGCAGTGTAGAAGCCCCTAATCTTTTCATCTAGTTTGCCTAATCATTAAGCTACGTAACCAATTATAATACTATTATGTCACATTGAACAACTTTACATAATTGCTTCTTTGAAATACTAGGAACGTTGACACATGCATTTGGCTTGTAAGGGACTGAAATATTACAGATAATATCATCCACTTTTTTTTTTTAAGGTTCTTAATAAATTGATTTTGAGTTCCAGAGCGAAGGTCCCTTTTAAAAAATTTCTTAAGCTGACTCGAAGCAGGATGAATATTTTCTGGTTTGGCCAAAGATATGACAAGTATTTCATTTCCCTTAAAATTTGAGGGATAAGTGAATGGGGGGGGGGGGGGGGCCCTTTGCTGTCAACTGTTTTCAGCTGAACTTGTCATGAAGTTTGTTACAATATCGCCACTCAGCCAGCAGAGGGCACTCTAAACACCTCGCCATTGCTTGGACTGCAAGCGCAGATGATGCAGAAACACAGTGTTCACCCAATATCAAGGAAGAGCCCCTGCGATTTCCTTTTGGAATTCACAAAAATATAGGAAGTATGTGCTACTCTCACTTTCAGAACATCTTCTGGTCCTCACTCATGTACCTTGTGCTCTTCTGCCATTTCTTCTTTAAGGCCTACATTGGCAAAATGAGGCAAACAACGAAGGCTGAATAGTGTTGGAACCGAGGAGGAAGCCATAGCTCAGGGTCATCAAGAAAAATAATAGACAAAAGAAAATGGCACGAGGAATCACACATGGTGCAGCTAAAAGAAAACAAAACAAGAGCAAACACAATACCCAAGGCAGCTTAGGGATAATTAGGTTGATTTAACCCAATATCTTTATGATCCTTTTAGGGTGAGCACTCACTGAGTGCACCTCCATCTCCAAGCACTGCTGCTGGAAGACCCCATTCCCTCTTTATCTGTCAATTCTAGGACAAGGGAGAACAAAAGCAAGCCGGAGGCAGAGGAGACTAATCGACGGCAAACAACTGCTATTAACACATAGGAAAAAATGTATTTACTAAGTGTCACATGTCTCTAAGATGAAAGGTTTTTACTCTAGAAACTGTGCGAGCACACACACACACACCATCTTTTCTAACTTTATGGACACTAAACTGGAGCCAATAGAAAAGGTAAAAATGAAAGATGTGGGGTGTATACCTAGAACAATAATGTTTTTGCAAAAACTAAAGTCTTTTAAAAAAATGTTAGCTGCTGTAGCCCCCATGAGAACAGATGTCTTAATCATCCCTATGAAAACAGATATAAACAACTGTATTTCAACTAACTTCATCTTCACGGCATAGCCTCAGGCTAGTGAATTTGCCAAAACCAAAGCGGGCGAATAAGTTCCCAAGGTTCTTCCTGGGAGGATGGAAACAGTGCAGCCCAGGTCCCATGGGGGCAGCTTCGTCCCAGAGCATTTCTGATAGTTAAATTGTAATTTCTACTCTTAAATGAGATATGAAGCATTATCCTTTTGTTTGGTTGCCCCGGGCTTTTGAACAGAAGAGTAAATACAGAATTGAAAAGATAAGCACTCAACCAAACAATGTGAAAATGGGTTCTGTAGTACCTGTAAAAAGACCTGGCCCAAGACCACTGCAACCTAGAAAAGGAAGAAAGATACTGGGAAAAGAGGTGAGCTGAAGATCAATTCGATAGACAGCGTGTATGTCCCTCCCTATTTGACTTCACATACACTCATAACTTTCCAAGTAGAGTTATTTTCTTAAACCAAACAAGAATTGAAAGAACCAGTTTGGTTTGTTAAACCGTTATTTCTGACAAACGTTATCTCCTGTTACAGTAACTACTGTTACTCTAATAGAAAATTTAGTACTTTGAAGTAGTACTAAACAAACCTTAAATACCATAACAAAATCTTAAAATATCTGGCATTGGTTTAGAGGGTAAACAACAGGCAATAGGTGATGAGGAGCTAGATATAAGAAGCTAAACAAACTGGAGTGGTGTATCATTCCAGAACAAAATATTGAGCAAAATTATTGCCTATGATAACTCGTAAGACACAACATGTACCTATTAAAAAACGGTTTTAAAAGCGTTAGTGTGTATTCATGGCTGCTTCTTGTGTTTGGCAAGGTGATGTTAACTTGCTACGTTTAGTTAGGCATTACAAGAAAATTATGAGCTCAGAAAAGCATTGCAAATTTTCTAAAAATTACTTATTTGTATTCATCTATGAAAAACTATTGGGTCCTAAACTGGCACCAGCAAAAAGCATATTGCAAAACCTGGGCATCTCCCATGAAAGAGAATGTTCCCCCTACATCCATGATAAAGGCAAGTACCAAAGACCACCAGAGAAACTCTTATAATAAATTAGGTTTCACATTTGCTGCAACAAGGAAGACTGCACATCATGAAGAACCACAGGATGTCTCAGGAAGAGGAAGTTAGGATAGTAGCCTTCTCATGCTACAATAAGAAATACCACAGACTGGGTGATTTAAACAGCAGCAGTGTATTTACTCATTTAAAGGCGTCAGCAGGGCTGGTTTCTTCTGTGCACTCCCTCCTTGACTTGCAGATAGCCACCTTCCTTTTGTGTCCTTACATGGACTTTCTTCTGTATACAAGTGTCTGAGGTCTACGTGTCCTAATCTCCTCTTTTTATAAGGACACCAGTCATCTTGATTAAGGCCTACACGAAACACCTCATTTTTACTTAATCACTCCTTTAAAGACCTTATATCCAAACACAGTTACATTCTGAGGTACTATGGGTTAGGACTAGGTACTAGGGATTACTACAACAAATGCATTTGGGATGAGACAAACACTCATTCCATAACTGTTAGAAATGTTTGGGTTTGTGCCTTTAAAGAAGTGGGGTCTGTTCTGGATTGAATTTTGTCAGGAAAGAGGGGTCCTTATGTATTTAGTATTTTAAGTTTTATTTAGGTGGTAGAATAAATGAAGTGGGGCCACAGTTACCATTGGTAGTCATTTTACCAGGGATGGAAGATATTTAATTATATTTTTGTGCATGGTGTTCTTGCTTTGTGTCTGTGTTTAGTCATGATTACTCAGTGGTCTTGTTTTTGTCTTGTTTCATCAAGGTCATGGAGTGATCTCTTTTCAAATATTGTTGATATTGTGTAGACTTGTTTATTTCCATAGGGAACACCATGGACTAGCTATTTAGCAAGTAAACACTAGGCCTAAATTTAGTTACCAGGCTTGCTACCAGCTGTCAGCTGTCAGGGCGGTTTCTTTCTCACCCACTTCAGATGCGGCAATGAAGATAATGAACAGTGAAGAACATCCCAGAATGTGTAGCCAGGGGCCACTGAGAGTAATGGACAAAGGACTTCCTCCAAAACAGAAGAATCAGGAGCTAATCATAGAACTTTTCTCACTGCCATGGCAAAGAAATCTCACAATGCCTGTCCAGCAGAATTCCATCATTGCTCTGGATCAGTGACTGCTACATGTATCCTAGATCTCCCTTTGTGAATGGGATTTCTTTTTTTTTTAATGTGATCAACCTGCCCTATTCCATCATGGTACATGGGCATTCTGGGGAGGAAGTACTGATAATTCAGCTTGTCATTTGAGGTCATGAGTAGCCAGAACCTAAGGAACCATATCAAGAGCTGATTGAGCTGGATTCAATGACTGCATGAGATTTGGGGGTGTCTCATTCAAAGAGATGTCAAATGCATGCTACACGTCAGAAAAAAATGAAATATTTTAACTAGAAGGGAAAACATGGCAGAAACTATGAACAATTCACATAATGGTAGACTGCATTTCCCAGCTTCACTTGCATTGTGTAGTTATAAGAATGAGATCTAGCCAACAAAATGTGAGAAGAAATGATGTGTGCCAAATACACGTCAGATCCATCGGAATCTCTCAAGTATATTTATGTTCTTTCGCCCTTCTAGCTTATTTGGATGGAAATTACTATGGAGAGACCAAGGAGGTCAAGCATAAAGATGACAAGTCTTTGGCAGCCTGGGCCACTGAATGATTGTGTGGAGGAGAACCAACTTCCCCTACCAGAAAGATCCATTGTTCACTTTTAAATGAGCAAGAAATAAATCTATAGTCTGACTAAGCCATTATACATTTGAGTGTAATATTTGGGTATTTTTGTTGTTTTCTTACAAATTTTGTTATAGGTTCAAGGGAACATGCACAGGTTTGTAACATGTGTAAATTGTATGTCACAATGGTTTAGTGTACAGATTACATTCTCACCCAGACAATAAACATAGCACCTGATAGGTAGTTTTTGCATCTTTACCCTCTTCCCACTCTCCACCCTCAAGTAGGGCCAGGTGTCTGTTGCTCCTTTTTGTATCCACGAGTACTCAATGATTTGCTTCCACTAATAAGTGACAACATGCAACATTTGGTTTTCTATTCCTGCCTTAATTCACTTAGGGTGATGGCCTCCAGCTGTATCCATATTGCTGCAGGACATAATTTCAGTCTTTTTTTTTTTTTAGCTGTGTAGTATTCCATCATGTATATGTACCACATTTTCTTTATCCAGTATGCCACTGATGGACATCTAGGTTGATTGTCTTTACTATTGTGAATAGTATTGTAATAAACACACATGTTCATGTGTCTTTATGGTAGAACAATTTATATTCCTTTGGGCATATACCCAGTAATGGGATTGCTGGGTTGAATGGTAGTTCTAAGATCTTTGATAAATCGTCAAACTGTTTTCCACAATGACTGAACTAGTTTACATTCACACCAGCAATGCATAAGCACTCCCTTTTCTCCACAACCTCGTCAGCATCTGTCATTTTTTGACTTTTTAATAGCCATTCTCACTGGTATAAGATGGTATCTCATCTTGGTTTTGATATGTATTTCTCTAAAGATTAGTGATGTTGAGTATTTTTTAATACGTCTATTTGCCACTTGTATATCTTCTTTTGAGAAGTATCTGTTCGTGTCAGTTGCCCATTTTTAATGGGGTTGTTATTTCTTTGTTGTTTAAGTTCCTTATGGATTCTGAAGTTAGACCTTTGTCATATGTACAAATTGTGATTATTTGCTCCTGTTCTGTAGGTTGTCTGCTTACTCTGTTGATAGTTTCTTTTGCTGTGCAGAAGCTCTTTAATAAGATGTCAGGCATCAATTTTTGTTATTCTTACCATTGCTTTTGAGGACTTGGTCACCAATTCTTTCCCAAGGCTGATATCCATAATGGTGTTGTCTAGGTTTTTATAGTTTCAGGTTTTACATTTAAGTATTTAATCCATCTTGAGTTGATTTTTGTGTATGGTGAAAGGAAGGGATCCAGATTCATTCTTCTGCTTATGGCTAGCCAGTTATTCAAGCGCCATATATTGAATAGGAAGTCCTTTCCTATTGCTTGTTATTGTCTACTTTGTCAAAAGTCAGATGGTTTTAGGTGTGTGATTTTATTTTGGGGTTTTCTAACCAGTTCCATTGGTCTATGTGTATTTTTGTTCCAGCTGTTTTGGTTAATTTAGCCCTGTATTCTAGCTTGAAGTTAGGTAGCATGATGCCTCTGGCTTTGTTCTTTTTGCTTAGGATGGCTTTGGCCATTCAGGCTCTTTTTCGGTTCCATATGAATTTTAGAAGAGATTTTTCTAATTCTGTAAAATATATTGTTGGTAGTCTGATAGGAATAGTGTTCCAAGTGCTCTGGGTAGTATGACCATTTAAAAAATATTGATTCTCCCTATCAAGGAGCATGAAGTGTAACTCCCTGGTTAACTGGATTCCCAGGTATTTTATTGTTTTTGTGGTAATTGTGAATGGGACTGCATTCTTGATTTGGCTCTCAGCTTGGACATTTTTGGTGTATAGTAATGCTACTTGATTTTGTACATTAATTTTGTTTTCTGAAACTTTGCTGAAGTCATGTATTAAATCTAGGAGCCTCTGGGCAGAGACTGTGGGGTTTTCTCGGTATAAAATCATATAATCTGTAAAGAGAGATTGCTTGACTTCCTCTCTTCCTATTTGGATGCCTTTTACTTTTTTCTCTTGCCTGATTGCTCTGGGTATCATTTCCAGTACTATGTTAAATAAGAGTGGCGAGAGTGGGCATCTTTATGTTGTTCTGCTCTCAAGAGGAATGTTTCCAGCTTTTTCACATTCAGTGTGATGTTGATAGTGGGTTTGACATAGATGGCTTTTAACATTTTGAGGTTGTTCCTTCAATGCTAAAATGTTGAGGGTTTTTTAACATGAAGCAATGTTGAAAGTCTTTTCTGTACCTATTGAGATGATCATATGGTTTTGTTTTTAGTTCTATTTATGAGATGAATCACATTTATTAATTTGTGTATGTTGTATCAACCTTGCATCCCAGGAATAAAGCCTACTGGATTGTGATGAATTAGCTTTTTGATGTACTGCTAGATTTTGTTTGTATTTTGTTGAGAATTTTTGCATCTCTGTTCATCAGGGACATTGGCCTGAGGTTTTCCTTTTGTGTTGTTTCTCCGCTACGTTTTGGTATCAAAATGATGCTGGCTTCATAGAATTAGTTAGGGAGGAGTCCCCCCTCTTAAGTTTTTTGGAACAATTTCGATAGAATTGGGAACAGATCTTTGTTATACATCTGGTAGATACTGTCTGTGAATCTGTCTTGTCCAAGGCTTTTTCTGGTTGGTAGGTCTTTTATTTACTGATGCAATTTCAGAACTTGTTATTGATCTGTTCAGGGTTTCATCTTCTCCCTGGTTGAATCTTGGGAGGTTGTAAAAGTTTCCAGTAATTAATCCATTTCTTCTAGGTTTTCTAGTTTTGTTAATAGATGTATTTGTAAGAGTCTGAGTGTTCTTTTTGTATTTCTGTGGGGTCAATGGTAAAGTACCTCTGTTTTTTTCTGATTGTATTTATTTGGATCTTCCCTCCTTTATTAGTCTATCACTGGTCTATCAATCTTATTTTTTCAGAGAACAAACTTTTGTTTTTGTTGATCATTTGTATGATGCTTCACATCTCAGTTTCTTTCAGTTCAGTTCTGCTTTGGTTATTTCTTTTCTTCTGCTAGCTTTGCAGTTGGTTTTCTCTTGTTTTCGTAGTTCCTCTAGATATGATGTTAGGTAGTTAATGTCAGATCATTCTAACTTTTTGATGTGGGCCTTTAATGTTATAAACTTTCCTCTTAACAATGCTTTACCTGTGTCCCAGAGATTCTGGTATGTTTTATCTTTGTTTTCATTATTTTCAAAGAATTTCTTGATTTCTGCCTTAATTACATTGTTTACTCAAAGGTCATCTGGAAGCCGACTGTTTAATTTGCATGTAATTGTATGGTTTTGAGAGATCTTCTTGGTAGTGATTTACGTTCTCATTGTGCTGTGGTCCAAGTGTGTGTTTGGTATGATTTTCTTTTAATTTGTTGAAAATTCCTCTGTGGCTGAGCTTGTGGTCAATTTTTGAGTATGTAACGTGAAAATTTGAAGAACATATATTCTGTTATTTTTGGGTGGAGTGTTCTCTGTTAGGTGTCGGTTAGGTCTATTTGCTCAAGTGTCGAGTTTAGGTCCCAAATATCTTTGTTAGTTTTCTGCATGGATGATCTAATACTCTTAGTGGGGTGTTGAAGTCTCCCACTATTACTGTATAGTTATCTAATTATCTTTGTAGGTCTCTAAGAATTTGTTTCATGAATCTTGGTGCTCCAGTGTTGAGTGCATATATATTTAGGATAATTAAGTATTCTTGTTGAATTGAAACCTTATTATGTAATGCCTTTGTCATTTTGATTGTTGTTGGTTTAAAGTCTGCTTTCACTAAAATAAAAATAGCAACCCCTGTTAGTTTTTGTTTTCCATTTGCTTGATAAATCTTTCCCCATTCCATTACCTTGAGCCTATGGGTGTCATTCCCTGTAAAATGTATCTCTTAAAGACAGTGTACTGTTGGGTCTTGTTTCTTTATCAAACCTGCCCCTTTGTGCCTTTTAACTGGGACATTTGGCTCATATACACTCAAGATTAATATTGATAAGTGAGGATTTGATCCTGCCATCATGTTGTTAGCTTGTTGTTATGTAGACTTTATTATGTACTTGCTTTATGTTGCCAATGGTCTACGTACATAAGTGGGTTATTTTGATGGCCAGTAACAATCTTTTGTTTCCAGGTTTAGCACTCCCTTAAAGGACCTCTGGTAAGGTAGGTCAGGTAAGGACCCCTAGCATTGCTTGTTTGAAGCAAATAGACTTTATTATGTACTTCCTTTATGTTGCCAATGGTCTATGTACATAAGTGGGTTATTTTCGTGGCCAGTAATAATCTTTTGTTTCCAAGTTTAGCACTCCCTTAAGGACCTCTGGTAAGGGGTCTGGTAAGGACCCCTGACATTTACTTTTTTGAAAATTACTTTATTTCTTTTTTGCTTATGAGCTTAGTTTGGCTGGACATAAAATTCTTGGTTGAATTTTCTTTTAATAATGCTTAATATAGGCCCCCAATCTCTTCTGGCTTGTAGGGTTTCTGCTGAAAGGCCCACTGTTAGCCTGATGGGGTTCCCTTTGTAGGTGACCTGCCCCTTCCCTCTAGCTGCCTTGAATATGTTTTATTTCATATTGACCTTGGAGAATCTGATGACTACATGTCTTGGGGGTAATCTTCTTGTATAGCATCTCATCCAGGGGTTCTCTGAATTTCCTGAATTTGAATGTCAACCTCTCCAGTGAGGTTGGGGGAAATTTTCGTGGACAATATCTTCAAATATTCTTTCCAATTTGTTTGCTCTCTCTCCCTCTCTTTCAGGGATGCCAGTGAGTAATAGGTTTAGTCTCTTTACATAATCCCATATTACTCAGAGGTTTTGTTCACTCTCGCTTTCCTTTTCTAAATATTTTTTTCAGACAGGTAATTCAAAGAATCAGTCTTTGAACACAGATTCTTTATTCAGCTTGGTCTATTCTGCTGTTAATACTTTCATTTGTATTATGAAATACTTGTAGTATTTCAGCTCTATCAGATCAATTTGGTTCTTTCTTAACTTGGCAATTTTGTCTTTTAGCTCTTGTATGGTTTTGATTCATTATGTTCCTTGGATTTGGTTCCAACTTTCTCCTGAAGCTCTATGAAGTCATTGCCATCCAGATTCTGAATTTTACTTTTGTCATTTCAGCCTTTTAGTCTGCTTAAGAACCATTGCTGGGGAGCTAGTGCTATCATTTTGAGGTAAAAAGCCAATAAGACTTTTAGATATGCCAGATTTTTTGCACTGGCTCTTCCTCATCTGTGTGGGCTGATATTCCTTAATGTTTGAAGTTGCTGTCCTTTGGATGGGGCTTTTTGCTTTTATATTCTTTAATGTCCTTGAGGCTTTGACTGTGGCATATTATGCATTCAGTTAACTAGCTTCATTTCTGGATTTCAGGGGCCCAGTGCTCAGCTTAGCACTCCTTGGTTGCATGCTCTAACTAGGGGGCTGGGACCAGGTCCATGGCTTTGTTCTGTAACCTCTGTGGTTAAGCACCTGCTACGCTGGGGGACCCGAGGTGTTACCAGTCCACTGGCAACAACACTCTGATGGGAGGTGCTGGCTGTGGGGTCTGCATTCATCCATATGTGCTGATGGCAGCAGGACAGAGGGTTCTGCACCTGTGCACCAGTGGGGGTGGAGTGTCTGCAATGTCCACGTACATGCATCAACAAAGCAGTGAGGGGAGGCTACAACTGACCGCACACCAGCAAAGCTGTGGTTGAATGCTACAGGTGGGTGCATGCTGGCAAATGTCTGTCTGCAGAAGCTCTCTGACAGTTAGGCAGGTGCTGCTGGCAAAGGAGCTATGGTGGTGGCCAGTTGCAAGTGCCCAGTTTGGGTACCTGAGGCTGCATTGCAAGTGGGTGCTGCCAGGCAGGGATCCTGGAAGAAGCCAGCAGACGCGGTGGGGTTGGGGGGTGGGGGGTGAGGAGTGGGGAGTGGGGGGGTGAGGCTCAGATTAGACTGGCCCCATCCCACAAGCAAGACAGCTCTGCTTTGTCTAGGTCCAACAGTTAGCAAAAGCCACAGTCATCTACAGGAACATGGCAAGTCTTGAGGAATGGGTAACCTCTGTTGTGCTCCACTGCAGCCATTCCCATGCCAAACCCTCTGGGCTCTGTGCAGGCTGGAGTCCCGTCCCTGCCAACTCTCCATGTAGCTCTCCCTGCCAGTTTAAATGTTCATGTGGATCACAGGGGCTCCTGCAGCTAGGATTCCAGAGGTCTGTGATGAGAGTGAGCTCCTCCATGCCTATTTTACTCATTACTTCCTCAGGAATCACTTGGGTCCAGGAATGAGTCCTGGAGCTCAGAAACCCTGTGCAGGTTCCCAGCTTCTTCCTCCTTTAGCCCAGGCTTTGTGGACTTCCTTCATCCACTCCAAATTCCTTGCTTCTGAAGATTTGCTCAGAATATGCCAGTCTTGAGGGTCTCTGGCTCAGAGTATGCCAGTCTTGGCTTGGGTAGAACTCTCAGTGTGAGAAGCTCTTGTAGGCTGCATCCTGTGAACCATTTTAGCTCTTTCCACTTGAGTATATATTTGTTATAGCAGCTAGTGATGCCATAATCTCAGCCCTATTTAGCATGTTTGATTGATCAAACTGTTTGTTCGTTGACTGCTATCCTATAAAAAAAAAAAGATGGCATCCCTTAGAAGCACATAATTCTTGAGAAAGGCATATATTTTGTTTGCATATTTAGCCAGGTGACAAGAAAACTCCATACCTGGGTTACATCCCTCTGGTACCTAAAAAGTCACCATTGTAGGAACTACAAAACACCTTGCCCTTGAATTTTCTAAGCACCATGTCTGTTTCTAAGCACATGTAGAATGTCTTCAATGGTATCACTGCTAATATTCCTGTTAGAACTCCTCTTAACAGATTTACCTTAAAGTTTGTGGGAAAAATGCATATTTTACCTAATGGATTTATACACTTAAACTAAAACAAGAATAACATCATGATGAATGTTTCATTGTTTGCTGTAGATTCTAAGAAGCTTAGATCTGAATTTCACAATAGATGTCCTCAGAAAGCATTTCTTATACTATAATATATTCTCTTCCCTCTGTTGCTTGGTGTATTTTATCCAACATTAAGGTATTTTTTTCTTGGAAAATTCATACCTCTATGTATGTTGCCTTGTATATTTTTGAGATGCACATATTGCATATTCATGTATTTGCCCTTCTTATTCAATTCTTCTGAACACACAGTTTTCAGAAAAAAGGTTTTTCCTAATAATTTCAAACCTTTATATTCCATGTTACTTTCATTTATTGGAAATAACCTAGGCTTATCAATAGAAGGCTTTGAGTTCATCAAATCAGGCTAACAAGCTGGGAGCAGTATGGGTTGGGTAGAACTCATACAACTAAAATAGTGACCAAGTGAAAACTAGCCACTTCTTACTAACCAGTGGAAGCAAAAGGCGAAACATGACACTTTTATTCATGCGTTTAACTCTCTACTTCCCTAGTCCATATTCTTTTTTCCTCCTACTCGCCTTGGGATACTTGACTTGGACAGTGAGGAACTAATGGTGATTTTCACCAAGAAATAAGAAACACCCCCAGGTACAGCAAATTTCTCTGAGTATTTATTTTCTGTTCAGAATTCACTTTAAACCCAAGGAAATTCTCCATAGCAGCGACCTGGAACACCCATAGCTGCCTAATCATTCTCTTAGCAGTTATGTGAGATATACATCTAACATAAGAATGTACTTAATTTAAATACCACTTTTTAAATAATCAGTACCATCTTCCTCTACAACCAGCATCTTTTCTGTTGCTTTCTCAGGAATATATAAGCACATTCTCCAAAATATTTTTTTTTCCAAAGCATTCTAAAAATAAATTTTAAAGAGCAGAAGAAATCAGTGTATTTGTCAGAAACATGGCAACTTACATATGCAAGTAATTTTCACATTATTCTTTAGTGTCAAAGTTTGAGAATATGTAATGTTAATGGAGGCTTCACTCTTCTCTGTATATACCTCACACTAAACAGGAAGGTGATAGGAACTGGCATCCTGAGAGGCAGCGAATAGAAAAGCCTACCTCTGCCTTCATCTTTTAATTTCTTCTGAGCTTCTCCGAAGTAAATGACAGACTCTCAATAGTACACTCTGGATACAGAATTCCAAACTGATAAGAGCTGATAAGGGATTATAGAAGTCACCTGGTTTAATCTTCTTTTTTCTTTTCCTTTTGTTTTCTTTCTTTTTAACATATGAAAAAGACTTTAATCAAATAATGAGAGAATCACTAAGATGAGTGCTCTTTGCTCCCATCTGATATTGAAAAGATGTGTCTTAGTCCCAAGTCTCAGAATTTTTTTATCTGACAGTACCCACTCTTGTTATCATAATCAATCTCCAAAGTCTATTTTTAAAAGGTTTACTTCATCAGCTTTGGCCTGTTTACAAGTGCAATAAGAATGCTAATTAATCACATAGGCCTTCCTGAGTTTTGTCTGCAAGTGTAATACCATACAATATTGAGCAACTAGTAAGGCCACAATTAACTTCTGTCCACAAGTTTATATAAGAAACCTCAAACTGGACTTACAAGGCTTATTGTTGTTCCCCCAGCCAAGGCTAGGAAACCAAACCCAAGATACATGCTCTACCAGATTTCATGCACAGTCCCTATACATTTTGGTGAAATACTCTCTTCTTGAGGTCCTCCAGTATTGATAATGTCCCTGTCCTGTCAGGAAGTGACCATCGTTATTACCTGTGAGGCTGACATCCTATAGGCAAGTACAAGAGCACTTTCCTAGAAAGACTTTGTAGGCATTAAGACCATATATTTCTTTATACTGAGTTTTCCACATCTGACTACAAGAAGATCATTATCAAATGTATCACTCCAGATATAATGGTTAATTTTAGGCATCAATTTGACTGGACTAAGGGATGCCTAGAGAGATAGCTGTCAAAACATTATTTCTGGGTGTGTCCGTGAGAGTTAAGAGGTCAGCATTTGAGTTAAAAAACTAAGTAAGATCACATTCACCAGTATGAGTGAACATTATCCAATCTATTGAGGAATGAATATACAAACACACACACATATATATACACACACATATACATATAAAACATGTACATATATGTGTATGTACGTGTGTATATACATATATGTGTATATATGTACATATATGTGTATATATGTACATATATGTGTATATCTATACGTGTGTGTGTGTATATATACACATAGAGAGAAAGAGAGGAATACATATATATAAAACCTATTGGTTCTGTTTCTCTGGAAAACCCTAAGGACCTTTTTTGCACAATTAAGTGGGCCAATCATAACCCGGTAAAAAGGAGAACATATTCTCAATGAACCAGTACAAATAATGATATTGCCATGAAATGTAAAAAGAATCAATAAATGTAATTGTTTTGGAATCCTGAGGGGTCAGTAACAATCAGCTGTTTAAAAATGATTCATGTCAATTTATAAAACATTACGCACTAAATTGCGGTTAGAAGGAGGTTGTTTTTAAAGAGCTTCCTTATATACTCATAAAATAGTATTAAAAATAATACCAACTATGGTCCAAACAAATAACCACAAATAAATATTCCTTCTGACTTTATTCAGTCCCTCCCATGTAATTCTCTAGATCTTGGGTCAACAGCCTACTTTAATAAAGTACGTCTTCTTGGGCACTACAAAGTGTCCTGGAAATCCTTAGTCCACTTATACAAGCTGAAATGTACCTAAGAGATGTTAGCTCAGAAGCCAAGAATCTGTTCTTTGAAATATCAATAAAGTACCTGGTACATTCCTTTCTACTCCAGTCTGAGTCTGAGTTTCCTTGTTGAGACAAATTCTACCCTATAGCCTATAACAGGTTTCAGACAAGCATCAGGAAGCAGAAGTCCATGTAGCTCACTTTTTTTTTATTGCTCTTACTTCCTTTGGATAAGTACATACTTCTACCTGGCGTCATTTTTCTTCTTTCTGAAAAGCTTCCTTTGACATTTCTTGTAGTACAAGTATGTTGATGCTAAACTATTTCACGTTTTATATACCTGGAAAAGTCTTTATTTGGACTTCAGCTTTTAAAAGTATTTTTGTTGGATAATAAGTTCCTGTATGCTCTATCGTTTTCTTGCTTGCATTGTTTCCAGTGTGAAACCTGTTGTCATTATTATCTCTGATCTACTATACGGAATGGGTCATCCTTCATCCAGCTGATTTTAAGATTTTCTTTATCACTGGTTTTGAGCAATTTAGTTGTAATTTGCTTTGGGTTCATTTTCTTGTTTCTTCTGTGTAGGGTTCATTAAGACTCTTGGATCTATGAGTTTCTAACTTTTATCAAACTTAGAAAATATTTGGCTATCACTACTTCAAATATTCTCTGGACTGCACTTGTATGTGTATCAGGCTGCTTGAAGTTGTCCTGTAATTCACTACATGCTATTTTCTTTTTAAGTGCTGCTGCTTCTATTTTTCACTTTAGATAGATTGTTGCTATTTTCTTTAGTATTATTATACTTTAAGTTCTAGGGTACATGTGCACAACATGCAGGTTTGTTACATAGTTATAGATGTGCCACGTTGGTATGCTGCACCCATCAATTCATCATTTACATTAGGTATTGCTCTTAATGCCATCCCTCCCCCACCCGCCACCCCCTGCAACAGGTCCCGGCGTGTCATGTTCCCTGCTCTGTGTCCAAGTGTTCTCATCGTTCAATTCCCACCTATGAGTGAGAACATGCAGTGTTTGCTTTTCCTGTCCTTGTGATAGTTTGCTGAGAATGACAGTTTCCAGCTTCATCCATGTCCCTGCAAAGGACATGAACTCATCCTTTTATATGACTGCATAGTATTCCCTGGTGTGTATGTGCCACATTTTCTTAATCCAGTCTATCACTGATGGACATTTGGGTTGGTTCCAAGTCTTTGCTATTGTGAATAGTGCTGTAATAAACATACGTGTGCATGTGTCTTTATAGCAGCATGATTTATAATCCTCTGGGTATATACCCAGTAATGGGATCGCTGGGTAAAATGGTATTTCTAGTTCTAGATCCTTGAGGAATCACCACACTGTCTTCCACAATGTTGCTATTTTCAAGTTCATCAGTCTTTTCTTCTGTGTTCTCTATTTTTTTGTTAATCCCATCCAGTCTATTTTTCTATTTCAAATATTTTTGTTTCATCTTTATTTGTTCAAATTTGGTCCATTTTATATTTCTCATGTTACTACTTTATTTTTTCACATATTCAATACAGTTATAATAACCTTTTTAATATCCTTTTCTGTTAAACCTAACATATATCAGCTCTCTTTATTACAGGTTATACTTTCCCGCTTTTTTGTATGCCTGAAAAGTTCTCATTGGTTGCCAGTCATTGTGAATTGTACCTTGTTTGGTTTTAGATATGTTTGTATTCCTATAAATATTTTTGAGATTGTTCTCAGATGCAATTAATTTAGTTGGAAACAGTTTCATCTTTTCAGGTCTTTCTTATTATTTGGTAAGCAGGAAAAGACAAGTGTTTATGGCTAATCATTCCCCATTATTCAGGCAAAACCCTTCTGAGTATGCTACCCAATGGTCTGTGAATCTTAAGACTTTCCCATCCGGATGGTGAGAACAGGCACTATTAACAGCCCACTTGAGATTCAGGAACTATTATATCTCATGCCATTGGATGGTTCTTTTCCTGGACTCAGGTAATTTCACACACAAGTGCTTATCTGTACTACATTGAATACTCAAGGAAGACTCTCCACAGGACTGCAGAGTTATATCTGTGTAGATCTGAGAATAATCGTTACTGTTATTTCTTTACTGCTCTATAAATGTGGCATATGCCTTAAAGACACTTGCTGCTGAAGAGTTTTGATTACTTCAGAAAAAATAAATTCCTTTTTAAAAAAATACCATTATCCCATAAATACATGTAGTAAACAAGGTAAATGCTTAACTGCTCAGATTCTGAGTATTTTTATGGTAATTATTATGCTGTAGATATTAGTCTAGTAAACACATAATTTATTCTCATATTTTAGTATTTCTCTAAAATGCTCTACTCATTTTTCATATGTCCATCATTTCCTACACAGTTGATCTGAAAAATGACTTGCACCTTTTACCATGGATAAGACTCTTATAAAGGAAAGAGAAAACATTCAAGTACTAGTGAGTTTGTATTTGAGTGTGGGGAAAATTGGGCTGGGTTGCAGTACGTGTGGCATGAATATGTGGGTGTGTGGTTATGTTTATTATACTCACACGTGTATCATACTATAGCATGGCCATGTGTCTGAGAAGTCTCTTGTATAGTTATGTATCTGAGATTTATGAATTTGAGAATGAGATTTAGTGTGGCTGTGTATTTATAAGGACTTCTGTATGGATATGAGTCTCGTGCAAGCGAACTACACTTCTGTGGAATTGTGTGAGATGGTAAGCTATACTGCCATGAAGTAGTTTTGTGGAAATGGCAGGTGAGGAGAGGCCAAACTAAGCAGGGTGATAACAATGAGTAGATGGGACTTCAGATTCTAAACTTTCACAGCAATGAGATTCTGTTGTGCCTAATTTGAATTCAACGACCATGTCCTTAAAGCCCTTGGTTCTAGGACAAATTCTCAAAAGTAAATGAAGATTTCAGAATATACCCACCCAAAGCTCATACTTGAAAATATCTCGTTTCAAAATTTTATTTTGTAGTACTGTTTATGCTGCAGCAGCATTTAAATAAAATTTTGATACCCTCTAAAATCACCCTGCAAAACAAATGAAGTATGATGAGCAAACAGCTAAGAAGTCAGGATCTATTTATCTAAATACAACTTGGCTAAGGAAGATGGCTATGCTTGCCAAGTTTGAGAGAGTCTATCTTGGTAGCTGCTTTGCTATCAGATGCAGGACTTCCACAGATAAATAGAAAAGCAAAATTAATAGGCATAGAAAGGATCGTTTTATAAAGATTCCATCACTACCATTATCTCCCCATGTCTTGTGGAAAGTAGCCCAGATCAAACCCATGAGCCAGGTGGAGCACTATGTACTGCTATTCTTTTAGAGGAAACACCTTGGGAGGTATTAAAAGAGAACACAACAAATGACCAGTTGCTGATATGTATAAGACCATTCACCAAACACTCCTGAAAAACTCTTCCCATTGTGCCTAGCAAAGTGCTAGGAGCAGTGTACACAGAAGTGGGCTAAGACATGACCTCTGTCCTGATGATCAAGTAGAAATACATCCAACAAATATAAATGATGCAATCTTTTACCCTGAAGGATGTGTCCTGTTTTCTGTTATCCACTCAAGTCCCAGCACTATGCTATACTTGGCATTGACACAACAGCATGCAAGCATCCAAGCATCCAGTGGTAATACAGAATGACCTTTCCTTGCTGCCTGCATTCAATTTTGATGTCAAGAGACTACTCTTCAATCATATATGAGGCATATCTGATTAAACATAAATTTTATCCAACAAATAGTTATTGGGTGACTATTATGACCCAGGCCATGTTCTAGGACCTTAAGATACAATGATAAAATAGAACAAGATCATACCCTTCACATTTAGCTTGGGAGAAAGACAATAAACGATACATACATATAAGGAATAATGCAGCTACCTAGTAATGAAAATGATAAGTGCCATGGAGGCGGGTATTCAGACCGGTTAAGGGGAATCAGTAGTAATGAGGGGGAAAGTTAGAGCTTTAAATAAAAAGGACAGGGTAGCTCTGAGAATATGATATATGTATGACATAGGACATGAAGGAGACAAAGGAATTGGCCGAGGAGCTATGTGGGAGAGAGCAGTGGGGAAAGGGCATTCCTGGCAGAGAAAACATGTAGAGTCAGATCCTGAGTGGGGAGCATGCCTGGCCCGCTCAAGGAACAGCAAGGAAGCCAGTGGACTGGAGCTGAGGTATGGAGAGTAGGAGATGAAGTTAGAGGTGGGGGGATGAGGGTGGTAGTGGTGCATATTATGTAGGCCCTAGGGGGTCATGAAAAGGACATTGCAAGGAAATTGTAATATAGGGGAAAGAATACTACACCTGGTATGAGAAAGGCCAGGTTCAAATCCTAATCTATACCTTTTCTAGAGGTATGACTTTAGGCAAGTCACTTAATTGTCCAGAGCTAAGTTTCCTCAAGTTAGTTGAACAAACATTTTTGAAGTGCTTTCTCTGCACCAGTGGACTCAGGAAAAGAAAAGAGGATGTATTTGGTCAAGAAGTCTACAGTGTTAGGAAGAGAAACCAAGGAAACCAACAGGTCCAGTAGAGTGCAGTGAATGGAACAACGCAAGTGAAAGGTAGAGAGGTGGTGGCATGGGGGAAACCTTCCTGATCACTCACTCACCACCCCTTCATATTCCCTATCAGAGAACCCTATTTTCTTTGCTTCATGGCACATAGAACAATTGAAAATTATTGCATTCTTTGTTTTGTTTATTGTCTCTATAACAAAACAAAGATATTGTCACTAGAAAAATATCTCAGGGCAGGACCCTTGTTTCACTTCTTCACTGCTCTATTATATCCCAAATGCCTAGCACAGGGCCAGCACAATGCTAGCCCTTCATGTTATGGAAACAATGAGTGGAAAGAGTGTAATAATGGAAAGCTTCAGAGAGTAGGGTTATGTCCAGACACAGAACCCATAGAAACCACCTCCTACAAAAGCAGAGGGTCTGTTTACCAAGAATCACACATCTACAATACAGAAGTATAATACCAGTTCTCTCATAAAACGGTTATGAGAATTCAACAAGATCATGCATCTGAGTGGTGTGGAGTGGCTCCCCATAGTTGTGGTGGGAACCAAGTTGATAGTATTTGTTACAGATGGTTTGCTTTGTATGTTGCTGGAAGACCTCTTCGATGAAATTGGCATGCAATTAATTGCCTAGACGTCTCAATGATATTTAATGAGGCTGTTGTGTCAGCAGAAAGAATTCATGAGTATGTTACTGCTATCTTCCAAACCTTCCAAATGGGTATCTAAATCCTCGCTCTCCCTTTGTAGTCTCTTACTACCTCAGCAACACTGGGATAAAACTATAATAAATAATCAATAGTGCTCCTCTTGAGGGAAATGCTGCTCTAGCAGTCCATGAAAGACAAATGCTGCTGTAGCCATTGAAAGCAATTACCTTTATGAAAGATCTACTAAATCAATATGGGGGAGCATTGTGATGAGAAAAAAAGAATACCAACAATACATTTTGTCAGACTCACACAGAGCAATCCAGAAATGTTGTAAAACATTATACAGATGACCCCCCAGAAGTCAAAGAACCAACATTTATAATGCATTTGAGATGCAGCCTTGAGACATGTTCATATAATTTCCATATTATTTTTAATTCAAATCAAAACTGAAAGTTGAAAAGATTTTCAGAAATCTATGCCCACAATAATCTCTTTAGCGTTGCATTGCATCTAGTGTTGTAATAATCAGATAGGAAAAAATATGCACAGGGAGATTGTTTTTCGAAACTTTGATTCTGTAGAGGCTGAAAATTATAGAAAAATACTAGAGGATTTGAAGGGACAACAAAGTTAGGATCAAATCCTGGATCAGCTATTTAAAGCTACGTGCTCATCAGTAAGTCGCTTAGTCTCTAAGAGTCGTATATAAAATGGAAATTATAATACCCGTCCTCGTGGAGTTGACAGAAGGAACAAATGAAATAACAGATGTGAAATTAATTCTTTACAATGTGAACTTATACATAGATGTTATGCCAATTATTTTGATTTCTACAAATAACTAGTAATAGTACAGGTTTTCTAGTAGTTCAAGTTACTACTACTACTAACATGTCGCTTCTGAATAGTTATGATCATGTAGCTGTCATATTTTTGACGATTCTCCTGCCTATAGATTATCAAAACTCTGTATTTAGCATCTAAGGAATTTCTCAAAATTGCATAAGATTTAAGACTGTGTTGTCCATTATTCTTTCCCTACTATCTAGACCAGTCCCTGGCACATAGGTGGTACTCGCTATATAGCTGTTGATTAATGGATTAGTTAACAAACCTACATTTCTATTCCATTCACCAATACTCTTCTTGATACACATCCTAGAGTTCAGCCTCACGGAATTACATTCTCCTCATACACATTCTATACCTTTCCAGCTTCAAGCCTTTGTTCAAACTTATTCTTCCACCTGGAATGCCCTCCCACCACTCCTTTCCATGTTTTCTTACGTTTACCTAATAGCCTTCCCTTTTGTTCCAAGTAGAAGTAACATCTTCCTCCTCAGGCCCCCTAGAATATTTTATTTGTACTTCTCACATGACACTTGTAACATTTATTATTGTGCTATGCAAATTGAACAATGTGCTATATTTCCCCTATTACGTTACATCCTTAACAAATTTGGGATCCTTAATGGATTCATTGCTGCATTGAACACAGCACCTATCACAGTCCCCTGCACAAAATAGATGTTTCCATGGTTTAAATCTGTCGCCCAAATTTCATGTGTTAGAAACTTAATCCCTAAATTCATGTATTGATTTTGTTTGGAGATGAGGATCTTAGAATGTAGTTAGGATTAGGTAAGGTTATCAGGTTGAGGATGCCACGATCGGACTGGTTGCTTTATAAGAAGAGAAAGAGAGACCTGGGCTGACACATACTCTTGCTTTCTCACCATTTGATGCCTTCTACCCTGTTATGCTTCAGGAAGAAGGCCTTCACCGGATTCTGGGCTTCTTGGCCTTCCATGTCTTGGACTTCCACGTCTCCAGAATGGTAAGAAATAACTTTCCTTTCTTTATAAATTACCCAGTTCCTGGCATTCAGTTAGAGCAACAGAAAATGGACTGAAACAATGTTCGATAAATGTTTGTATAGTTTATGAATGAAAGACAAGTAGAAGGTTAAAAGAATTATGAATTTCCTACTCACTGTTAAAAATTATAGAAAGTGCTCCAATTCTGTTTAATCAGGATATGGTTTCTTGACAATTAAGCCCACTTTGCTATTGAAAAATTAAGATACCAGAACATTGTGAATTCAACACTCACATTAAAATGCCTTGGGAGCTTATATTTTCTAATTTACTGATTCAGTAGAGATGAAGGAAATGTATATGATGTAAATTTGTAAAAAGTTCTGCGACTTGTATTAACTAAATCTCAATCTGCAAGCTTGAAAGCTTCTCTGTGATAATATTCTGTTTGATGACCTTTTATATTTATCCTTTGGAAACTGTGCTTAGACTTAATAACCCAACTTTCTCATTATCATTTATTTTGACCACAAGACTAATTTTGCATTCTGCAGGGGAAAATTTTTCCTGCTAATTAGTTCTCCTTGGTTGTATTACAAGAGAAATGACAAATTTCACTTTGTTTAAGATACCTCTTGATACTGGCTTCAGCCAACTGAAAAAAACCACATATAATTTTAAACTCATATATTTTTTCCCATGAGAAGAAACTAACATTTTATGAAAGCATTCCTCCAGTGATTGTGGCCATTTAGCCACACACAACGTGGAACCCTGGTATTTCATTGTTAACATAATGAAATATAGAAGTAGTCAAATAATTTAGAAATAGTATACTAATATTTCAATAAGTTGACGAGGGTCTGACTTTTATCCTTGATTTATTTCAAATAATTGGTTTATTACCAAAATTTACCTCTATTTTCTCTGTCAGGTTGATCACACACTATTAAAACTTACACAATTAAGGACTATTTTAGTGTTGAATTTAAATAATTTATCAATAGATCTGTATTATGAGTAGCAATCTTCAGCCATTTGTTTATCCTTTAGGAAGGAGACAAAGAGGTGCAATTACTAATTCTGTTTTAATTCCAACTTTTCTACTGTTTCAAAATTCTTGGAGATGTTTCAGCTTTTTAGAGTCACCTATTTTCAAAAGTGACATTTTTATTGGACTATTGACAAGACACTTTTTTTGTTGCCTGTGCAGCCCTCCCATATGCTCTTTTACTGCTATTCTATTAAAAATCTCAGATGAAGTAAGCATACCTCGGCTATTTCCCTTTTAGTAATATTTTATCAAATGGGGTTTTTGAATACCCTAAGTTCAAAGTTTAGTTTTGCCACAAACTCATGTGTTTCGGCCTTGCCAATTTTTCTCTTCAGATCCCCTTGCTAGAATAGTATATTTAACAGCCCTATGCTCATTTTCTAATTTATAAAATCAATATAACACATTTACTACCTTCAATTTACATCTAACACTTTGTAAAAACACAAATTGAATCAAGTTTTCTCTGCTTAAAATCCACCAGTGGCTTCCTAATGCATACAAGATGAAGACTATACTTGTTAGCTTGGTAAACTAGGTCCTCTTTGATCTGACCATGATTGATCTCTGCAGGTATTCTATCTGCAAAATGAGTTGCTGCAACTTGCTCACACTACCTAATGCCAATTGTTAACATCTACTCTCAACTCCACATTCAGTAATGTAAAATTGCTTGTAATGGGAGTATTTACATCACAGAAATATGCAACCAGATAGTTTTTAAACATTTAGCAGCATGCCACTGGTGGTAGGTATTTCAACCAGAGAAGCTATGATAACACGCCAATAACATCTTATCCAACTCAAAGGGAAAGCCAAAATATTTATAATGGCTTGGAATGTTTTACCACTTTGGCCCTCATTACTTCACTATCTTCATCTCTTCTTCCTCTCTACTTCATGTTTTCTATTCTAGCCACACTAGTCTGTTTCTTATTCCTCACAGCCAGACACATTCTTGCTCTTCTTTCTACTTCAAATGCAGATGATCACATGGACTTCATCTTTGAAGTCAAATTTCAAATGCCACCTTCTCAGAAATATCTTCCTTGATTAATGCTGCAGCTTTCTTATGTAGCCCTTTTGTGAAAATTAGAACAAATTCCGCCCCCCCCCCTTTTTTTTAAGTTCCTGGATACATGTGCAGAATGTGCAGGTTTGTTACATAGGTATACATGTGCTATGGTGGTTTGCTGCACCTATCAACCAGTCATCTAGGTTTTAAGACCTGCATGAATTAGGTATTTTTCCTAATGCTCTCCCTCCACTTGCCCGCCACCCCAACAGGCCCCAGTGTGTGTTGTTCCGCTCCTTGGGTCCATGTGTTCTCATTGCTCAACTCCCACTCATGAGTGAGAACATGAGATGCTCCTTCCAAATCTACAGACATAAGTATATAACATAAATTGGGGAATTTCTGCTCTGGTTGAAGTGAAGGCCTGAGGGCCCAGACCCTGCCTAGTCAACCTCCTCACAAAGTCAACAGACCACAGTGTAAAAATTCCTACACTGAATGTTCTTGAAAGCCTCTGCCATCTTCAATTTTCTACGACTTTATGATTTTGTCATTTACCAGATTTCTGACCAGTGAGGTCATGAATAGCCAACTATATAGATGGCAAATTCATTTATTCTACAAATATTGAGTGTCTCTGTGTTCTAGGTACTATGTCACATGAAGGGACAAATAGCATGAAAAAAGCATGGAGACTTTATGATCCAATCCAATGGATTCCCTAAGCCATTCTCTCAAGCCTTCTTCTATTCTCCCTCTACCAATCTCCAACTTCTTCAATTCAAGAGATTACATCTAAAGGTGTAGAAGAGAAATACTATAACCTTTATGTACTGTAGGACCCCGAAAATTAGTACCATCATATTATTTCCATTATAGGAGTAATCTTTACTACTTAAACAAGCCTAATTGCCCAAAGATTTCCAACAATGAAGCAAGTAATCTAAATATTACTATTAGATAATCTATGGTAGTTTCCCCATTACTTTTTTCATTAGAGTGAACAAAGGCACTAAAAGGCAATCACAAATCACTCAAGAAATTCATTGGCTTGCAAAGACTATGCAATGTACATTACTTGACCTATTTAGAAAATGAAATGCTAGACTAAAACCTGTCAATTGTTGAAAACGTTCACCTCCTTGGTTTAACTTATTCCTAGAACTTTTTATTTTTATTTTTTTGTATCTATTACAAATGACATTGCCTGCTTCATTTCTTACTCCTAGAAATTTTTATATTTTTTGTATCTATTACAAATGACATTGCTTTCTTGATTTCTTTTCAACTAGTTGGCAACTACTATATTGCAACAGTACTGATTTGTCTGCATTGACTTTTCTCTCCTGCAACTTTGTTGAATTTATCAGTTCTAAAAGTTTTCAGGTAGAGATTTTAGGTTTCTATATATATAAGATTATGTCATAGGTAAACAGGAACAGTTAAATTATGAAACACTGATGAAATAAATGGAAGAAAACACAAAAATGGAAAGACAGCCCATGTTCACAGATTAAAAGAATATTGTTAAAGTGATCATATTACACAAAGCAATCTACCCACTCAGTGCAATTCTTATCAAAATACCAATGACATTCTTCACAGAAATAGAAAAAAAAAATCTAAAATTCTATGGAATCACAAAAGATCTTTAATAACCAGTGCAATAATAAGTAAAAACAAACAAACAAACAAACAAACCTGGCTTCATCACACTATCTCACTTCAAAATACACTACAAAGCTAGAATAGCTAAAGCAGCATGACACTGGTTAAAAAAAAAGACGTATAGACCAATGGAAAAGAACAGAGAATACAGAGACAAATCCACATACTTACAGTGATTTGATTTTCAAAAAAGGTGCCAAGAACATACATTAGAGAAATAACACCCTCTTCAATAACTGGTGGTGGGGAAACTTAATATCCATATGCAGAAAAATGAAACTATACCTTTATCTCTCAACACGTACAAAAATCAACTTAAAATGGATTAAGAACTTAAATCTAAAACATGAAACTATGAAAGTCCTAGAAGAAGACAGAAAAAAAGTTCCGTGACATTGTTCTGGGCAGTGACATTTTTAGATATTATCTCAGAAACACAGGGAACAAAAGCAGAAAAAGACAAATAGTATTACATCAAAATAAAAAGCATCTGCAAAGCAAGGGAGACAACCAACAGAGTGAAAAGACAACTGTAGAATGGGAGAAAATATTTGCAATACATTAGTTCAAAAGAGGATTAATATCCACAATATACAAGGAGCTCAAACATCTCAACACCAAAATAATAATAATTATAATAATAATTCAATTTAAGAATGAATGAATGACCCAAGTAGACATTTCTCAAAAGAAAATATATAAGTGGCCAAAAATAGATGAAAATGTTCAAGATATCTAAGTATCAGGAAAATGCAAACCAAAACCACAATAAGATATCATTTCACCCCAGTTAGAACGGCTATTATCAAATGGACAAAAAATAACAAATGCTGACAAGAATGTGAAGAAAAGGGAACTCTTACATACTTTTTGTGGGAATGTAAATTCCTACAGTCATGAAAAATAGCATGAAGATTCCTCAGAAAACTAAAAACAATACTACCATATGATCCAGCCATCTATTGAGTATATTACCTGAAGGAAAGAAAATCAGAAATTCAAAGAGATACCTGTACCTCTATGTTTATTGCAACACTATTCACAATAATCAAAAGTCAACCTAAGTACCCATCAATGTGTGAATGGGTAAATGGATAAAGAAAATGTGGTGCATATACACCATGGAATACTATCCAACAATTAAAAAAGAATGAAATTCCATAATTTGTGGCAATGTGGATGAGCCCAGAGGACATTATACTAAGTGAAATACGCCAAGCACAAAAAGATAAATACCATGTTTCCTCACTCATACGTGGAAGCCAAACAAGCTGATCTCATAGAACTACAGGAATATCTTGTTTTATTCATCTTTGCTTTATTGTGCTTTGCAGATTTTTTTTAAACAAACTGAAGGTTTGTGGCAACCCTGCATAGATCAAGTCTATCAGCACCATTTTTCCATCAGCGTGTGCTCATTCCATGTTTCTGTGTAACATTTTGGTAATTCTCATAGTATTTCAAACATTTTTATTATTATATCTGTTATGGTGATCTATAATCAGAAATCTTTACTGTTACTATTGTAATTGTTTGGGGACACCATGAATTGTGCCCATATAAGGTGGTGAATTTAATAAATGTTATGTGTGCCCTGACTGCTCTACTAACCAGCTGGTCCTCCATCTCTCTCTCTGCTCAAGTGTTCCTATTTTCTGAGATTCAGCAACATTGTAATTAGGCCAATTCATAACCCTACAATGGCCTCACTAAGTATTCAAGTGAAAGAAAGAGTTGCGTATCTGTCATTTTAAATCAAAAGGTAGAAATAATTAAGTTTAGTGAGGAAAGCATGTCAAAAGCCAGGATAGACTGAAAGCTAGGCTACTTGCACCAAACAGCTAAGTTCTGAACGCAAAGGAAAACTTCTCAAAGAAAATTAAAAGTGCTACTCCAGTGAACACAGGAATGATAAGTAAGCAAAACAGCCATATGGCTGATGTGGAGAAAGTTTTAGTGATCTCGATAGATCTAACCAGATATAACATTCCCTTAAGCTGAAGCCTATTCCAGATCAAGACCCTAATTCTCTTCAATTCTATGAAGAATGGGAGAGATGAGAAAGCTGCAGAAGAAAAGTTTAAAGCTAGCAAATGTTGGTTCTTGAGACTGAAACAAAGAAGCTGTCTTTATAACATAAAAGTGCAAGGTGGGTTGGGCACGGTGGCTCATGCCTGTAATCCCAGCACTTTGAGAGGCCAAGGCGGGTAGATCACAAAGTAAGAGACCGAGACCATCCTGGCCTACATGGTGAAACCCTGTCTCTACTGAAAATACAAAACTCAGCTGGGCGTGGTGGCACATGCCTATAATCCCAGCCACTCGGGAGAATCGCTTGAACTAGGGAGTCGGAGGTTGCAGGGAGCCAAGATAATGCTACTGCACTCCAACCTGGTAACAGAGAGATACTCAGTCCCAAAAAAAAAAAAAAAAAAAAGTGCTGATGTAGAAAATGCTACTGCACTCCAGCCTGGTAACAGAGAGATACTCAGTCCCCCCCCAAAAAAAAGTGCTGATGTAGAAAATACGGCGAGTTATTCAGAAGATATAGTTAAGACAATTGATGAAAGTGGCTACATTATACAACAGATTCTCAATGTAGACAAAACAGTCTTCTATTGGAAGACGTCATGTGGGACTTTCATAACTAAAGAGAAGTCAACGACTGACATTAATGTTTCAAAAGATAGACTTACTCTCTTGTTAGGGGCTAATGCATTTGTGATTTTAAGTTGAAGTCAATGCTCATTTACTATTCTGAAAATCCTAGAGTCCTTAACAATTATGCTAAATACACCCTGACTATGCTCTGTAAATGAAATAGCAAAGCCTGGATAGCAGCACATCTGTTTACAGCATGGTTTACTTAATATTTTAAGCCCAAGATCAAGACATACTCCTCAGAAAAAAGGATTCCTTTCAAAATATTACTGCTCATTGACAAGGAATCTAGTCACTTAAGAGTTCTGATGGGGATGAATGTTGTTTTCACGCCTGCTAACATAACATTCATTCTGCAGCCCATGGATCAAGAAGCAATTATGACTTTCCAATCATCTTTAGGAAATATGTTTCAAAAGGTTATAGCTGCCATAGATGGTGACTCCTTTAATGGATCTGAGCAAAGCAAATTGAAAATCTTCTGGAAAGTATTCACAATTCTCAGTGCCATTAAGAACATTTGTGATTCATAGGAAGAGGTCAAAATATAAACACTGACTAGAGTTTGAAGGAATTTTTTTTTTTTTTTTGAGACAGAGTCTCTTTCTGTCGCCCAGGCTGGAGTGCAGTGGCCGGATCTCAGCTCATTGCAAGCTCCGCCTCCCAGGTTCACGCCATTCTCCTGCCTCAGCCTCCCGAGTAGCTGGGACTACAGGTGCCCGCCACCTCGCCCGGCTAGTTTTTTGTATTTTTTAGTAGAGACGGAGTTTCACCGTGTTAGCCAGGATGGTCTGGATCTCCTGACCTCGTGATCCGCCCGTCTCGGCCTCCCAAAGTGAAGAAATTGATTTTAATCCTTAGGAATGCCTTTGGGAGAGTCAAGACTTCCATGGAGGAAGTAATTGCAGATATGGTGGAAATATCAAGGGAACTAGAATTAGAAGTGGAGCCTGAAGATGTGACTGAATTGCTACAGTTTCATGATAAAAACTTGAAGGGATGGTATGTTGCTTCCATGGATGAGCAAAAAAAGTTGGTTTCTTGAAATGAAATCTGTTCCTTTTGAGGATTCTTTAAAGACTGTTGTAATGACAAAAAAAAAAAAAAAAAGATTTAGAATATTCCATTAACTTAGTTGATAAAGCAGTGACAGGGTTTGAGAGGATTGACTCTAATTTTGAAAAATGCTATCAAACACCATTGCATTCTATGGAGAAATCTTTTATGAAAGAAAGAGTCCACCAATGTGACAAACTTCATCGTTGTCTTATTTTAAGAAATTGCCACAGCCACGCCAACCTTCAACAACTGCTACATCAATCAGTCAATCATTAGCCACCAGTATCAAGGCAAGACCCTCCATCAGCCAAAATATTACAACTCACTGAGGGCTTAGATTATTACCATTTTATAGCAATAAAGTATTTTAAAACGAAAGTACATACACTTTTTAGATATGCTATTGCACACTTAATAGACTACAGTATAGTATAAATATAACTTTCATATTTGCTGGAAAACCAAAAAGGTTGAGTGACACACTTTATTGCAGTGGTCTGCAACAAAATCTGCAGTATCTCTGAAGTATGCTTACAGAGAATACAATAATGGATACTAGAGAATGGGAAAGTTAGGGAGGAGGCAGATGATATGGTTTGGCTGTGTCCCCACCCCAAATCTCATCTTGAATTCCCACACGTTGTGGGAGGTAACTGAATCATGGGGTCAAATCTTTCCTGTGCTGTTCTCAGATAGTGAATAAGTCTCACAAGATCTGATGGTTTTATAAAAAGGAGTTCTCTTGCATAATCTATCTTTGCCTGCTGCCATCCATGTAAGATGTGACTTGCTTCTCCTTGCCTTCTGTCATGATCATGAGGCCTCCTAGCCATGTGGAACTCTAAGTCCATTAAACCTCTTGATTTTGTAAATTGCCCAGCCTCTGGTATGTCCTTATCAGCAGCGTGAAAACAAGCTAATACAACAGGTATAAGGAAAGGTTGGTTAAAAGATAAAAAAAAAAAAAAAAAATACAGTTAGATAGAATAAGTTTCAATGTTCTACATCACTAGAGGGTGACCATAGTTAATAATAATTAATTATATATTTTTAATAGCCAGAAGAGAGGATTTTGAATGTTCTCAGCATGAAGAAATAAAGAATAATAGCTTGAGGTGATGAATATGCTAATTACACTGACTGGATCATTACACATCGTTTACATGTATGGGAATATCACTTTGTACCCTACAAATATATGTACAACTATTGTGTCAACTAAAAATGTTTAAAAGTAAGTTCCCTAACTAGTCTATCAATTTTGATGAAGATCTGGGTTCAAGACCCAAACTTTCCACCATAGTTTTTCCACAAACAAGGAAACCAGGCAGAAGGTAGTTATTGTAAGGTTAGAGATACTGATGGCATGAAATGCAGCAGTATCAGTCAGATAACTTTTAGAGATATTTGGAATGTAAACTCAGCAAAACTTGATATTTTTTTGATTATAGATCACAGAGGGCTGGGTGCAGTGGCTCACACCTGTAATCCTAGCACTTCGGGAGGCCTAAGTGGGTGCGTCACTTGAGGTCAGGAGTTTGAGACTAGCCTGGCCAACATGGCAAATATATAAAATTCTGTAAGCCAGACTGATCTATTGATGCAGACTAAAGGAGATACCAAAACAGCCCATAGCAAAAGTTTTGGAAAGTAGGCTGAATGTCAGAAGAGTCAAGCATTAGAACTCAGGAAAGTGAGGGTCAATATCAAGCTGGTGCCATGAAGGGAGCAGGTGGTACTGGGGTGTGATTACCAAAAGATACAAACCCATTATAAGAGCCAGCATACAAGGCTGCAGTGGAGGTAATTATTAATTTTAAGGCTTACTTGATATTTAGCTGGTAAGTGATATTTGATACTTGATATTTAGCTGGTAGCTTATATATTCTAAGTAGGAATGGTTTGAGAGTGGAGAACAAGTGTTCCTCTATCTGGGAACTGGAAGAACTTAGCCAGAGCTGATAGTCATATTCCGAATCATTTTCTACCATGGCCTCACAGCAGCATTTGCAACTGCATACCATTACTTCATTCTTGAAATGTCCCCTTTATTAGACCATACTTTCTTGTTTGTCCCCTTACCGTTGTAGATGCTCTTTCTCCACCTCCTTCACTGTTTCAGTTCTGAATGTTAGCCGCCCTCAAGCTTCAATTACAGGCTTTTTCTTGTTCTATGCTTATCCTCAGTGCTAGCCTCATGGCTTTAATATCATCAACAAATATTTGATATCTAAGTATCTCTATCATTATCAATGTGTCTTCAATTTAAATCTGTCTTGAACTTTAACCTAGTGTTTCTGGCATTTGGTTTGTTAACTTGAGTAATGTTTCTTTCTAGAGGAAAAAAAATCATATAGATGCCTAAGTGCTATAACTCTTATTATTTGTATACCATAAGATACTTTAAAAATATATCAATCCTATATATGTGTTTATGTGCTTTTTGTAATTAATGCAAACAAAATCCAATTAAATACAATGAAGACTCCAAAGTCACAGCATGATGCAACAGAAAATTAAAAAAGAAAAAAACAACTCAGTTTCTTCACTGTGGATATGGTGCTGATTGCTAAAGGCCAGATTCTTTTGAATTAATCTTGCCTACACTGTGTGCCCTGTGATGACTCAATTCCACTACATTTCTCTTTTTAAATCATGATGAAACTTTTTTTATATACATAATGAACTGCCACGACATCACTTGGCTTTCACTTGGCTTGAATGTATCATTTATTATTTAATTACTTTCACCAAATGATCTCAAAAATGCTTATTTCTATAATTTGCCATCACAGTAAAAACAGAATTTTAAAAAATCTCTGCAACTGTCCGTGGATGCCATTTTGTGATACAGTACTTCACCTTGATGTTCTACGGTAGACTAAAACTGGGAGTGTCTAAACTCACCACTTTCTTCAGCTTCAATGATCTGCTTTTTCTGTATTGTGTATCTGAGCAGTTAGTACCATCTGATCTATCTAGTTATGCACATAAGAAAACTGGAATTCATCCTTGACCTCTTCCTTGTCTCTGTGATCTTATTTTTTAATTAGTTATTATTATTATTATCTTGAGACAGAATCTCACTATGTTACCCAGGCTGGAGCGCAGTGGCATGATCTTGGCTCACCATAACCTCCACCTCCAGGATTCAAGCAATTCTCTGGCCTCAGCCTCCTGAGTAGCTGGGACTACAGGCACATGCCACCATGCCAGGCTAAGTTTTGTACATTTGTAGAGATGGCATCCAGTTCCCAGATAGAGGAACACTTGTTCTCCACCGTCAAACCACTCCTACTTAGGGTATATAAGCTACCAGCTAAATATCAAGAATCAAATATCACTTACCAGCTAAATATCAAGTAAGCCTTAAAATTAATAAGTACCCCCACTGCAGTCTTGTATGCGGGCTCTTACAATGGGTTTGTATCTTTTGGTAATCGCACCCCAGTACCACCTGCCCCCTTCGTGGCACCAGCTTGATATTGACCCTCACTTTCCTGAGTTCTAATGCTTGACTCTTCTGACATTCAGCCTACTTTCCAAAACTTTTGCTATGGGCTGTTTTGGTACCTCCTTTAGTCTGCATCAATAGATGAGTTTGGCTTACAGAATTTAGCCCCTGTCCTTACCCATTTTTCTAATACAAATGAGGCATCACTTCCAACATAGAAAAGTTTGTGTGACCTCATTTGGTCTTTATAGATCTCTTTATGATGTCTTTTCGAATTAAGATACTTCCGTTTTCCCTGAGTTGCTTTTCCTACTTAATTCCTTTTCTCCTTTGTTACAAACATCCAGTAACAGTAATGAAAAAAATGTCAATAACCAAACATCTTCACCAGTATTCAGAATCAAGTCCTCAAGTCTGTGTTCCTTACATTTTATATTTTATACTTTTCTGCATGCTTTTCTTAGTTCATTCTACTCTATGCCTTTAAATTTGTTTTATTCCAGTGCAACAGCGAAGAGGTGACTATCGACTAAATTCCACTTTCCATTAAAAAATTAAGTAGCTTTTAAAAGAGAGCAAAATGACATATTTTAGCTCAGCCTCTGCATTTACTATCAAGTTTGTTTTAAAAGTTCATTGTAGAATTTTAAGACTATATGTGTGGCTTGTTCATGGGTCATTAGGGCGTACTCTGCAGGCTTCAGCAAGGTGATTTTGTAAAACTCTACAAAAGTTAATGAATGCAAGTTTCATTAAATCATTAATTGCATTCAGTGTGAAACTGTGTGGTGTTTCTTTCTACAATTACTGGCAATCACAGCAGAGAAAATGCTGAGAAATTAGAAGGGCAAGTATATACAAGTTAGCAAAGTACAATGTTTTTGTTTCAACTCTTGTTGACCTTGGGCATTGCCCCCACAGGATTTTAAAGCAGTCTTGAGAGCATCACTTACCGGAAAATTCCACTGGAGTGAATTCCAAACTATAGAAAAATCATGCAAGATTATTGCCATTTAAGTCTGACATACTTCATTCAGGCTGCTCCAAACTTGGATGTATCACTGAATTTCTAATTGTGAATTATGTTTATCTTCAAAAGTACCAGGAAAATCATATACAAAAGTCCGAAGAACAAGATGTCAGTGTTGTTATTTTTTGTTTGTTTTTGTTTTGTTTTTCACATGCTAGAGAAGAAAAAGTTTTCCTTTATCAGGAGTAATTTCTTATTTTGCAAAATGGGACAGAAATTCATATTCTGACTACCTGCTTATGTTTGTGAGGGTCAAATGAAATCACATTCTTTTAGGAAGAGGCAGTCCTCCCTGGGCCCTGAGCATCCTTGCAAGTTCTTGCTGACAATGCCAAACAGCAAGGCTTATCGGTCTCTTGATACTAAGCTGTTTCTCTGTCTAATCACATAGGCAACTAAGCAGGTCAAGGCAACCACAGTAACAAGTTTACTCCTTGCCATTGTCTGTGAAGTTGGGGTTATTCTCTTAAAGTCCTAAACTCTAAAATCTTCTTTCTCCTACAGTACCATAGCATCGGTTATCATCTATGTGCTAAGGATCCCAAATTTGTTTCTTCAGATCTAAGTTTCTAGGCCTCATATTTATCTGCCTACTGAATGACTTCCCTGGATGTACTGTTTGCATTAATTATAAAAAGAACATAAATATACACACATACAGGATTTATATCCATACTACTAGCTTTTATAACTTTCCATGTAGGTACCTCCAAGTACACCTGTCCAAAACTAAGCTCATTATCTCCTTCATTCCCTACTCAGATTTGTTCTTTTTTCCACCATCTACCTAATATCCCTAAACCATGTGTCATGCTCATTCACTCCTTTCTTGTTATCAAGCCCCCCAATACACACGTATTCACGTTCACCATATTCCTTCATTTCTACCCACTTATTATGTCTCTATTCCATTCCTTCTCCTCCTCCTTCCCCATTGCCACTGGTCTAATGCCATGATCTTTTTCTGAAATTCCCTTTCTTTCCTTCACAAATGAGAAACTCAATCCTATTTTGGAGATTTACACTTGCTTCTCTACTTGTCCAAACTGCAAAATATCACTAGTGACTGTTTTTGTACTTGTCTCACTAGCATTATCTCTTGCCTTCAGCCTAATACCGACACCCTATGAACCTATATATATACACACATATGTGAATATACACATACATACACACATATATGTATATATATGTGCATATATATAAAAAATGTGCTTGTTTCTAAATTTGGAAAGCTATTTTTTTTTTTTTTTTTTTTTGAGACAGAGTCTTGCTCTGTCACCCAGGATGGAGTGCGGTGGCACAATCTCGGCTCACCGCAACATCTGCCTCCCGGGTTCAAGCGATTCTTTTGCCTCAGCCTCCAGAGTAGCTGGGCTTACAGGCACCCACCACCATGCCTGGCTAATTTTTGTATTTTCAGTAGAAACGGGATTTTGCCATGTTGGCCAGGCTGGTCTCGAACTCCTGGCCTCAGGTGATCCACGCACCTCGGTCTCCCAAAGTGCTGGGATTACAGGCATGAGCCACTGTGCCTGGCCTTGGAAAGCTATTCTACTCGTCCTTGCCATCTATGATGCACCAGCCAGATCCTGTTCAATGAAGGACTTGCTGCCCCGGCTGCTAGGAATTCTATGAGTGGATAATCCTTAACTGGCAGCCCTTTCAAGGACTGCCTCAGCTGCAGAGAGCTGCTTTGTTCAAGTTCACATCCCTTCCTAGATGAAACTCACATCTAATGACCAACGCAGGCATATAAGTATCTGGACACTTTGACCCAGGAGCGTCAACTTACAACTCTGCAAGGCTATTCCATCTTCAGGGCTCCTTGTATATCCTTCTAGATGTGTATCACAACTGGGTTTCTTCCTCTGAGTAGTTCTTTCTCTTTCCTTCCATAAGTATTGAACCCAAGTACTGAACTCCTTAATAAGTAACCTGCACACTGAACTCCAAATCAGAGTCTGCTTCCAAGGAAACCCAACCTGTGACACCACCACACTGGTTATTTCTTTGAGACAGGCTGCTCTTTCTTTGACCTATCCTCCTGGTGAATACCTAATGATCCCCTAAGAATCAAAACAAGCACAACTTCATCTGTTAACCTTTCCTTGAATTTTCTCCTTCACTCCACCCCAACCAGTGTAGTTCATAATTACATAATCCTTTTGTGCTGTCATTATGTTTTGTAGAAAACTAGAAAATTCTGCCAATATAGTAATAACAAAGTATAACATTATTCATTTATCTGCCTGTATCTCTTAATTAGACCTTGTGCTTCTTCATATGAGAATCTATATCTCACATGTCTTTATATCCCCACAATATAGCACAGTTTCTGGCCCATTATAGGGCACAATGACTACTCATAGGATTATAAATTTCAGTGGAGAATTGGGGAATGATATTACAGGTGGAAAGGATAACTTATAAAAAGGCATCAAGTCATGGCAATGCATGATATATTAATATATCAGTTAACAGTCTTTCATTCAACAAATATTTTTGAGTACCTACTATATAACAATCACATTTTGTATGGGGCAACATGAGATGAACAAGACAGATATAGCCTCAGCCCTTATAATTGATCGAAGAAGACAGACATTCAATAAGGTATTAAAATAGTTTTAAGTATTAAGAAGGAGAAGTACAGGGAATTATGTGATTACATAGCAGGATGGTCTGATCTAGCCTAGGAGGCTTAAAAGAAGATTTAACAGAATAACTATTTTTTAAAGTTGAGGCCTTACTAGTAAGTAATAGCAAGGTGAAGGCTGGAGAAGAATGAATAAAGAAGATGAAATACCATGGCAGGTGGATTACCTGAGGTCTGAGGTCAGGAGTTCAAGACCAGCCTTGCCAACATGAGGAAACCCTGCCTCTACTAAAAATATAAAAATTAGCTGGGCATGGTGGCAGGTGCCTGTAATCCCAGTCACTTGGGAGGCTGAGGCAGGAGAATGGTTTGAATCTGGAAAGCGGAGATTGCAGTGAGCCAAGATCTCACTACTGTCCTCTAGCCTGGGTGACAGAACAAGACTCTGTCTCAAAAACAAAAACAAAAAAAGATGAAAAAGCATGTGTCAGGGCTCTAGACAGCAAAGAGGATGACATATTCAAAGACAAGAAAGAAGACTAGAAATAAAGAACAAGAACCAGCATTAGAAAGGAAATTTAGAGCCAGACTATTGGAAAATGATTATTAATGGTCACACATTAAAATTTTATTTAGGAAAAATCTGCATCTATTGAAAATAATTTATTCAAACATCAACATGATTATCTGCTTGCATTGGTGATAAATTAGAATAAAGAGAGCCTGGGCCAGGCGCATTGGCTCACACCTGTAATCCCAGCACTTTGGGAAACCAAGGCCCAGGCCAAGACCGGCAGATCACCCGAAGTCAGGAGTTTGAGACCAGGCTGACAATATGGAGAAACTGCATCTCTACTAAAAATACAAAATTAGCCGGGCATGGTGGCACATGCCTGTAATCCCAGCTACTCAGGAGGCCGAGGCAAGAGAATCACTTGAACCTGGGAGGCAGAGCTTGCAGTGAGCCAAGATCATGCCACCACACTCCAGCCTGGGCAGCAAGAGTGAAATTCTGTCTCAAAAAACAAAAGAGTCTGGAGGCAGAGGGACTGTCTAGAATGCTCTTTATTCATTTATTTATATTTTCAAGAATATATTTAGGTGTGAAATTATAATGATCTGGCCTAAGACAGTGGCAAACAGGATGGACAGAAGGTTTTATGCAATAAAGATTTTTCTAAAGTGCAATTGGAAGACTCGGTGATTTGTTAAATACAGAAAAAAAAGAAAAGAAACAGCCATTATGGAAAACAGTATAGAAGTTTCTTTAAAACACTAGAAATATATCAACTATACAATCCTGCAATCTCACTACGGGGTATTTATTCGAAAGAAAGGAAATCAGTCATTGAAGGGATAACTGCACCCCCATATTTATTGCAGCACTATTCAGAATAGTCAAGATATGGAATCAACATAAGTGTCCATCAGCAGACACAGGGATAAATAAAACATGGCATATATACACAATGAAATATTATTTTGCCACAAAAAAATAGGATCCTGTCATTTGCAGCAACACGGATGAGCCTGGAGGATGTTATGCTAAGTGAAATAAGTCAGGTACAGAAATATAATATGGTAAGTTCCCACTCATATGTGGAAGCTGAAAAGTTGATCTCATAGAAGTAGATAGTAGAATAGTGGTTACTCTAGGCTGGGAAGGGGGGAGGGGGAGGGGAGGGGGAGGGGGGACAGGAGGGGGAGGGAGAGGGGGA